>NC_138371.1:42032889-42077100 GCF_054177405.1 Leptonychotes weddellii | reverse complement strand
GCCTGGGTGGCTCAGTTGGTTAAGCGACTGCCTTCGGCTCAGGTCATGATCCTGGAGTCCCGGGATCGAGTCCCGCATCGGGCTCCCTGCTCGGCGGGGAGTCTGCTTCTCCCTCTGACCCTCCTCCCTCTCATGCTCTCTGTCTCTCATTCTCTCTGTCTCAAATAAATAAATAAAATCTTTAAAAAAAAAAAAAAAACAGAAGAATGACCCAAGTAATTTTGTGAAAGAATAAAATATATATGAAAATCTGTACTGCTGGGTAATATTGCTGTTTTTATACAAACAGATAGATAAATTAATAGGAGCAATAATTTTTATAAAAGCACTTTTAAAACCAAATCAAATCCAAAAATCTTAGAGATTCCCATATTATTTAACAAAACATTGCAAACATTCACGTTAATTAAGTGCATCCCTAGAAAAGTATTCCAGGTCCAGACTTAACCAGAACAGGTAATAAAACTCAATTTTCTTAGAAGTTAGAGTTGGACTTATCGTGAAATAAAAGAGTAAAGGGGTGCCTGGGTGGCTCAGTTGGTTAAGCCTCTGCCTGTGGCTCAGGTCATGATCGTGGGGTCCTGGGATTGAGCCCATAGTCAGGCTCCCTGCTCAGCAGGGAGTCTGCTTCTCCCTCTCCCTCTGACCCTAGCCCCTGCTCGTGCTCTCGCTCGCTCTCTCTCAGATGAATAAATAAAAAAATCTTAAAAAAAAATAAAAGAAATAAAAGAGTAAAGTAAAAATACATATTAGGTATAACAAGTCAGAGCTTAAGTGAGTAGGAGAACAAAAACAATGAAAGCATTTACATAAAGGAAATGTTTGTTTCCTTTCTTGGAATAAATCAATTGTAGCTTCCTAAACAAATCAAGGAGATAATCAGTAGTGTCTGAAACAAAGCGTTCAGTATACTTAGCTGCTTTTAGTGTCCATTCATGGGAACATAAAGGAACAATTAAGAAAGCTTCTTCTCGCCACTCACTTCCTTTGATCTATAGAAGATTTGCACAAATACATCTACTTATTTATATTTCCCAACTTAGACACTAACAGTTCAGGCAAAAGGGGACAGGGACCTCCTCAGCAGCTGCTAACAACACTCTTTTTCTCTAAACCAGAAGGGGAAGTCTGGGAAATGCACCAGAGCTCCCTACCCTTCTATTGCAATTTATAACACATGCCCATATGTCTTTACGAGAAATCATGGTTACCTAACACGGGCAAGGCATCAGCATAATTTTCCAGAGCCTTACTACTTGGGCTACTCCCTGTGAAATATGCAGCTTAAGAGAGGTAGGATACCAAATGGCAGAGACTTGTAGGTTCTCAGAATTTTAAACAACTGAAATAACATAGAATATGGCTTACATTCTAGTAAATTAAGAACCTATCCATAAAAATCTAGTCAAATGCTCTTATCCTAGAAATTTAAAACTCATTGCCTGTACATTTAGATATATTGTATTCTTATAGAATACCAATTTGTTTTCATGTTCTCCATAGGCATTGCTTCAGGTAATATGGGCACTCAAGGTGAATTCAAGATACCAGCGTGGTCATAGTACTGTAATTCCCATGGCTGAAGTTATGTGAACGAAAATGTTTCGGGTCTCACTGATGCTTTAATTTTATCATTTAGACTGAGTTGAATCCCAACCCTTCTCCTGCCCCATAGCACAAATAGCTCAAGCAACACTGCTGAACTAGTGATACCTACACAAAAAAACATTCCTTTTTCAGTCCCTAATTGTGTAACAGGTGATTTCGGCGGCTGATGGCGAGAGCACTGCAACAAAGGACGCCTGGCTAAGGACCAAGTTTTTGATAGATGGTTGATGGAGTACAGTTACATCTGGTTCATAACAGCTGGAGGGATTCTTTAACTTGAGCCCTCACGGTGCAGCGGTGATTAAGAGTGCACAGCCTCTGGAGACCAACTGCTTGGTTCAAATCAAGCTCCACGGCTTTTAGGCTATATGAGGAATGCCTAGGTAACAGGGGACTTTCGATGGCTGAATGAATTGCTGTAAAGCTGAGAAAGCAACAATGCTTAGAAAATAACAATGATGCAACAAATGTTAATTATTTGAGAACAAACCAAAATGGTACTATCATGTAAGTTGACTAAAGAATTAACTTTAGTGCAGGCGTAACACTTTTAATTTATGTAAAGCCCACTTCATCTTTGCTTAAATCTCAACTCTTGCTAACTCTAAGCTTGCTGTTGTTTAAGTCAGCCCCTCTGTTGGTTCCATCCTTGCCTTCACATGGTAATTATTTCTGCTTATGGCTATTTCCCTAGAGGTGTGCTGGCAACAGGGGGCACTCCCACATCCTCTGAATTCACTTGTTTAAGGTTGTCAATTTGAACCTCTGCCCTTAATAAGTTTCTGTTTCTGATAAGTTTTGTTTTGTTTTGCTTGTATATCTAGCCATGCTTTCCCACATGAATGAATGAGAAACTTCTAGGTTTAAGCAACAGACCATGATTCTTCTTTTTACCTTTTACTTGGATCTTATAGAACACTGTGAATTTGTACTAGATTTCATTTCCCTCTAGGGCAAGGCTTATCTATTCTCCCTTCCTTTTCTGCTCTTTGCATATACTTCTTAAGGAAGTGTTTGCCTCCACAAACAGTTTTCAGGGCTTACAATTGAATGAGGACAACTTTCATGGTAGGGAACCTTTAAAATGACACCCCAGTGATTTGTTGCCCCCTGCTACTCACGGCTTTATACAATCCTTTCCTGTGGAGTGAGCGCTGAATTTAGTGACTCACTTCTAGTGAACAGAACATGGCAAAAGGGATGGCACTTTTTAAGATTTTATTTATTTGAGAGAGAGAGAGCACGCAAGAGTCAGGGGAGAGGCAGAGGGAGAAGCCGACTCCTGTCTACGGTGACCAACCTTTCTCACACTCTCTTGATCTCTTGTTCTCTCTAGACCCTCACTCGGGGAGAAACAGGCTGCCGTGTTGTGAACGGTCCTGTAAAGAGGCCCAAGTAGCAAGGAACTATTGTCTTCATCCAAGAGCCAGGAGGATTTGAAGCCTGTTCATAATGATGTGAGTAAACTCAGAAAGGTATAGATGACTGCAGTCCCAACTGATGCCTTGACTACATTCTTTTTTTTAATTTAATTTTATTATATTATGTTAATCACCATACATTATATCATTAGTTTTTGATGTAGTGTTCCCTGATTCATTGTCTGTGTATAATACCCAGTGGTCCATTCAGTACGTGCCCTCTTTAATACCCATCACCAGGCTAACCCATCCCCCACCCCCTCCCCTCCAGAACCCTCAGTTTGTTTCTCAGAGTCCATGGTCTCTCATGTTTGATTCCTCTCCGATTCCCTCCCACTTCATTTTTCCCTTCCTACTATCTTTTTTTTTTTTTTAACATATAATGTATTATTCGTTTCAGAGATACAGGTCTTTGATTCATCAGTCTTACACAATTCACAGCACTCACCATAGCACATACCCTCCACAATGTCTATCACCCAGCCACCCCATCCCTCCCACCCCCCACCACTCCAGCAACCCTCAGTTTGTTTCCTGAGATTAAGAAGCCTTGACTACATTCTTATGAGAATTTCTGACTCAGCTAAAATAAAACCTACTCCAGTCCACTAATTTAACTAGATAAAATGGGCTTGATTGGAAGTGTGAAAAATTGGAGTATAGGTTATGGAAATAAGTGGAAGCTCCTTCTCCAGCCAGTTGCTGATGTGTAGAAACACTGGCCCAGTGCTGCCGGTTCTTTTGACTTTCTCAAGAAAAGTCAGATAGACTTAGTTTAATTTTTTCTGTGAAACTTTTAAATGTTGACAACCAGTGATATGTCCTAAAAGACCCTACAGTCTCACCACAACATGAGTGGGGACCATATGCCAGCCAGTTTTCAGCCCCTATCTAAATGAACATTACTCTCTGAGCTTATTTAACCATTTTATTCAATTTTGTTTTAGTTTCACTTTTTTTTTTCTTTTAAATTTTACTTTCCAGGCAAGTTTTTAGCTCTCCTGGGGTAAGCATGGAAAGGGAAAAGCCTAATTGCTTAAGAGGACAACTACACTGAGATAAACTTAATAGTGACATAAATAAAAAGAAACCCAAAGGAGAAGGGAAACTCAAGAAGAGAGTTATAGCATTCATCCATCCCTGTACCAGAAGATTCTACTTTTAAATGTCAGCCTATGAAGTCTTGGGTTTTAAATTGTGAAGAAAAGCTGGATGTTTCAACATGTGGCTATTGAGATGTCACTTTCATTGAGGACATGTTCCTGGGCTCAGAGTTTTATTTTTTTAATTTTATTACCATTTTTTAAATATTTTCTGGAATATATGCTGGCCTGTCACACTGTCACACTGGTCAGTTAAGAGTTATGGACAGTATTGTATTTATTTTGTCTTACATCCTTTGAGTATTTTTTAAACCTTGGAACACAATGATTTTTCTGTTTTCTCTTAGCTTTCTCAGCTATTCTTTCCTACCCAAATCTAATCATGTCCTTGTCTGGTCATTTTCTTTTTCCTGCTCAAAAATATTTTTACTTTCAAACAGGGCCAAAAATAAAATAGTCATGAAATTGTCAGTATAATTTAAATTACTGCTGCCTCAAAAGAAAAGACAATTTCAATATTTAAAATATTTTTAATTTTTTTCTAACTCACTACTTTAATTATCATAATATGGGCAGCATACGGGTAATTTATAAAACAAAAAAACTTATTACTACCATTTTCCAAATTATCAATTATATGAGGATACAGTTTATCCTTACCTTATTTTTTTTTTAAAGGCGCTAATAGTGAAAATATGCCTATGAAAACAAACCTCTGCCAGCATTTCCTAGTTTGATAGTGAGGAATGAGATTGGACATTATATTTAAAACTTTCTGAGCTTTCAGTCAGTCATAAGTGTTCAACCATATATTAAGAGAAAGAGTCCATAGATATGACTCTTTTCTGTAGAATAAATATAAAGAAAAATTATATTTCTCATGCAAGCATACAGAATTTCAAGAACTAAATATTACCTCATTCTAGTTTATTCATGCCTTAGCAAAATAACTTCAGGACAAATATTTTGTCATCTTATCTGCAATATTTTATCTCCAAATCAGTTGTGACTCTCCAAGTTCTTCTTTTTATTTACTTACTATTTCAATAGCATGGCCTAGGTTATAATACTTTCCTAGGGAATTTATATTTTCAGCAAATGGGTTAGGCAAAAAATAAGAAGAAATACAGTGCCTTTTAATTGCAGTAAAGCCAGCTGAAATAAAATTTCAATTTAATCAACATTTTAATACTTTTTACAGACATGACTATGCAGAATATAAGTATCAGTCCCTGTTATATCAGCAGGTTAGAAATTACATTGTAATAGCATTAAATTCTTTCTAAGAGAAGCTATATTTACATGGCACCAAAATAACTGAGGGAAGGAAAATTTGGGGTTGGTCATCTGTGTTTGGATTCTTTGTCTGTTATGTGTTAGTGTCCTTTTGTTCCTCCAGAAGTTCTATGTATCATACAGCTATAAATTAGAGCATTGATAGCTCCTGTTCAGTAATGGGATAATATCAATTAAATGCAACTACTTGATGGTCTTGGTCATAGAACAAGAAGTAGGTGTGGTGATTAGTCCTAGGATTTATCCTGGGATAAATTTTGTTTAATATTTTAAAATAATTATAAAGTTAAAAGAGGAGGTACCCAATAAAACAATTAAATACAAGAGCTGTGAAGAAGAGGGATAATTACTGTATTTTAAATTGTGATTTTAATAGATTTCCACTACTGGAAGAAGTGGTCAGATTTTTTTAAATAGAGTAAAGTTAAAATAACTGCGAATGCACTGAAGCTTTGGGGATGCAGTCTCAGATACATCCCATTTAGTGCTTTTGACCTTCCTACGGGCATATGATTATATTGATATTTTAGTGATAGGAAACTGAGCCCTAGGTCAATTAATAAGTGGATGATGCAAAATTCTAAATTAGTTTCTTTCACCCAGGGCTGTGTGTGCTTTACCTCACATGTGAGAAGGGAAACAATACAAAATTAAATGGCAGTATCAGACAGAATATGACAACATACCCACCCCCCAAAAAGTGCTAAATAGTGTGAGGAAATCGTTAACTTTACGAGTCAACTTTACTAAGCTCAGGGATGTCCAGATAGCTGGTAAAGCATTATTTCTGGGTGTGTCTGTGAGGTTATTTCTGGAAGAGATTAGCATTTGAATTAGGAGAACCAGTAAAGATCTTCCTCACCAAAGCAGATGGGCATCATCCAACACTTTAAAGTTCTGAATAAAACAAAGGTAGAGGAAAAGTGAATTTGCTCTTTACTTGAGTTGGGACATCCATGTTCTCCTGCTCTTGACATCAGTGCTCCCACTTCTCAGGCCTTTGGACGTTGACTAAATTACATTAGGAGCTTTCCTGATTCTCCAGCTTGTAGATGGCAGATCATGGGAACTCTCTACCTCCATAATCATATGAGCCAATTCCCCTGACATCTCACTCCCTCTCTCTTTCTCTCTCCCAATCTCCTATTGATTCTGTTTCTCTGGAGAACCCTGACTAATATATATATGAGTAATAAATATTCTATATAAATATTGAGTATCTGGTATAAACTGGTAAAAGTTAGGCTAGTTCCCCC
The DNA here is from genome assembly GCF_054177405.1 of Leptonychotes weddellii. NCBI lineage: Eukaryota > Metazoa > Chordata > Mammalia > Carnivora > Phocidae > Leptonychotes > Leptonychotes weddellii. The sequence continues at coordinate 42,070,416 of NC_138371.1, read as the reverse complement.
TGGAAAATAAGCCCAAAACTTAAATCAATGACCTTTCATGTAAAGAAACAAGAAAAATAGAAAAATTGAGTAAATAAAGCCCAAATAAGTAGATAAGAATAAAATCAATGAAGTAGAAAACAGAAATCAATAGAGAACATCAATGAAATCGTGGTCTGGTTCTTTTAGAAGATAAAATGATAAACCTCTAACCAAACATCAGGAAAAAAAGACAGAAGAAATAAATTACCAATGTAAGGTGTGAAAGAGGGGATGCCACTACAGATGTGTAAGATATTAAAATGGTAATAATGAATATTATATACAATGCTATGTCAATAAACTTGAAACTTAGGTGAAATAAACAAATGTCTTGAAAGACACAAACTACCAAAGCTGATTCAAAAAAAGACTTAGATAATCTGAATAGTTTTATATTTCTTTTTTTTTTTAAAGATTTTATTTATTTTTGACAGAGAGAGTGTGTACAAGCAGGGGGAAGTGGCAGGCGGAGGGAGAGGGAGAAGCAGGCTTCCCAGTGAGCAGGGAACCTGCTGTGGGGCTTGATCCCAGGACCCTGGGATCATAGCCTGAGCCAAAGGCAGATGCTTAACCATATGGGCCACCCAGGTGCCCCAGTTTTATATTTCTTTTAAAAATTGAATTTGTAACTAGAAACATTTACACAAAGGCAATGTTGGGCCCAGATGGCTTTATGGGGAAAATGAATGAGTTATTTAACAGAGAAATAATACCAAAACCAGAAAATAGAAAAGTAGGAACTACTTTCCAACTTATAATATGAGGCTAGCATTGATTTACTCTAATACCAGCAGAGAAAATAAAATATCCCTCATAAACATAGATGGGAAGATCTTTTAACAATTTAGCAAATCAAATCCAACAATATCTAAAAGCGATAATACATCATGACCAAGTGAGGTTTAACCAAGTAATACAAGTTCAGTTTAATATTAGAAAATCTATCAGTGTAGTTCATCACATTAATAAACTAAAACAGACAAGCCAAATGGACATCTCAATAAATGCTGAAAAAACATTTAACAAAATCCAACAATCCTGATGAAAAACAATCTTAAAGTTAACTGGTAATTGAAGAAAACATTCTTATCTGATTTTTTAAAAATCTGTGAAACTATTAGTTAACATTATACCTAATGGTAAAAGATAAATGCCTTCTGTGGGGGAATGGGTAAAATTGTCAATGGGGATTAAGGAGAGTACTTGTGATGAGCACTGGGTACTGTATGGAATTGCTGATCCATCATGTTGTACATCTGAAACTAACACAACACTGTATGTTAACTATACTCAATTAAAAAAAAAAAAGATGAATGTCTTCCCCTAATATCAAGAACAAAGTAAAGATGTCACCTCTCATGTCTTTTATTCAACAATGTCTTGAAGGTTCTAATCAGTGTAGTTAGGGCAAGGAAAAGGAATAAAATCATGCTAGTGGGAAAGAAAGAAAAAACAATGTCTTTATTCCCAAATGACATGGTCATCTATGTAGAAAATTCTATGGAATCTACAAAAAGAAAAAGCCACTAGAACTAAATAACATGTGGTAGCCAATTTGTAGGATACAAGATCAATATATAAAAATCAGACATATAGGGGCCCTTGGGTGGCTCAGTCAGTTAAGCGTCTGCCTTTGGCTCAGGTCATGATCCCAGGGTCCTGGGATCAAGTCCCACATCGGGCTCTCCCTCTACCTGCCGCTCCACCTGCTTGTGCTCTCTCTCTCTCTCTCGTGTCGAATAAATAAAATCTTAAAAAAAAAAGGCATATAGCTACACAATAGCAACTAAAATGAGATATAGCAATAAAAAACCTACTTATATAGCATCAAAAATATGAAATAATTAGGAATAAATCTAGCAAAAAAATGTGAGACATACATTTAACACTACATAACATTGCTGATAAAAATAAAAGATGACTTATATAAAGATCTACAGTGTTCGGGAATAAGTAGAATCAATAGAAAGTTAATCTTCCCCAAATTGATCTAGGATTTCAGTGCAACATCATCAAAATCCCAGCAGACTTTAAAAAATTGAAATTGAAAAACCGATTATAAAATTCAAATGGCAAAAAAAATCAAAACAAAAAACAGGACAAAAACAAAAAATCCCTAGAAGAACTAAAAGTACTTTGAAAAAGAAAAAAATAAAAAAGACTTACATGGCCTGACTTCAAGACATATTCTGTAGTTACTGTAATAAGGCACTACGGTTTGGTTTCAGGATAGACAAATGGATGGAACAGAATTGAGTTCATAAACGTACTCATAGAACAAAATGTTTGTGACATTGATTTGGCAAAGATTACTGAGATACAGCACAAAAATTTTATGCATAAAGAAAAACATTGATGGAATTGACTTCAAAATTACAAACTTCTGTTCTTTGAAAGTCATTCCTAATAAATTGAAAATAGAAGTGACAAATTCAGAGAAAGTATTTGAAAATCTGGTTCTGATAAAGAACTTACATCCACAATATATAAAGAACTTCCACAACACAACAGTAAGGGGGGAGGGGGTGGTAGGGAATTACTTAATTTTTTAAATGTGTAAAACATCTAAATATATATCTTACCAAAGAAGATATATGGATGGCAAATAAGCACATGAAAAGATGCTAAATATCATTCATTATACATTAGGTACATGCAAAACAAAAAGCACAAAGAGCCACTACTCACCTGTAAGTATCTAAACTTTAAAAGACTGATCATTCCTAATGTTGTCAAGGATGTATATAACTAGAATTCTCAAACCACGTTGATGGGGATGTAAAATAGTACAACTACTTTATGTCGTTTTCCCTCTTTTTAGTGCTTTCTATTGTAATTGGGCATTTTATATGATTCAATTTTATCCTCTTTCTTTCTGTTGGGGTTAATGTGGAGCATGAAATCAGCCATAATACCTGACTTGCTAAAATGTAACACAGAGGCCACTGGGGACAGGGAAGGTTTCCGAGAAGGACATAGGCCTTTGGAATGCCGAGGCCTGCGTGACCATGACCCCTCTGCCATAGGAATGCCACAGGGAGTTGCCTTTCCCAAAGCTTTCTTAGCCCAAACAACCGCCTTGTGATCTAAGAGCTGTATGCATTGTCCCCCTAGGCTATGTTTAGCAGGACTGGTGGAACACACAGATTAGCATATCGTATCTTTCCAGTAAACAGATCCTCCTAGTTCCAGTAAGACCCCTTGTTACACATCACATGCTTGAGAAACAGTGATAAAGATGTGTGATTATCCTGAAGGACCAATAAAGGCGGGAGCAAAGAAGGGCAAACAGTCTTCTGTCTCTGAGCACTGAACCCCTTGCCTTCTCCTCTCTTTCACAGCAAAGTTTGGAGTAATCTTTCATCGTCAGTCAGTACGGGGATTGCTGGCCATTCCCGGCATAATCCTTTTAATAAATACTTTTTGTAGTTGCCCTATGGTTTCTGTATTTTTAAATGGTTTGAGTCCACCTTCAAATAATGCTATACCACTTACTGTGTAGTCGAGGAACTTTATGCCAGTATTTTTAGTCCTCCCTCTCATCCCTGTGACGTTTCTGTCTTGCATTTCGCTTATCCTTTTTATTATTTTTTTATTATACTTTGGTTCAAATGTTCTAAATATGGAGAGATGCGACTTCAGATTAGACCTAATTTATTAGATAAAGGGATTAGATTGACGTAATAAATATGTAATAAATCAAGACCTAAAAAATATTATTTTATTATTATCCTTATAATTATTACTATAATTATCCAATAAATTGTAACTGTTACTGCTTCTAACAAACAGCTGTCTTTTCTTTTTTAAGTGTTTATTTAAATTCTAGTTAGTTAGGGGTGTCTGGGTGGCTCAGTCAGTTATATGTCCAACTGTTGGTTTTGGCTCAGTTTATGATCTCAGGGTCATGAGCTCAAGCCCTGTATTGGGCTCCATGCCCAGCGGGGAGTCTGCTTGAGATTCTCTCTCCCTCTTCCTCTGCCTCTCCCGCTCATGCTCTCTCTCTCTCAAATAAATAAAATAAATATTTTATTAAAATTCTAGTTAGTTAACATATAGTGTAATATTGGTTTCAGGAGTATAGTTTAGTGATTCATCACTTACATATAACACCCAGTGCTCATCACAAGTGCCCTTCTTAATACCCATCACCCATCTAGCCCATCCCCCACTCACCTCCCCTCCAGTAATCCTCAGTTTGTTCTCTGTAGTTAAGAGTCTCTTCCCGTCTATTTTTGTGTGTGGTGTAAGGAAATGGACTCTGAAAAACAAACTGAGGGTTCTAGAGGGGAGGGGGGTGGGAGGATGGGTTAGCCTGGTGATGGGTATTGAGGAGGGCACATTCTGCATGGAGCACTGGGTGTTATGCACAAACAATGAATCATGGAACACTTCATCTAAAACTAATGATGTAATGTATGGGGATTAACATAAGAATAAAAAAAAAAAGCCTCTTATCGTTTGCTTCCCTCTCTCTCTTTTTTTTCCATTCCCCTAAGGTTCATCAGACAGCTGGCTTTTAGATCAATAAAGATTGAGAAAAAAATTAACAATTTTATTTTATCTTTATTTATCCATTTTCTGATGCTCTCCCTTTCTTTATGTAGATCCAGGTGTGTGACCTGTGTTACTTTTTTTTTTTTCTGCCTGAAGAACTTCTTTTAACATTTCTTTCAGGGAAGATCTGCTGGTGATACATTTCCTCAGTTTTTGTGTGTCTGGGAAAATATTTCTCTTCACTTTTTTTTTGGTAAAGATTTTATTTATTTATTTATTTATTTATTTATTTATTTATTTGAGAGAGAGAGAAAGTGTGAGGGACAGAGGGAGCTGAGCAGGGAGCCCGACAGGGGGCCCAATCCTGGGACCCTTGGATCATGACCTGAGCTGAAGGCAGTTGCTTAACCGACTGAGCCATCCAGATGCCCTTTCTCCTTCATTTTTGAAGGATACTTTCATTGGACATAGAATTAATGTTGGCAAGGTTTTTTTCTTCTAACACTTTATAAAGATTTTACTCCACTCTCTTCTTGTGTGCTCCAATTTGGATGAGAAGTCTGGTGTAATTATTATTTTTGTTCTTCTATGGGTGAAATGCTTTTCTTTAAGACTTTTGCTGTGCCTTCAGTTTTTGCAGTTTGAATATAATATCCTTAACTGTGAGGGGTTTTTGTTTGGTATTTAACCTACCTGGTTTTCTTTGAACTTCCTAGATCTGTAGTTTGGTGTCTACCATTAATTTTAAAATTTTCTCAGCCACAAAAAAAAAAATAAATAATAATAATAAGAATAAAGTAAAATAAAATAAAATTTTCTCAGCCATTATTACTTTAAATATCTCTTCTTCTCCATTTGACATTCCAATTATGCATATATTATAACTTTTGAAATTACCCCACAGTTCTTAGATGCTCTAGGTTTTTTGTTTAATTTTTTCTTCTCTGTTTCAGTTTTGGAAGTTTCTATTGAGGTATCTTGAAGTTCATTAATTCTTTTCTCAGCTGTAGCAAGTCTACTGATAAGTATGTTCAAGGTATTCATTTCTTTTACTATGTTTTTTTATTTCCGTCATTTCCCTTTAATTTTTTTTTTATGGTTTCCATCTCTTTGCTGTCATTATCCATCTGATCTTAAATGTTTTCGACTTTTTCCATTAGAGTCCTAATTATATTAAACATAGTTATTTTAAATTCCTTGTCTGATAATTCTAATGTATGTGCTATATCTGAATCTGGTTCTGATGATTGTTGTGACTCTTCAGACTTCACTTTAGTACACTTTTTTGACTTGCCTGGTATTTTTTGTTGCTGGTGTTGAAAGCTGGACATGTTGTATTGGGTGATAGGTAATGGAGTAAATAAACCTTTAATGTTAATCTAGCTAGGAGATGTGTTGTGCTTAATATTTGTTGCAGGTATAGATAACTGAAGTTTTCAAATTCTTAAAGTGTGCTTGTTTTTGTCTTGGCTTTGACTTTAGGGTTTACCTTTGTGCTGTTCCTCAGAGAAAGTCTGTATCTTTCAGCTCTCTCCACTGTTATACTGAAAGCATTTTAAAGTGGTAATGAGAGGAGGGAGTGTTCTATAATCTCCTTTTTAAATTTCAATGTTTTAATAAGCCTATATCTCAGAGTAAAGTCTTTCTGAGAGTTTTTTTTTTTTTTTAAAGATTTTATTTATTTGACAGAGAGAGCACAAGCAGAAGGAGAGAGAGGGAGAAGCAGGCTCCCTGCTGAGCAAGGAGCCTGATGTGGGACTCGATCCCAGGACCCTGGGATCATGACCCGGGCCGAAGGCAGCCGCTTAACCAACTGAGCCACCCAGGCGTCCCATTTCTGAGAGTTTTTGTTCCTACTCTAGGGATATAGCTTTTATCCCCCTCTCTTTCCTATACTTCTGTTCCTGGTGCAGCATTCTTAATCTATTTCCTTGAAACCCTCTTCCCTATTCATTATCCCACCCCAGGTGGGACAGAAGGCTAAAGCAGGTTGAAGTGTGTGAAATTTTGTTCAGCCAGCTGGGATGAGCTTTAGTAGAATTTTGTGGTAAGCCTTCTGGTAACATCCTTCCCTCTAGAATGGAGGCCTTTGTTAAATAGAAGGATCTAGGAGGTTTTCACAATGGCTGTTCTTCCCCTCCCCTTTCCAGGGCCAGGATATTTGCCCCAATTCCTCACCATGAGAACACTGTGGGCTTCTGGACAGAAAGTTCATGAAAGTGTGGGGGATTCCTATGACTACAGCCCTCAAGATTTTCTCTTTCTCACAGTTGTCTGTACTCCGTTTCAAGCAATTTGTCAAAATTACTAGTTAAGTAAGTGGTTCTACCAAGGTATGGTATTGAGGATCTTCTGCCCCATGTAAACAAACCTTGGATAGTATATTTCTCTGAATACATCTGTCTCTAAATTTCAGAGTGATGGCTTTCTCTGCAACTTCTGTTCTCTGGTGGATGGGTCCAAATATGGTTGCTTTTTTTTCCCCAGCATTTTCTTGTAAGAAAGGGAGGGACAACTTGCAAGCTCTTTACCTATCAGAGCTGAAAATGGAAGTGGTGCAACTGCTTTGGAAAATAGTTCAGCAGCTTTTTAAAAAGTTAAATATAGGGGCGCCTGGGTGGCTCAGATGGTTGAGCGTCTGCCTTCGGCTCAGGTCATGATCCCGGGGTCCTGGGATCGAGTCCCGCATCGGGCTCCCTGCTAGGTGGGGAGCCTGCTTCTCCCTCTGCCTCTGCCTCTCTCTCTCTCTGACTCTCATGAATAAATAAATAAAACATTTTTTAAAAAAAGTTAAATATAGATTTACCATATGATCTAGTCATTCCACTCCTAGGTATTTCTCCATGAGAAATTATAACATATGTCCATACAAAGACTTGTACAGAAATGTTCATAGTAGAACTGTTCATAATATCCAAAAACACAGAATCAATACAAATGTTCATCAGTTGGTGAATGGATATACAAGTTGTGGTATATCCAACCAATGGAATACTACTCAGCAATAAAAACAACCAACTTTTGATACACGTAATGGCATGGAGCAATCTCAAAATAGTTATGCTGAGGGAAACAAGTCAGACAAAACAAAACACCTATTGCATAATTTCATTTTTATGAAGTTCTAGAGAATGCAGACTAATCCATATGACAGAAAGCAGATAATATCTACATATAAAAACCTCCCATTAGGTTGGAGGAATTACAAAGAGCACAACAAAACTTTCAGGGCTTATAGCTATGTTTCCATGTTCACCGTAGTGGTAGTTTCATAGATGTACACATATGTTAAGACCTATCAACTTACACTTTAACATACACATTTTATTTTTTGCCCTACCTCAGGACTGCTCCTAAAAAAAAGAAGCTAAAGTCCATAAATTCTGATACTTCTCACATCAGAGTGGAATCTTGAGTTTCCACTCCTAGATTATCAGTTGACCTTAGTTCATTGCTTCCAACCGAAAGAATGTGGGAGATTTGTACTTCCGTGTCTTTTAATGTTAGCTAAGAAAGGTTTGTGCCTGTCTTACCCATCTCATGATGTTCTTCCTTGGACCCCAGTCACCATTTTGTAAGCACAGAAAGCCACATGGAAAGGCAATGAATGTTTTAGCCAAGGGTCCAGTTAAAGTACTAGTGAACAGCAGCATCAATTCCCAGTTGCATGAGTAAATAATATCCCCAGTGACCCTGGTCCTCAGCCTTCAAGCTGCCTCAAGTGACACTGAATGGAGTAGCAGTGGGGTTTTCCTACAGAACCCTGCTCAAGTTGAAGATTCATGAATAAAATAAATATTTTTTGGTTTATTATTTTTATTTTTTTTAAAGATTTTATTTATTTATTTGAGAGAGAGAGAATGAGAGACAGAGAGCATGAGAGGGAGGAGGGTCAGAGGGAGAAGCAGACTCCCTGCTGAGCAGGGAGCCTGATGCGGGACTCGATCCCGGGACTCCAGGATCATGACCTGAGCCGAAGGCAGTAGCTTAACCAACTGAGCCACCCAGGAGCCCCCTATTTTTTGGTTTTATCCACTACATTTCAGACAGGTTTGTTACCTAGCAATTGATAAATGGAACAGTTATTTATTGACTTTATTTGTCCTTTCTTTATTCCCTGTTAATATTAACAGGTAATCAATGACTTCTGGTAAGTGTGTGAGTATATATGTATGAGAAAGGATGTTGACTATTTAAAATATAGCAAAAAATGTATCATCATATGCCCTTTGTTTATGACAATTTCATGCAAACAATCTTTTGGGATTTTATTCCAAACACCTGTATCTTCTTTAGAGTAAATCCTATTGATTACACTGAACTTAATGAAAATCAAGCCTTCCCTCTAAATCTTCTAGGGTTAAAATAAATTTAAACCACTCTTTTGGAATTCCATATATTATGCTTGTTTGTGGTATTTATCTATACATACAAAATCCTAAAGGAAATTAATATATTTCCTACTTTCATTTTTGAGAAACCAAATTATGACAAAGTGATTAGACTATTCTGAGGTGGTTTGCATTTTTAGGTCTTGATTTATTACATATTTATTAAACCAATCTAATCCCTTTATCTAATAAATTAGGTCTAATCTGAAGTCGCATCTCTCCATATTTAGAACATCTGAACCAAAGTATAATCAACCACATGTTGTGACAACCACTAGCATCACCTAAGCTCAGTCTCTGTCTGCACTCTCAGACTTTAAATTCCTTGGAGGTTTGGTACTTCCCACTGTTAAACTATGTTATGTCTATATAAGGATAATCAGGAGAAATTTCATCTAAGTTATGACATTATTATGGATTTTAGTGGGGATAAACTTTTAATAGGTATTTTATTGAATCATATAAAACCATATAGCATTTTGTAGATCAAAGTAAATACATAATGCTAATTTTATATCATTCTACCTTATTACATAGAATGACAAAAGCCTCCCTAGTGACAGTAAAGGCTTAAGAAAAAGTAAGTACAGAGTGAGGAAGCATTTGTGTCTTAGAAATAAGAGAAACATATTGCACACTGTCATAGAAATACTTTTGATTTAGTGAACAGAATTTTAAAAGATTATGTCAGACTTGTTCCAATAGGAATCAAAGGGTATCCAGGCAACTGAAGCTATGAAAGTTACTATCATTTCTCAAATAATTATATCCCACCGTAAACAAATTCAAGAACTTGAACTTGAATGTATGCAATTAACCGTGACTATTTAGAGTATTCTAAATTCCGTACTGATTCAATTAATACAGAAATGTAGATTTCCGTATAGTCATTTATGAAGCACTGGTATGTATAAAGTTTACCCACCTTACTTTTGTTTATTAGAATGTTTGGTAGCATGGGTGATGACTCCCTGTCAGTAGACAATTCAGGCTTTCCCATGTACTTGACACAGGTATCCACGATGATAGATGTAGATGGATTCATAGGTGGTCAGATAAATAGATAGAGGTAGGTAGGTAGGTAAGTAGGTAGGTAGGCAGGTACATACATAGAATGCATTTTACACACACTTGCAAACATAAGATACAGCAATTCTGAGTCACTACTATTCAAATATATGCAAACATGAAGCTCACTTTATTCTGGTTGGCTCTAAATATCTATTCCTCTTTGACAAAGAGGAAACTAAAGTTAGTTCTATTAATCATATGGAGTTCAGTCCAAAAATATTTTAGTCGAGAGACGATTAGAATCTCAGGGATGATCCAGATTCAGTCTTCAGTTCAGGTTTTACTTCTCTTGTTATCATCCCTTCGTCTTCTCCCTGGTCCTACATTTAATTTCACAGAATTCGCCTGTGTTATTTTGGGAAGAGTGTTGTAAGGAAGAAGCGTTAAGACCTGTTTAGGAAAATGCAGAGTTGTGTGGCTGGCTCAGAGTGACTGCTCTACCAGCGGAAAATGCTGGTGTCTCGAATGGTCTTCTCACTGGCTATTCCGAGGGATTGCCTCTGTTGGACAGTGTATTCAAGATGTGTCAGGCTGGCTACTGAGCATAATTTGCACACCTCAGATGTCAGAAACGTTGACATGGGCATGGGCTAGGGGATTCTTGGACTTCTGAGCATGCTGTTTAGTGGAGGGAGAGCTTCCTATCAACGATAACCCAGGCCCCAGCTACCTTCCAGAATCTAAGCTAAATTCACAAGAAGCATACCAATCCCTACAGGGATGTGAATCTAAAATCCACCACTGCTTGTCTGGCCCCAGGCAGGTGACTTGCCCTTGCTGTGCCCCAATTCTGGCACAAAGCACAATTGAGAGCTAAAGAAGGTTTCACTAGTATTTTCAACTGTGACCTTTTCCCAGAATAATCTCACACTTCCCCGTTAACCCTAAGCAATGAGCACATCGGAAGGAAGGTACAAGTGTTTTACATACCTCTATTAAAAATGGAAAGCATTAGGAATAGCTTGGCAAAGTCAGTCAGCATAACAGGATTTTGAGTATTTCTGGGAAAGATGAAGTATGTCAGTCTCATCTGCACTAGCATAAGATTAAGGAGATCATTCAGTCTGCACCACCAAAGTTTAGAGGTAAAAAGCGTGGGGTTCTGAGCATGCCTAGAATTGAATCCTGTTCCACTAGTTGCTGTGTGCCCTTAGGCAAATAAGTTAACTTCTCCATGATATAGTTTCCCCATCTATATAATGGGGTTATTACTAGGGCTTCTTCATAAGGTTGTTGTGATGATTTAAATATTTACGTCAAATGCTTACAAGAGTACCTGACATATAGGAAATATTAAATAACTGCTTTTTTGACATTAAAAAAAAAAAGAACTTAGGCAGTTAAATATCTTCACTGGTTACACTGAACATCCCAACAATGATTTCATGGACCAATTAAAAACATAATTTATGATAATTATGGAACAATTTGAGAGTAGGCTGTGACATCTGTTTGTCATTGAGTTTCACACCAGAAAAAAAAAGTTCTATTTCTTAAGCCTAAATACCCAGTCTTCCCAGTGTAGTGTCCAAAAGGACTGTTAATATTATAGGTTGAAAACACATTATGAGGGGTGCCTGGGTGGCTCTGTTGTTAAGCATCTGCCTTCGGCTCAGGTCATGATCCTAGGGTCCTGCGATCAAGCCCCGCATCAGGCTCCCTGCTCTGCAGGAAACCTGCTTCTCCCTCTCCCACTTCCCCTGCTTGTGTTCCCTCTCTCACTGTCTCTCTCTCTCTGTCAAATGAATAAAAAAAATAAATAAAATCTTAAAAAAAAAGAAAATACATTATGAATTATGTAGAGCTAAGCATATTACTAATTACATATTACTACATAATATGTAATAATTTTAATCCATTACTAGTATTACTAATACGCAATTTACTCTAAGTAGTGCCCTGAGCCAAATGCACACGCTTAACCAACTGGGCCACTCAGGTGCCCTTCCTGTCTGTTTAAGGATGGAAATAATGTCTTCTCCCTCAGTGTTTGACAAACACTTCCTCAGTACTTATCTACCACTCATACCACATATCTTGAAAATAATTATCTCATATCTGTGCCGGATTCTAAAACCATTAACCATCAATGGATGAATGATTTCTTATAAAATTTAATATCTACATTCATTTAGATATTTAGATATTTTACATAATAGAGTTTAAGTACACAGTGAAATGAATAAATTCTAGCATTAGTGTCTTTGAAGTAAGCTAATGTAGAGTAGTAGTTGTCAGATGGAAACAAAAATTTCTAACATTTTAAAATAACTGCATAATATTAAAGATTTATACTTTAACTGCTTCTGAATTCATTGGGATAGGTGCTGAGGCAATGGGGAGTATGTGGCCATACCCAAATGGACATTTAGGCTTAAACCATTTTAACAGCTGACAGTAGCAATTGTAAAAATAATCCTTTAAATTAATACAATGAAATATGTTTAGTGCCCAGAAGGATCAAAAAGTAATATTTTTCTAAAATTAATATTTGAAATAACAGAATTATCTTATGATTTAATATGATACAGCTTTATCAAACTAGATAATTTGTATTTGAATAGCAATCTAAGATGGCTCATTACCTTCCCTTGAATTATTTCAGATTGACCTTCAGTTAGACAGTGACATTGATTCTGTTCTTGAGCTCTGAGTTATGGAAAAACCTTTATTGAACACAAATCCCAGTTCTATCCTTTCCCATTGTGCTAATATTTCAAACCTAACAGAACAAAGCAATCAAGGTGCAAGAATAGGTACTAAAATCCCCTGTAAAGAGGAGATAGAGAGCATACTTTTCAAGAGTACTTTAATAATTACAAATATATGAAATAAGACTAACAGCAACATACTAAATTTAGTAACCTACATGTGGAGTTCATTTATGGAAGCAAGTATCTCCAAGAACTTACAGACAATAAAACCTTGACAAGCTCTAAATATTAATTCAGGAAGCTCTTTTTTTTTTTTTTTTTAAAGATTTTATTTATTTATTTGACACAGAGAGTTAGCGAGAGCAGGAACACAAGTGGGGGAGTGGGAGAGGGAGAAGCAGGCTTCCCACGGAGCAGGGAGCCTGATGCGGGGCTCGATCCCAGGAGCCTGATGCGGGGCTCGATCCCAGGACCCTGGGATCATGACCTGAGCCGAAGGCAGACGCTTAACGACTGAGCCACCCAGGCGCCCCTAATTCAGGAAGCTCTTAAAAATAGCCATTTCAGGCCAAGTCTTAGACCAGACATGGCAAAAAAAATCTAATGTTAAGAACAATATTTCTTTATATAATACATTACCTACTTCACAAAATATTTTTTATGTGTTATCTGTTTTCAGAAATACAACTCTGCCAGGGAGAAAAAGGTAAAATCTGATGTCCATTTTAGAATGAGAAACCAATGATTAGAAAAATTAGGTGATTTGCAGAGTTTTAGCTACTAGCAAGTGATGGAGGCAAAGCTGGACTCCAGTTCTCCTAATAACATCCCTAGGGTTCTTTCCACTCCATCCTCTAGCTTGTCACAGATTTGGAGTATAATCATGGAGCATATTAATATACTTTTGTGGTGAGAGGGGGGATTAGTTTTTCTTTTTTTAATTTAATTTAGATAGAATTTTGCTAAAATTACCAAAGGTAAAGTGAAGTTTATTTCTGCATCAAAGGTCCTGGATGGAGCATTTGTTAGTACTTTCTTGGCATCTATTCAACACTTCCCCAATAGCTCCAGATTTTTATTTGATAAAGGTGTGCTTCTAGGGAAACTAAATCTGCTCAGCTCCATTTTTAGAGCAAGTGTCCTGAGTTAAGGCAATCAAGTGTTTGTTTTTTTCCTGTTTCTAGTGATTGGTTCAGTTGAGGCATCTGACCTAAGCTGCTTCAATCAGACAGAGACCAAAAGATTTTCTGTGAATGGTGGACAAATTAGCCCTGCCATCCTGAATATACTGAAGAAAACTGAAACCCTGGAAGGCTGGGATCACCAGGTAGGGGAAATTACAAAGATAGAAACCGAGCCCTTAGTGATATCGAGTCTTGCATGACCTACTTCACTTACATGAACCAGTAAATTGTTTAGGCAAGTTCAAATCAGGCTTTTAGTTATTGGTTACTGAAAACATCTTAATTATTGATGAATTCATTAATTCTGAACCCAAAGTAGTTCCAGTCATTTTCAGTAATCTATTCTTACATTTAAAAGAAACTGCTCTCGGACATATGATCAAATTCCCCATACTACCGACGGTGAGTAGTACATTATGACGATTACTGACTTTTATTGTATACAGATTCTTAAACAAGGCTTGACTTCTTGAAGTGAAGTAATATGACTGGCTATCAGGAATCTTTGTAGAAGGAATCTTTGTTTACTTCTTAATTCATACTTAGTCTTTAAGACTCTGCTTATCTTAGGGGCCTACTCTATTATCTCCTCAGTGAATCCACATAGTTATTAGTGAGCCCTAAAAATGGATGAACTATAAATTTTGAACTCTGTGAAACATTGTGGGACAAAATAAATTGAGAAAATCTGTACATTTTCAAGAATAGATCCTTCTAGCCCTGAAATTTGCTTTTCTAATACCGTATATCTGAAATAAAGCTTTTCTATATTTATTGCATACAATAATTCTCACTAATAGATTTTGTGTAAAATAATGATTGGTTCTTAAATGACAAGATATAATAAATTCCTTGAGTATTATTTCTTTTTTCATTTTTTAGGTCTTCCCCTCATATTTTGCACAGTGCATTGCTTAATAGATACTGAATAAGAGTTTCTCAGTGAATCACCTAATGTTCTTAATGGACATCAATCTCATTATTATAGAATAAGCAAAGCAAGATTTTTGAGAAATAATATGTGATTAGAAAATATTTTGTGGTATTGATTCATGATATATCAATGAGTACTTATCATTTTCCCTAACATGTAAGTCTATTAACATCAGTAATAAACATAATGGCAACAACTTATTGGGGACTTATGATGAGCCAGGCACTGTTTTACCTATATTAACAGTTCATTTAACATTTATAATTATGCTATAAAACACATTACTATTTGGTCCATTTCATAGATAAGGAAACTAAATGTCTTAAGTTTCTATATAGAACTATTTAAGATTCTTGACAAGGGGTTACATAACTAGTGAGTGACCACGCCAAGATTCAAACCCTGACAGTCTAACAAATGCCATAAAATCTGGGAACACATACCATTGGCATCCTGCAGGAAGTATAGAGGGTTCCCAAAAAAGGGATGTGGAATTCAGGCTTAAATAAGCACCTGTATCCTGAAACCAATATTACACTGTATGTTAACTAACTAGAATTTAAATAAAAATTTGAAGAAAAAAAAGTGCCTGTAAAATTCATCCTGTACTGTACTGTCTGCCTCCTCTCCATGTCTATTCTCCATTAATTCCTTTAGTCCAACAGCACTTGCCTCTCTTGGCACCCCCTTCCCCCCAAAAAATGTGTCTATATCATCTGTAGTTTTGCATGTTTCTGGTTTATAACCTACCTTTTGTGTCCACATTTGTGGGTTTTTTTCCTCTTTCTGGGTCAGCACAAATAACATGGATTGTTTTGTAACCTAATATACTTGAAAACCCTGGTAGTCTGGCACTCCCATCCTCCTGCTTTGTTACTCTGGTTCTCTCACAAGGAATTTTGTTAAAAGTAACACCACCAGTCACCCGAGTGGCCTCCACATTCCAAACTACAGGACTCTGGGTTAACTCCAGTTTTCAGGGCTCTTGGTTTATAGGGTTTGAAATTTACCTTGTGGGTATTAACTATTTGGAAACATCCCAGAGTGTGATAATTTAAGATAGCTCTTCTCTCCCTTTCCAGAGCAAATCAGAGTCCTTGGAATAAGGAAAGTGGAGATGGAGATAGGGAAAATGCTTATTACTTGAAAGGAATATGAAATATGAAACATATGAAATATGTTTAATGCCCAGAAGGATCAAAAAGCAATAGTCCTGAGCAAGTGTCCTGAATTAAGGCTATCAGGTTTTGTTTTTTTTTCCTGTTTCTAGTGATTGGTTCAGTTGAGACATCTGACCTAAGCTGCTTCAATCAGACTGAAACCAAAAGATTTTCTGTGAATGGTAGACAAATTAACTCTTTCTTCCATCCTGAATATACTGAAGAAAACTGGAAACCCTGGAAGGCTGGGATCACCAAGTAGGGGAAGTGCAGAATAGTCTGACCATCTTGGGGTAATCTGGAACATCGGTAGGAGAAGGATAGTTCATAGCTTTGCCCAGTTTGTCACAGGACTTTCTAGAGTTACCCCAGTATTTTTGATTGAGGACTTGGAATGCAGAGAGTTTGCAACAAAAGTATATCTCAAGTCTGGTCTTAACTAACAAACAGATCCCAGCTATAAACCATGAGTACCAGCTCCCTCCCCAGAGGATTGGAGCTACAGTGCATTTGTTATAGCAGCAATTTGAAAGTGAACAGAAAACTTTAAGTTATAACAGTCTACCTTTTTAAAAATTCAATATAATTATGCTTTGTTACAATTTCTACAAATAGATTTTTACTGAATTGTTTCAGGAATGTTCTCACTGACTATAATTGTATGGCTGTGTTGCAATGTTATTCAGCTGCTTGGCTTCAAATTCTGGAATGACTGAACAGGAAAACAAATGACCTAAGTGAGTGCAGAATTTAGTTTGTTTGGGTGATAATCAGGGCCTTACATTTTTATGGCCGTTGGAATTCCCTTGTCAATATATTCATCTGAGAGCTGTGCTTTTAACATCTGGAAAGTATATGATCGTGAGTGTGTCTTTAAAAGGACAAACTCTATTAAGATTACCATTAGCATGACTATCAACTTTTAAAATGATTGATGTTTAGTTAATGCCTCATTGCTATATCTCAGAACTTCTAAAAATATAACATGACTAGAGCCTTAATACTAGACTATAGTTTCATGGCTATGGCCATGTGGAATGATAATCAGAGTTGGTCAAAAAATGATCTATTATTGTACTAAGTAAAATACATCCATGGAGCCAACTTGGCAAACTGGCAAGCAAAAATAAATAAATAACTGAGACAAACTTTTGGTTTAAAAACATCAGAAAGGAATTTTATTTGCTCAAATGTTTCCTTTGAATTTATAATTGCTGTTATTAACACATTTTTTTAAAGTCAAGAATTTTTTTCCTTCCTACATAATTTCACCCACACTTCTTTGATTATATGCTCTAAGATAATAATCATAGTTGCCAGTAAAGGCTTAGGAATTTTATAAACATCAATCAATGTCACAGCTAGAAGTAGATGAATCAAAGAATACAGCCATAAATTCTGAAAATGCCTTCCCTATGACACTAGTCAGTCATTACATTAAGAATCATTTTAGATTAAGAGTAAAATGCACTGCATCTTTATCAGGGCAGAAAGGGTTATATTATTACCTGGGGTAAAAAAAGATGAGGAAAGGAAGGACAAAGATCCTCCAATATGTCATTTGAAAAGAGATTTAGTTATAACCCTTACTCATCTTCTTCACCCTCAGGCCAAACCAGCCAGCTCTTGGGCTCTAGAATTTCTGGTGAGGTGAAATACAAATACAGAGGGAAGGGTCTTTGTGCCTGTAGATTAGAAGCAAGGGTAGTGATTTGCTCTGTAATCTGCTGATCTCAGGTCTCACCTTAATTCCCACATGTTCTAATGCATGGGGTAAAGTGGAGGATAGGCGTGTCTGGGTTCATCCCCTCTTGAAGAAGGATTATTTAGCGCAGGACCCATAGGACATGGAAAAGTAGCCAAACAAATTTTGAAGTAGCTATTTCAAAAGATACAGTCCATAGAGGGTTCCAGGGAGGACAGTATACTTTCAAAATTATTTGTCCCTCCCACTCCAAGTCAGAAACTGTGGAAACATTGCTAAGTTGTATCCTTGACTCACAACAGAAATAGAGCAAGCAACTGAGCTCTCTGTAGTGGTTAAAGTTTCCTACACCTAGAGCTGAAGCACTGTGCCTGGAGAACATAGATGTCTCTTCTTCAAAACTGCAAACATACTGTAGTTTCTGGCAGTCTTACTTGTGGAGTCTAGATTACCTTAAATGTCCCACATCATCTCCTTTATATCTTGGAATCTATGCAGGTCAGGGTTAACTCCTACTAACTGCCTTGAAAGGAAAACTCATGAAGAGAACTGATAGGCTATCTCTAGAATAGTCTCTCAAAAATATATTAGTTTTAAAACTTCCAGTAGTTGATTCAAGAAAGCAAGCCAGTGTCTCACTACAGGGCACTGTTTACCTAGCTCACACAAATGACTGGTTTACAAACTCATAGCTCAGTGTAGGCTTTCATAGTCGACCGGATCTTATGTAAAATATTCTTCATATCATCTTTGCCTAAAACAGAGGCTGTCGTGGAGACACCATCATCTTCTACCGGCCATAGTTGAAATATGCGAAGTCCCTTGATAAAACTACATCTGTCACACATCTGTCTTTCTAACAAGGCAAGTTTATGTCACATGGTGTAAATCCTCTAGAAGCAGTCAACTCAGACAGAGATTTAGACAGTATACAGTATATTTCTGTTACCTGGGCACTGATTCCTCTTTTACTTTGGAGGAGACAGCATTCTTTAGTAAATTAACTGAAGAACTCAAATTTACCTATAGTAAATTTGATAGTGTTGAATTAGATACTTCCACATGACACAATTCCCAAATGTATCCATGTTTCCCTAAATTTCATCTTGCTTAAACCTTTGTGAAATCAAGTTTAAATATCAGGAAGAAAAGAAAATATTATGAAACTGAATATGGTGATTTAAAAATAATCGTTAGAATTTTTGTAAGCAATTCAAAATAATTAAAACAAATTCTATCATAACAGATTTCAAAGAGGGTCTTTGGATTCAGTTTCCAGGACCAGCATTCTGTTTGGAAAGCCTCTAGCTTACAATGAAAACTGCTGCATTTTGCGATTAGATGAAATATTTTACTCAAATTGATAGTTTTTGGAATATCTCTCTGAAAGTGTTGTAGTTCTGGGATTCCTGTATTGCATCTACTATAAAATGCATAATCTCCTTAGACTGAAAAAGCCAAATCAGGCAATTCTTGCCATTATAATTGTTTTTTTTTTTTTAATCTTTTCCTGAAAAGCAAATTCAGTTGTCCTAAACTATTTATTCTAGAAACGTTTAAAATAATCTCAAAATGTACTCTAATTTATTTTCATGAAAATAAGACCTTATCCCCCTAGGTTATAAATATTTTTACATGTTGAATATCACCTTAATATCATATTAGGCTCCTTTCTCAAAAAAATGAGTCACTCGATTTAATATTTTTCATAAGAAGCATGCAGATTTTAGACATGGTTATGCCACTACTGTGTCTAACCTCTCTCTCATCAAGAAAATAGCTCAAATTAGAATAAGCTCTTCACTATGCTCATTGATCTTGCTTTGATTCTACAAATAGATTCTGTGTTCTAGCATGTACAGTCTTAAAATAGATCCTGTGCTATTAATGCATCAACAAAGCCTGTATCATATGACTTTAAGACCCAAACTCAGAAGGTTCTGGCAGATAAAATCCCCTTATTAAATGCCGTAGTGCATGATTTAGCCCCACCCTTGCTTTTACAATATCTGAATAATTTACAAACTATTTTAGATTAATACCCTATATCAAGTAGACAAAGCTAGTGTCCATTTGTATGTTGGTGGTTTGATTTGTTATAAAAAACCAAGACTCAGTATAAAAAACAAATTAAACAGTTGGCTAATTATTAGCAGAAAGAACAATTTAGTGTGAATGAAATGAAAATTAAATCGTAAGTTTTGAAAGAATTTATCAAAGTTTAAATCCCTCTGAAAGATGAACTAATGCTATTATTTTGGGATATTTTGCTGTAATTCATCCTAAAATGTTCACTAGGATACACTCCTTACCAAAAAAAGGGGAAGCTGGGGGAGAGGATTTCAAATATTTGTGGGTGTTTATGAACAACAAGGTGATAAAATAGTAATAGCATATCTTAAAAAAAAATTATGTCAAAACCAGCTCTTCCACTTTTTATGTTGCAATACATTGAAAATCTGCCCAAGGAACTTGGCAATGAAAATGCGCTCTTAATTTTAAAAATAAAAATGGCCCTTCCCACAAGTTCTGCTATAATTCAATTCTCTTTGGAAGTAAGATGGTCTTTTACCACGTAGTTTTCATTCTTTGTAATTACTTTTACCTAATTTGTATTATCAATATAACCTATTTTTTGAAGAAATTTATTTTGCTTCTTTTAAACATTAGTAACCCTCCAGTTCTTGTGGTACTGGATTGTCACTTTTTACTTTTTATTTTTTTTATGTATTTGTAAGTACATTGGCATGTATTTATTTATTTAGTCTCATGTTGTTTATTGAAAGACTATAACCTGCCCAGGACTATGTTGTGGAGAGAAAAGAACATGCTTAAAAAGCTTTCCCTACCCTATTTGTGAATTGTGACACCCAGGACTCCCCTGACTTGAGCTCCCAGACCAGATACCTTCTGTACCCCAAGGGGTTTCCTGCAGTCTCTTATTCCTCGGATGCAGATGCTTTTTCCTCAGTTGTGGGGCAGTCCAGGTTTAGTCTGAGGAAAAAAAAAACCAATAGACTTGCCAGGTTGCCATTTTGTCAGCTCCTGTCATTTATATAATTTAGTACTGTGAGTCACTTTAAATCCATTTTGAAATTAGTCATGGTCTAATTGTGTTTTCTTACAAATGACGAAAATTACAGTTAATGTCTTTTCCCAGTCCCTTCCTATTATACCATTTTTGGATCCCTGTGGGTAATGTAAGCCACCATCTCCATTCTCCTACAATCCATCCATACCTAAACAAGAGCAGCATCTCTGACTCTTCAGCACATAAGCTGACTGTGTACTAAAAACAACTACATTCCCCTTTATGATACCTGACCCTTTTGCTCACAGTAAAATTCCTGCTTCAGCTTCAGGTCAACTATAAGTCAAAGGACCATAATGATAACATTAAATTATGGCGAAAGTAAAATAGATTCCTTTCCAGGCTAAAATGAGAAGGAAGGAAAAAAAGACTTATTATATATAAATCATAGCAATAATTAGAACTTATCTTATTTAGCTGTTTCCCCAGGTACTGTCATAATATGAAAATGCCCTAATTTTGGTAAAATTTGGAATTTTAAGATTATTTATATTGCATAGTTAATATGATTTAAGTTATCGTTTTGGTTGAATTATGCTCTCAAAACTTCTCTATTGGATTTATATTTATAAACAGCAGCTGTGTTAATTCCTAATGAGCTCACTTATTAGGTGGAATTAAACAGTTTCTCATTTGCTTATAGCTTGTAGTAAAAGAGCCACAGATTATTGAGCTAACTTTTGAAAAACATACATGCTAAGATTGCTCTCCAACATATCTTTTAAAATTAATTATATTTATAGTAATCATCTTAAATTCAATCTAAAATAATTTGTCACATTTTTAAAATATGTAAACATTTCCAAGGACATTTAGAATACATTATATCTAAGCAAAGCCCCCAAAAAGTAAAATCTTTTCATGCATGATGTTTTATCAATACATCCCAAGTTTCTGTATTGGTGTTTCTTTTTACCCACTGCAGTCTTTCTGGTGATCAGTTATACACTCTGTATATGGAGAAATTTTAATATTTAGTCATTGTTTTACTCTGCAAACATATATTGAATTCTAGCCATATGCTATGAAATATGCTAATCATAAAGAATACTGAGACATTTGGAAGAAAGGAAACGCATTTGAGCATATGTATAAAGTAGGAATTATGAAAGTATTATAAATTATATTTTGAGCCTCTTTATTATATTTAATAAATCATATCGTTAGATTCATTGTATATTGTAAAGTATTATTTTTATACCACAATACTACGTAAGGTTTTGTAAAATACTCCAAATGGGAAATATGATATGCAGAACGAAGTAACAAATATCTATGTAACCATTGCTCAGCTTTAGCATAATTTAATGTTTTCACATCTTTGCTTCATTTTTTTTTTAAAGTGAAGCATTACAGATAGATTGAAGCTCTCTGCACACCTCTCTTAGATTCTCTCTCCTCCTTTCCCCAGAAAAATTCACTAACTTGAATTTCTGTTTCATTATTGCAATTCATGATTTTATACTTTTAATACATAGGGATTCTAAAACAATACTTGGTATTAATTTACATATTTTTTATACTTCCATGAATGGCATTCAACTTTATGTATCTTTACGTAATTCTTTTCCCATATCAATGTTATGCATTTGAGATTTATCTACATCAAATTAATTCTAATAATTTCCAAATGAAAGCAGTGATTTGTGAGAAATTTTTTGTGTTTCCCTATTAGTGTGTGGGAAGCATTTCTCTAGAGGTTATTCTTGGAAATGGAATTGCTTGGTAGGGTATAAGATAAGTTTAGTCTGTAACCTTTCCAGAGCAGTGGTACCAATTTATTCTCTGTCAACATTGTATAAAAGTTTATGTTTCTTTCCATCCTTGCCAACTGTTGTATTTTCAGACTTTATATTTCTTGCCAAACTGATGAGCATGAAGCAGTAAGTTGTTGTTTTGATTAGTGGAGAAATGGATTCCTTTTCATAGGTTTATCAGCTTATTGACTTTCCTCTCATGCATATATTTTCTGTTCATATTCACAGACCAGTTTTCTACAGGCTGTCAAGTTTTCTTTTTGCATTTTAAATACAAAAGATCTAAAAACAAAGGTGTCCTTTGATAACCAGCTAAAGCACCATAAAAATTTATAGAAGCTTCTAAAGTCCTTATGGTTGTCATAAGAACTAAATCAGCTAAAGTATATAAAGCATTTATCAAGCCTGGCACGTGACATGCACACAATGACATTCACCACTCCCATCATCATCAATCATTATCATCATCTTCGTTATATTATTATTATTATATATCAAATTACCATATATATGTGTATCTATTTCCAAACTCCATACTTAACCACCAATTCTCTTTGGTTATTAGATAACTGGTATCTATTTTCTATTCCTTTAATTATGTATTTTTGTATGATTTTGTTTTACATGTGTGCTTTGTAAGAAGCATATTATAGGATTTAGTTTTTTCAAATCCACTTATTTCTAACTTTATACGTATGTGAAACACAGTTATACTCAAGTGATTACTGATATATGTAGCTTAATTATCTTAACCTTATTTTATAATTTATCACCCTCTTCTTTTAACTATTTTTTCTACTTTCTTGTCTACTATTGAACTGATAATAGTTTTCTATATTTTCCTTTTCCCCTGTGATATTTGGAAGCCATTCTTTCTATAGTTGCTTTTATGTTTTTGATATACATTCTTAACTATAAATTTTTCTGTCAAGGCCTAAAGTAATCATTATTTTTATTCTCCTCCCGAACACTGCAAGTTCAGCATGCTTTAATTACTCATCATGTGGCTCTGCAGTCTTGATATTTTTGTCTGTAGTTTCATGTATATTTTGATTAACATATAAAAAAGGTAGTTCGATTTTTCAGTGGAAATAAATTGTATTTTGTTTTCTTTCCCACCCTCACTCTACATTTCTTTTTGCATAGTGAGTATTTTTTCCTAGCTGTCTCTAATTATCCCTGGGGCACTGTAGTTCACAACCAGGTCTAATGATTATGCTTTATGGGTTCCTGCCCCGTCTGCCCCATTGGGATATTAGAGGTATTGTGGATTCAGTCTTCAGGGTGGCGCTTGGCTCAAGTTATGGACTCAGGACTGAATGCTCCCTTCCCAATTTATCACACTAGCCAACAGAATCCCAGGCAGAAAATAAAATGACTAGCATGTTGGGGCTGGCTGGCTCAGTCAGTAGAGCATGCGAGGGATTGTGGGTTCGAGCCCCATGTTGGGTATAGAGATTACTTAAAAATAAAATCTTAAACAAAAACAAATGACTAGCATGTTTTTGCAGCCTTATTTTATAAGTAGGATACTGCTGGCTACCTTATACCTAAGCTATAAAGCAGTGTGCCTGGTTTTGATCACTACCAATTCTCTTGTTTTGTTAAATATTTTAATACCCATATCCCAAAGGGGCTAAACCACGGATATACTTCTGCTGGCTTCCAGACCCAAACCCTTCAGCCTCACTTACTCCTTTGCGTTTCTGGTTCTATTACTGGTTCACAGAGATACCTAGCTTGTTTTTGAGGCTGGTATGTCTTTTAGATTGTGTTCAGGTTTTATTTATCTGTCTTTGCTTTTGGGTGTGCAACAGAGAATAAGCATCAAACCAAGAACATCCTGTGC
Organism: Leptonychotes weddellii; assembly: GCF_054177405.1. Lineage (NCBI taxonomy): Eukaryota > Metazoa > Chordata > Mammalia > Carnivora > Phocidae > Leptonychotes > Leptonychotes weddellii. The sequence goes on along the minus strand of NC_138371.1, from coordinate 42,046,102 downwards.
TATTGTTAGCATAAGTCTTGAATTGGTTCTTCTAAATCTAGATATGCTTAAAATCTAAATTTCATATTGAGGAAAAGAACTATGACTTATACTTTATTTTACACAGTCATTCATGAAACCATGGAGTTAAGCACAGTTAACGATGAGGATGATTCAAAATAAATGACCAATAACTATTAAATAGTTAACTGAATGGATGTTATCAAGGTTGTTACTTTTTGTGAGGGAGCAGTCTGTATATTATCGGAAGTATATTAATGAAATTTTATGACGGCTATGAGTATGCATTTATATAAAGGCAAAAATAATTCCTCTTTTTTTCTATATCAAATTTTTTTTTAAAAAATCACAGTTTGGAAAATAGAATACTTGCCTTGTATTAACTTATCATAGATACATAGTTGCTCAACAATCCCAGTATATTAGAAGATGTAGCAATGGTTAGATGAAAAAGGGAAAAAAGAGTCTATGCTGTTCTAGTTAAAATTATAATTACTACTTTGATTATGTAACAAGACTTAATTTTAGGTAAGGTCACATATTTATGTTTATTTTTTCTTATTTCCAAAATCAGATATAAAATTTTCTAAACTCCTCCTGTTGTCCACTGACCAATTTAAATTTATTCAACTTCCTTTAAATATAGACTTACTTTCATTACTTGTTTGAGGCAACAAGTCTACTACTTGTTAATAATGGGCTGTTTTATCACTTTTTTTGTATTTCTGTGTAATTTCTATGCTATTAACCATGTTCATTTCCCACTATTACATTATATACTTGGCAGCAATTATCTCAGATGATTTATAGAAAGGTACTGCTGCTGAATTCAGAAGTTATTAAAATAATACTTTACATGTTTCACCCTTTGTTCAGAACACTTTAACATGCATTAGCTCATTGAATTCTCACAACAACATGAGAAAAGCAGTCTAAGCATTCTCCCTGCACTTTATAAATCAAATACAGTGACCTCTGATAATTATCTGTCTACCCACCCATAACAACAATGGAAAATAACATCCAGGTAATTTGGTTCAAAACTGTTTTCCTTCAGACATTGCAAAAATATTGAAGTAGAAGACAAATGATAACAGATAGTAAGATATGACTCTAAATTACAATGAAGATCATGAATTACTTGGGTTTTTTTTTTCAGATTTTAATTTTAATGAGACTTTCAGTACGTAGATAACCATTCTTTCTTTCCCCCTGTAATGCTTTCTGGCCCAGTGAGTTCTAGGCCAGAAGTTGTCCAAGAAATGTACGCTTTTCCAATGGCACCTCTTGGTAGGAGTCTTCCAAGGACTCAGGCCTGAACTGTTCTCAGCAAGAGTTCAGTATTTAAAAAAAGGGGGAGGGTTCCAGTAATGAAAAATTGTAAATGTTAGAAAACTAGAAAAATAATTGTATTACCTGTAGAGAAAGGGTATATGTAGTTCTCTACTGAGAACATTGGAACTTAACTTTCAGGCAAGAAAATGGATGGGTTTTCCAAATGTTTTTTGATAGGGAAAAGTTACATTAAAAGAAAAAGATTTATTCACTTGAATTTGTTTAGCAGTAGTAAAGACATTGGTCAGATTGTATATTACATAAATGATCCTACACATACAGATATATTATAGTATTAGACTTTGTGTAAAGTAAAAATGGATACACCTTTGAAATCTAGGATGAATATATACATGTATAAATATAGGTATTCTTCATCATACTGAAAAAAAGTATCACATATATGTCATACATACATTTTCAGAGTGGATGATACTTGGAAAAAAAAATTGGGAGGCCAAACCAACTAGCCCCTGCTCATGTTAACGATTGTATAAGAAAGGAAAGGAGCAGGATAAATTTGAAAATTTATCATACAGTACAAAGGTTTTTCAGTACATCTTTCATAATATTATCAATTATTTCATACTAATTTATGTAATGCAGATTTTAAAAATAATTACCTTTCCATATATTTTGAGGCAATATAAAATGAGTTAAATAACTGCATATGAATAATTTCTAGCTAAAATGATTCAGATTGACTGTATTTTCATAAGCTCCCTTTCCTAATTTTCTTTATGGACTCATACATAATGTTGAAGGTCATATATTTATCTCTTAGTCTTTATTGTTTTCCATTTGCATTATTATGGCAATTAAATGAAAAAAGTGTCAGGGAATGAGATGTATTAAATACAGGATGCCTGAGGATATAATATTAAACACAGATTCTGCTATTACTATCAAAATGAATATTAAAATAACAGTGCTACTTTGAGGGTAATGCTTCTTTGGAGAATATTTTCTAATAAGCTCACCATAAAATGATAGATAATTCTACTGACCTCATAAGTTTTCTGTCGAAGAGAGCTAATAAGCTGTTGAAAACTGTTCAGATACAAAATTCTTCGAGATTATATTATAATCAAGACTATTGTCAAAAACTACCAAACATGAATATGATTTCTTGACAAAATTAAATCTAGCAATGAGAAGAATAGACAATCTAATTACACATTATTTAGTTTTTCAAATAATGACCTTGCTTACTTGATAATAAATGCTCCACTCACATTCCCTCTAAGAGGCTGGGCATACGTAGATTTAATGTCAGAGTCTGGGTCAACAAAAAAACTGCAGTAATTATCATTATTTCACCATCATCACAGTTGAAACATTTGAAAAATTAGGCATTAAAAATAGTAGACATTTAGAATACCAGAAAGTTCTGTGACTGAAAATGTTCCACTGGCTTTAAAAAAAAATGTAATTAGCATGTCTCATGCTTACCTCAAGAGCCTTGTCATCATCTTATTTTGTTCATTAAGCTGCAGAATAAGAATGAGAAGATCATTAATCAAATTGGTATCATGTACATATATATATAAATGACAAATGGATGTGCAGGGGAATTCTGAATGGATGTGCAGGTAAGATTTAGATGACAAATGTGGAGAAAGCCCTAAAGCAATATTGAAAGTTTTAGAGCTTTAAAAATTCAAAGGATGACCTTTAAAAAGATACTCCCCATATGGTTTTTAGAAGCCATAAATAAACATTAAAATCTAATCATATTAGTACTCATAAAACTATAGGTATCAGACATGATTATCTTAATCAAGATACAGGTAGAAAGTTCATGCAACCTGTTATATAAACAACATCATCATGCCCTAAATTTATGACATTTCCATTTTCTTCAAAATTTTTATTTTAGCTAATCATGACCCTGAAATTAAAATATTTTTATTTCAATTCTTCTGAATATCTGCATCTTGTGAAATCTATCATCCATACCTTTTTACTACCTTTAACAGCCTGGGACAACCACCATGTCCTTTGGTCAGCTATACTCAAGCACACTATCAGTGGTGTAGCTGGTCTTCAGCCAGCTCTAGAATTTTGCCTGGCCTTCATCTTACTGAAATCCACTACCAGTGACACCTTGTTTTATTTTGATTTGTTTTTCACATTACACGTTTGAATGTGCTTTTGGTTTGTGGAGCTTACTTTACTTGGGAAACCTAAGCTAACATCACAGCTACAGTAAAATGTATTCTCACTACATTTTTTGTTGTTGTTGTTATGTTAGTCACCATACAGTACGTCATTTGTTTTTGATGTAGTGTTCCATGAATCACTGTTTGCGTGTAACACCCAGTGCTCCATGCAATACATCCCCTCCTTAATACCCATCACCAGGCTAACCCATCCCCCCCACCCCCCTCCCCTCTAAAACCTTCAGTTTGTTTCTCAGAGTCCATAGTCTCTCCCATGGTTTGTCTCCCCCTCTGATTTCCCCTCCTTCATTTTTCCCTTCCTTCTCCTAATGTCCTCCATGCTATTCTTTCTCACTACATTTTCATCATCGTGCTCTATATTACCTCCAAAATGTGTGCTTTTCCACTGCCAACCACTTCCAAAAACTAGATTCTATATCTATTATTCAAAATAATGAGTATCATCTTAGTTTGGGTATGTTGCTCCTATGAATAATCTGTTCTACACATCTTCACTAGATGATGAGCTTCTTGAGGGCAAGGACTAAGTTGTTCATCTTGGTGTTCCCAGAAATGATTATAATAGTAAATGTATGTTGATAAAGAAGTAGAGAAACAAATGTGTAAATGAGTGAATAAATAAAATAGCATATGAAAGAATTCAGGTTTTTCTTTATACTTTTCTGATCCATTCTTAATGACACTATACTTTTACCTCAACTATAGCCACAGGCTTCTATAATGAATATCTTGTTCTTTATTTCTCCCTTTTCAATATATTACATCCTCTACTGTCTTACTTATACTATTTCATCTGCCTGATCATTTCACCCTTTTGTTTGAAATTCTCAATGAGTCCCAAATGATATAATCAATGACAAAATCCAAAAAGAAACAGACACCACTCAACTTCTCTCTTGTATAATAAGAATACATGTTACCTGGAATGGGATAAACCATTCTCTCTCTCTTTCATGATGTCACTAGCTCTCCCATGGGTCTACTGTCCTCTCTGAACTCTTTCTCTGTCCATCGGATTCCTGAGCCCATTTTTATTTTCTAGCCATAGCCATCATGGCTCCTTCAGATTCTTCTCCAGATCATGACAGTTGAGCTTTAATCTCTACCACTCACTGGACTGTTTTTCTTAACTCAAACGCACTGGCTCAGCTTGATCATTCACACAAAATATTTTAATGTTTGCACAGAATATTTGCTCCCTGAAATCATGGAAGGGAGGCAGCATCTTGTGATTAAGAAATATGACCTGTAAAGCCCACCTTAGCAGAGCTGTGGGCAGAGCAAGTGATGTGAGAATAAAATGTGGAATGAAAAGCGCTAGTGTTGGATTCAGTCGACATGGCTAGCTGTTACAAGCTGTCTGTCCTTGGGCAAGTTTCTTAATCTTTTGTTACCTTAATTTCTTCATTTGTATACTGGTAATTCTAATGAGATCAACATGGAATGTGAGGGTGATCTGGCTGTAATATCTGCCCCCCTCCATTGATTGCCAGGGTTGATTCACCTGATGTGAATGGCTGGGTGGATGTCCCCTTCTTCCCTCACGGCTCCGTGTGTGTCCTCTAGAACATGTGCACTCGGTGGGAGAGGATGGTTCTTGGGTCAAGTGTACATGAGAAGCTACACTCCTCTGCTAGAACCTCTAAACAAGTTTTCTAATAGGACCAACCTCATAGGATTAGTATAAGCATTAAATGACCATACACATAGAGCATAGAATCATACCAACCCATTATATGCACTATAAAGTGTTAAAGGGTCAATTATTTTCTAATCCCATCAAGGCTTAGGTTAACTAAAACCTCCAATCCAGACTTATCTGCAGACCCCACTCACTACCATTCCTGGGACAACTAAAGCACAGCTATTATTTCTTTTCCTCTGGGATTGTCTTCCCTCTATTATATTACCAGTTCAGGCTTTCTCTCTCATCCATGTTCTTTGCTCCTCCTACCTGGGGAGAACACCTATCAAATATTTGTTTAATTTAATCCTATTCAAGTGGAAATCCCCACTTTGAATTATGAATTTTTGGCAAGTACAGTACTTTCACTATTTGCAGGAGATATGTTTAATATTGAAGAATATGATTAGATCTTTTGCAATCCTTTTTTTCCCCAACTTGAAAATTGCTGATCTGAAAATAGAAACCTCATCTGGTCATTAGCCTCTCTCTGTTAAGAGCTCAAATGCTCTCCCTTATTTATTAGATGAAGACAGAGTTAACATGTACAACTAATCCTGGCAAATTCTGATATTCCAGCTCATCAGGCTCCCATTATGAATAACTATCTTATAGAAGACTTGCAGTTGTTTAAACTAGATAACTAATTGGAATAAAATGTCTAACGTACTAGTTAAAAAGATCAATTACTTGAACATAGTTAAAGAAGAATACTAACTCTAATGTAGTTGTTGAAGTTGTATAAATGCTCATTAAACTTTATATGTCATGGTATTCAAGTCTCTTATCTCAGGAAATATTTGTTTATAACAAATGCTTAGTTTCCAGTGCCATCCATCTTTTATTTTTTTAAGTTTTTATTTAAATTCAAGCTAGTTAACAAATACAGTATAATATTAGTTTCAGGTATAACCATCCATCTTTTAAATAAAAGGAGGAAATAAAATGGTCAAGATATATTAAAAATAAAAATGGCAAGCTGTCCTAATGGTTAAAAATATTCTTTATTGCATAACTAATCCTAGTAGTGGTCAACATGTAGATTCTGACCACTCCTTCTTTTAGAATACTTAATATATTTTTAGTACTTCTTGAAAAAAAAAAAACCTCTTATTTAGAGAACCAAATATTGTGAAGGCGTTTCATTGTCCACAGACCCCCTAAACTTTTTTATCCCTCACAGGTATAGAATCCAAACTCATCTTCACATCCAATGAAAGACTCCATTGGTTGATTTTTAAAAATGATTTCTTATATGACAAAATAAGAATTTTTTGAATAAAATCCTGAAAGACTGAATAATCGTGGCCCATAGGAGAGAAACCTCCCATCTGGTACAGGATATCAATTATTTAAAAGTGAAAATGTCATTATCAGCTAATCTAAAATAAACAGACAACACACCCTGACTCCAGTTAGCCTAAACAGGAAAGTGAGAATGCCATAGGGAAACTGAGACAATTGACAGCAAGCCTGGACTACAAGGACAGAGCAGGAGCCAAGTCACGGATGACGCAGGATTTGACCATTTTCCAGATGGATGCCCACTGCTGCCGTCGGAACTAAGACCGTCGGAACTCTACCAACACACAGCCGGACCCTCACTGCCCCCCAGCACACTCTAGTCTGCCAGTGCTGTCTCTGACTGGCCCTACTTCAAACGCTTCTCAATGGAAGTATATTCACCCTGGATTTCTACATATTACAGGTTGTGTTTCACTTGTAAAAAGTAAATATTTTACTATACTGAGTGAGTCACAAATCATTCCTGTAAACAATTGTGAATTTTTCAGTAACAGAGTTACAAATACCATTCAGTGTGTGTGTGTGTGTGTGTGTGTGTGTTTATGTGTGTAGCTTGGGGATTTTTTTCTTTTTTTTTTTTTTTTAAGATTTTTATTTATTTATTTGACAGAGAGAGACACAGTGAGAGCAGGATCACAAGCAGGGGGAGTGGGAGAGGGAGAAGCAGGCTTCCCGCGGAGCGGGGAGCCCGATGCGGGGCTCGATCCCAGGACCCTGGGATCACGACCTGAGCCGAAGGCAGACGCTTAACGACTGAGCCACCCAGGCACCCCGATTTTTTTCTTTTTAATATTTTCCCAACTCTCATAATCCATAGCTAGCTGGAGAACCTAAAGATGATCTGGAGGGGAAAAAAACACAATAATATTTCATTGGAATTTGTATCTCAATAGTAAACACAGTCACAATAATTCAGTAAAGAAGACAGTCAATAGTCATATATGTAAAAACTTATCAGTCAATAATGGCCAACAGAACTGGGGAAGAGACAGCTTTTAAAATATGTGAATCATCTTTATATCAATATATATCTATTTATATAGATATATAAATTAGGTATAAAGAACAGTTACATTTGATATACACAAAGGCTTAAAAAGGAAACAATGAGTTTAATTTTAGAGCAGTGATTTTGGAATAAAAAGGTAATTGTATCAATAAGGCACACGTTCTGTGTTATTTTTTCTAGGAAAGATGAAGAATTTTGGTTAATGTCTCCTTATGTGATCAGGGGGAAACATGTCAGCCAATAGTCTGTAGCTGGAAGATCATCTCATAACAGCAAAACAGACTGGACCATGTAAATGTGGAACTGACAGTCGTGCTCTCCATCACAGTGTCCCTCCTGTTGCACTCAGCTCTTCAATATACAGGCAGTGGTGTGCTGCTAAAATATTTAACAATTAAGTTTTCTAAGTGCAGTTCCAGTGCTAGCATTGGTTGGTATAGGTGTAACAAAGGTGTAACCAAAATTTCAGTTGTTTGTCAATAATGTTAATGACTATTTTGCTTAATTAGGCCAATAATGTTTGAATACTGAAGAATATCTCCTCCATTTTTTATTTTCTATTTACATTGTGAAATCTACAGAATCCACACCCTCTTAAGTTGACACTTCATTATTAGCATTTTAACCCATTACATGTAAATTGAGAATTTATTCAGTTTATAACTTATCAAGATATTTCTACTGGATGTATATATCTAGTTTATACATGTGTTAAGATGGTGATTCCGGGGCGCCTGGGTGGCTCAGATGGTTAAGCGTCTGCCTTCGGCTCAGGTCATGATCTCAGGGTCCTGGGATCGAGTTCCGCATCAGGCTCCCTGCTCCTTGGGAGCCTGCTTCTCCCTCTGCCTTTCTCTCTCGCTCTGTCTCTCATGAATTAAAAAAAAAAAAAAAGATGGTGATTCCGTTTTTACTTCATCTTTCACCAGATAAATTTAAAGAAGATTAATGAATACAGTAATATTATATAGTACTTTATATGTTTATATACAAATACAAAATATTTTCTAATAACTGGTTGACTTGATACTTTGTTAAAATTTGCTTTATTAAGTAGTAAGAAACAAATATAAAATAAGTCACTAAAGTGTGATTCTGGATCTCTTTCTGGCCAGGGTTCCTTTGAGAATGACCATGTAAATATACATACAACATTTTGAATTAAATAGTTGAGGATGCAATAATCCCAATATTTTAGAAGTGCACATACACATATATATGCACTCAATTTCCATCTGATGCAAGCTTTTATTTATTTTGCTGAAAAACAAAGACATGCTAAATTCCTTTTCCATAGCCCAAATGGATTTATACTTTAAATGAATAAAAAGCACAATGTAAATAACTAATACAATTTAAAACTTCCAATCTTTTCCCAGAAAATTAAACCAAAGCGTCTAATCAGTCCAACGTGTTTAAGTGGACAAAACCTGATTTAATTATGTGGTTTCTTTCTTTTTAAAGTGTGACTTGGTACACGATGTGACTCATTAGAAGTTGTGATATACCCTGCCAATAAAATCTAACAGATTGCACATTAAAACTGGATAATTAAGTTAATATACAAGACATAAACTCACACATTTCATTTTGAGCTTCTAATCAGACACCAAAGGTAAGACAAATATTTGAAGCCAAATGCTTCAAATCAGCATACACATGATATGTTTAAAAAGGCAGACTTACTTCATTATTTTAGCACATGTAACACTGTTAAATGCTAAATCACAGAGGAAATGTAGATTCTGACCACTTGTAAAAGAAGGCATCCGTACTGAAGCAAGAGTCACGTTCTTAGCGTTGTTCAAAAACATAAAATCATGCCTAGAAACCAGGATGACAGCATATAAAAATAATGCAAATGTGTTTCCTATTCCTTAGGCTACAATCTAAAATAGTGACAAAAATATAGAAAGCTATTGTAATGGATATATGTCTGGATTTTTAACCACCAATATTTGAACATTCTTCCAAATTGAGAGAAATATGTTTTGAATTCCAAAACAGAAAGCCAAGGAGTCACATAGTATCTCTATTTAACCCCGTGCAACTTAAGTTATACTCAATTATATACAACGTATGCTCATAATTGGTGCTTATACTAGGAGTCTTAGTGGTAAGGTGAAGATTTGGGCAAAGTCTAGAAACAATTCAGTGGAGTCAGGGAGAGTCCACTTGCCAGATCCTCCTGTGGCTGTCCGATTATTCTGACCAAACATGTATTGGGTTATGATGGTAGCTGTGTCTTCTGCTGTCCTATCCCTTGGTATCTGCCAGTATCCCAGTTCTGATTTTCCAGATGTGTTGTTGTTTCTAAAAATTACTCCTTTTTCATTTGAGACTTAATTTAAAGTTGCTTAAAACTGAACAGTCTTACTGATACATATTTACAGGGTAAGGACAGTAAAAATATGTGGTCATCATATGAAAGAGAACAATAAAAGTACATTATATCAAAATAAAGTATAACACATTTTAAGAATAAATGGTAAATATAAATAAATGGGAAAAGGTGGGAGAAATAGCCTTATAAAAAGTTCTTGCCCATAATAAAGTAAGCAAAATTATTAACTCCTTTATGGTCAATCCAGAAAGATGTTCTGAAGTAAGTGAAATCATGTTAGACACTATTTAAGGGGAAAGGGAAGGGAGAGAAAGTCAGAAACTTTGGTAGTCTTTAAAGGAAAATAATTCTAGGCATGTGACATTACTTTAAGAGAAGGAAAAAAAAATCAAAGATGGGAATGAAAAAATGGCATTAGGCTTCCTGGGAAGAAGTTCAGAAAATTGTTTGGACTTTTAAAAAGAAAGAAAAGGAGAGGAATGCTTATTTAGTAGAAGGGTTTGATGTATAGAATAAGGACCTAGATCAAGCATCTATAGTGAAATAGAGAGACAGAAATAAACTTCCTGGAGCTAGGAGTGGGTGTGATATGTTCAAAATAACCTGCACTAGAACCCCTGTGGCAGTAGAAACAAAGGTAGATTGCTAGGGCAGACGCTCTGGGGGTGAGACGAGTATTATAAGAATCTTTTGTGAAATGACCATTTCAGAAATTGTTCTAGAAGAAATGACATCCAGGACAGTGCTGAGGATGACAGAGGTTGGAGGTATACGGGAACTAAATGAAGAAGCAGCAGGATATTACAGTCAAAGTGTATGACAATCAAAAGGGAGTTACACTGAAAATCACTTTATGTCCTCACCTGAGCTATCAGCAAAATGATACCTTTTTATCCAGTTAGTCAGATGTTATACGAGTAGGAAAAAGTCAGGAAAAAATGTGAGGGGAATTGATCTTCATCTTGTGTAGTTGAAGTTGACAACAGATCACCCAATCAAATTCGAAGTGCAAACAGATGCTCTAGGAAACTGGACCCAAAACATGAGTGTGAGGTAGAAGAAGTAGGATAAAATTTATCACTAAATCAGGAGACTTGAATTTTATGGATTTGATGAACTGTGGTCACTCAGGCTTCAAGATATACCCCATTTTCTGGCTGCTACATTGGGCATAGTCTTTCTTCTCGTATAGAAGTAAGGGAGAAAACAATGATCACAAAGTTGAAATCAGAAGAATAAGACTCATTAGGCTGACCACTGGATGTTGAACATAAAGATGTTCTTCTTATTATTAAAATCTGTTAACTGTAGATCAATCTGAAAGCTACGAAAGTAATTACCTCCTTTTGCTTTTGGTGATATAACTCTGTGAAGTCAAAACAATATTTTGTTTTTAAGCATTAAACTTAATATAAAATCCCTGACAAAAAGTTCACTGTGTCCCCTGATTGAAAATTTTATCTGAATATTTTAGTACACAAATGTCACCTTGAATAATACTCCCAAAAGCGTCTATTATTTTCAGTGATCAAAATTTTAACCAAGTTATAGCAAAAAGGGGAAAGAATTTCATTCTGTAATACTAAGAAGCTCTCACTCTTAGTTAAAATAGATAAGCTGATAATAAGGTGAAGGTACCATCTTCAAAGTGTAAGATGGAAATCTCTAAAAGAAAATGTGCACCTTTTCACCTGAATTTTTTTGTGTGTAATTGAATGTGAAAATCCACCTTTGGAAGCGTAGAAGGAAATATCCAGGAAAATGCCAGAGTAGTGTGAATGGACCTAAAAGAGAGATGTTTTATATTGATAGGTCAGGGAAGTTTTCCTCCAAAATATTGCAATAAACTGTGTCCTAAAGATTAATTAGAATCAGGCCAAGTAAACAGTGGCCAAAAGAACATTCAAGATAAACCAAACGATATGTATAAACACTTCAGAGAAAGAGCTGGAGGCCAACTGGGAATTTAGAGGGCACTAGAATGTAATGAATAAAGAGGAAAAGTGGCTTCAGATAAGTAGTTACTGGTAAAGCCTGATAGAACATGTAAAGGATATGAATTATATGCTGACTAAAATAAGAAGGGGGTTATAAAGTTGAGGTTATCTATGGAAAATGGTAGAGGAGAGTGAAAATGGAAGCAGGGAAACCAGGAAACATATTGCTATTCCAAGAGAGAGCAGGGCAACCTGGATTGGGTAGTAGAAGTAAAGAATAAGAGAAGAGAATGGATTAAAGTAGAAGGATTTACTGAGGGATTTCAAGTCAGACAGAGTTCAGAAGGGGGAAGAAAGTGGAGGACAATACCAAGATTTCTGGCCTGAGCAACGAAGTGGAGTAGGGGTGGTAGCAGTAAATGGATATCAAAAATTCAGTATTGAATGTGGATAATTAGAGATGTTTGTAGGTTATGCGTGTGATAATGTAAGTAAACAGCTGGATATACAAGACTGAAAATGACAAAATATCTTCACTAGAGAAATGAATTTGAAAGCAAACATATGAAAGGCTTTGAGGGCTTATCAGAATGGATAAAGGTGAAAAGTAAAACGCAAAGATAAGTATGCCTAGGATTGAGCCCCAGCGTTGTAGAAGAGGATTAAGAAAGGTCAGACAGGTAAGAGGAAAACCAGGAGAATGTGCTAACTCTTTTCATAAACAAATCGAATGTTTCTAGAATAGATTCTTAGGCCACAAGGAAAATCTCAATAAGTAATAAAATTTAGAACATGTTTTTAGTAAACTGATATAAAAAATATAAATTAATACCAAAACCTCAAAAATATGATCCAAAAAGAAAAAAAATTGATAAATTGGACTTCATTCAAATTAAGAAGTTCTATATGTAAAAACCATTGTTAAGGAAAAAAACATTGATTGGGGGTAGATATTTGCAAAACACATTTACATGTGTTAGGATGCAAAGCAACAGAAACTCATCCGTTGCTGGTTGGAATGCAAAATAGTACAGACCCTTTCAGAGACAGTTTGGGTGTTTCTTGCAAACCCAGACATAATTTTATCATACTATTCAGCAATTGTGCTTCTAGGTATTTACCAAACTGATATTAAACTTTATGTCTCCACAGCAATCTCCACATGAATGTTTATAGCAACTTTATTCCTAATTGCCAAAAACAGGAAGCAAGCAAGATGTCCTTCAATAGGTGAGTGGATAAATTGTGGTACATTCATACACTGGAATGTTGTTCAGCAATAAAAAGAAATGAGCTATCAAGCCACAGAAAGATATGGATAAATCTTAAATGAATATTGCTAAGTAAAGAAGCCAGATTATAGACGAACTTGATGGCCAGGTATGTGATGTTCTGGAAAAGACAAAGCGTAGAGAC
>NC_138371.1:41948720-42032389 GCF_054177405.1 Leptonychotes weddellii | reverse complement strand
TCCTTCCTTCCTTCCTTCCTTCCTTCCTTCCTTCCTTCCTTCCTTCCTTCCTTCCACCCTACAACCTCAATCTAATTACAAGAAAAACATCAGATAAATACCAATTTAGGTATTTAGGAGCATTTTATAAAATACTTACCAGTACTCTTCAAAAATGTCAAAGCCTTCAAACTTCTTAACGTGACTCATATTTATTATTCTAGACTCATCACTTTTGGGGACCTGTTGCACTCTGTGCTTCAGCCATTCCTAATTGCTCATAATTCTGGAAGTATGGAATGTTGTGTTTAGCCTCTGGCCATTTTTGTGTTGTTTTTTTTTTTTTTTCTCTACCTTTCCTTCCTGTTAACTCTTACTCATTCTGCAAATCTTGGCTAGAAAATAGCTTTTCTTGACCCTTAAATTTGGATTAGATGACCTTCTTTGGCTCTGGTCTTCATACAACACAGTACCTCTATTATCAGGGTACATACAATATTGCAAAATTGCCTTTGTGTTTATCTGCAGTTATTACTATATACAAGAACCTTGAGTGCCCCTTGTCTCCCGTGTGTACCTATTACATGGTGCCATGCCTGACACATAGGGGATGATCATAAATACCTCTGAATCAATGAACGGATAGATGGATGGAGGGATGGAGGGATGAAATAGGCATGGTGTGTTATTTTTCAGGACTAATTGACTTGCTTAGGCTTCATCTTTCAATTATACAAGTGTTCTTGCATAACTGTTACTGGCAGTAATCGTGCTGAGCAATACATCCGTGAACATAGTGCTTGTAACGCCAAGGTTACGTCAGGGCTTCTGAACCTTGTCACTGCTGACATTTGGGGCCAGAAAATTCTTTGTTGGTGGGGAAGGCTCTGTCCTGTGTATTAAAGGATGTTTAGCAGCATCCCTGGTCTCTACCTACTACATGCCAATAGCTCCTCACTTATGACAACCAAGAATGTCTCCAGACATTGCCAAATGTCCTCCAGGAGTCAAAATTACTCTTGGTTGAGAACCATTGGGTTACACTGGATTGGTTTATACAGATACTAAGCTGGTATTTATGATAAAGTGTTGTGATAGAAGATGTACAAGATGATAAAGGAGTTACAAGGAGTACATGAACCAGCCTAGGGCACTAAGGAGAAGAGCAACTCTTCAAAGTGCTAAAGAACAAATAAGACTTGGCTGCTGCCCACAAGAAGGATACGATACAGTGATTACAGCAAGTGGGCAAATAGACCATTAAAATGTAGTGTGGTAAAAGCAGTCACAGAAGCAGAGAATGATACAAACACAGAAGGATCCCTAATTACAATGTCATGCCTCCACCCCTGAAAAGTTACATGAATAAGGGAGATGAGTGACAACAGGGCAGGATTATGTTTATTACCATTAAGTATTTACAGAGCATTCACTGTGAGTTTTGGAGTCCAGAGATGCTATAGAGGACATGACAAAAAATACACAACTTAGTTTCTGCTGTCAAAAATATTAAATAATTGTTGAAGGATATAATACTTAGAAAAACTGTTAGAAAATAATGGAACTCTAATCCTCATAATGTAGTATATAGAAATAGCAGTTCAGAAAAGGGGACAATCCATGTGGGCTGCAGTAAAGCAGCTTAATGGACAATACGGGATTTGCCATCAGGCTTAAGGAAAAAAAACAAATGGGGATGATAGACCTGTCCAGGTAACAAGGAAATGAAAACACAAAAGAAAATCCTCCACGATGAGAATAAGCAGGATGCTGGAGCTAGGAATCTGATACTAGAGCAATAGTGAAGGGTTAAAGTGTGTAAAACCAGGTTTTGAAAGCATGGAAGCTGTGGCAGTAGACAGATTAGAATCAATGCTGGTTCTTGAGTAGTACAACAGTAGAGTTAAAGGTGTACTTGAATATAGTCAAATAGGAATATGAAATATTGATTCATAACAGAAAGAAGGAGACAAAATGATGGTTACAGTAATCCAGGGTGAAGTGACTAAGGCCTGGGCAAAGCTAGTGACAGCGGGTCTGAATACAAAGGGTGAAATCAAGAATTGCAAGCAATAGAACTCAGTAAACTGAATTGTTCGCTCCTTTGTTTTCTTGTTTAAAATTTCTGTAAAGTTTGGCTTTGAAGAAAATAATGTGACTAGAGAAAATGGAACGATTGGAAAAGAGGTGATGAAGGTAAAGAAAAATTCAACTAAAATAAAGGATCCTTTGTCGGGACCAGTGATTCTTAAATCTGACTGTATTTCTGAGGCCTCCGGAGATTTTAAAAGATACTTATGGTCAAGGACCAACCCACAGAAGCTGATTTATTGGCCAACAAGAGGCTCTGTATTAGATGGTTTTAAACCTTCCCGCAGGTGATTCTTATGTGCATTTAAGGGCCAAGAACTTACAGGGTCTGGATGTACCTGTGACTGTTTTCACCTGGAGACCATTGACACTCAGCTTTCTGTTAGGTACACAGTTTGTCAGTAGGTAGTCACAAATGGTGAGCATTGGCCCTACAGCCTTTCCTCTTTTGGATTATGCACCAACCAATGATTTCTTTAAGCCTCCTTTTTCTACGGAAAGTTAATAGAACCTTAAACTTCGTAATGAATTAATTCAACAGACTGGTGATAGCCCACTATTAAGCATTCCCAGCTATTGGTAATAGTTTTCACAAATTTAGCCCACACAAAGTGTTTCAGAATGAGATTATGTTTTTTCAATGGAATTCTGTTTTCCCTTTTCCTTCTGAATGCAGAGGAAATGGAGTATGAAGAGAAAGAATAAAAGGGAGAGCTGCTCTTTTTTGGTCTCACTCCATTGATAACATTTTTCAGTGTTCAGCAAGGACTTCTTTAAAGAAGAAAAAGTTAGTCATTGGGTCGTGGTATATTCATGCCCATCCATGCCTCTATGCCCCTCCAACAGTACATGTTTTCCTGATGAGTTAAAACTTTCAGTGTTGGCATAACATGACTAGAAAAATATGTGAGCACAAGATCCCAAACCAAGGCTCTGAAATTCATGATGAGAAATGTGCAAAAGCATCCCACTCAGAAATGCAGTACCAAACATAGATGGCATTGTACTTAAATTAGAAATTCTTTCATGACACTTGCAATGTACTTATAATTATGCAAATTTACAAGGGCACATTTATTCACATTGTTCTAGAATGTTAAAAATTAAGATTCATTTTGAACCAGTAATGACAGGAATGATCTGCTTTAACCAATACCCTCCTTTACTCTAATATGACGGGGTTGTTCGAATCAAATCATTTCGGTCAAATTCTTTTTAGATACTTGGTGGAAAAACACATTTTCAAGGATAAGTAAATGATGGTTTAAAAAAATGCAAATATGATCAGGTTGTTCATCTACTTAAAACCATTTTGTGTGTTTGCATTGCTTTGGGTCTAAATTCCAATAATCTTACACTGACCTGTAAAGTTTCCTTTTTCTCTCATTTTATTGTGTGCCACTTTTCTCTTTGTCTTCTAAATTTTAGCTCTTCTTTCACTTCTTCAGATGTCAGTGTCCTCATCAGCCTCAAAACATGAGCCTGCCGGTTTCTACCCTGGACTGCCTCACAGTCTCAGTGAGCTTATCCTAAATATATCTTTGTTTAGGGAAGAGTTCACTGTCCCAGCAGACTAGGGCAGATATCAATTGTTTATCGTCTTGAGACCTTTCCTTTATAATGTGCGATAGTATGTAATTGTACATTTTCTGTTATTACTTGATTTGAGACGTAGTATCCTGATAGCAGGGGTCTGATGTGCTTATTACATTCCCAGTATTAGCCCAGGGCCTGGCACATGGCAAGCACAGAAATATTTACTGAATGAACAAAGGATTTGAGGGCTAAGCATGGGAGCAACTCAATGGGCGATCTTGCCCCACAGGCTCCAAATTCAGAGCACAAAAAGCAACACTGATTCATGTTAGCATTTGTCGTAGTTTGTTGCCATCCAGAGATTAATAGATATTTAGAGGGCCATGAAAGTGGTAGGGACTCTCAAGCTCTATTATTTTGAAAGCCCAAGGAGAATCATATTCTTATACTGAAAAATACTGCATAAAATGATCAAAATACTGAATCTTTTGGATTGTACCATAGGACATCGTATCAATACTCTAGCTCATGCTCATCAGGGTCTCTGATTGGTTCTTGTGTACATTTGATTAATGCCACATGTGGGAAATCCTTATTTAAGGAAAGCCATTTAGAAGACGAAATCCTTTACAACAAGATCCCCTAAGGAGAAAAAAATAAAAGTATCTCTGGAGATTATCTGGAGGTTTGGGCAATAAAACAGAGAGGTAGGGACATCAGCTCCCACATCTCAACTGAGCTCATCCCAGCTATATAAATTTGAACAAGTTTCTAAAAGTAACTGAGCCTCAGTTATGTAAAGTGCCTAACACAGTGCCATGCCAGGAAAGAGTTATTGTCGATAATGAGTGCTAGTGAGGGTAGGGATAGCAGAATTAATAACTCCAGTGGTCATAGTTAACCAAGAATCCCCTTTTACTAAGATGTCTGCAGTGGGATCTAGAAACAGTATTTTTGTCATGCATACTTTCCATAAGTTTAAACTAAGCAGATAGTAAATATAGTTCGGGGAGGGAAATTTTACTATCTTAATTGACCAAATCTCATGTGTCGGTAAAAATTATATGAAACTATCTAAAATCTAATTTTTACCACTTCTTTTACATTTAAGTTATTTTTATCCTGTGAAATTCTGGCCATTATAAAATAAATCTAATCCAGTTTACATATTTCACATGCATTTTTTATTGAGCTATTTTAATTTGCTAAGTTTGTAATTGCCATTTTTCTAGTCCAAATGATAATGGCAAAAATTTTAATTACTGCTAAAAATTACAAAATATTTCTCAATTTGTATCTCATAAGCAATAATATTTTCAAGTGGATATATCTATAAATTCAATTATAAATTATATATCTATAAACTCAATTATATTTATTAGGTAAAAGGAAGGACAGAGATAAATCTTAATATATTAGAAGAAAGTTTTATTGAGCCACCATAATAAAAAGAAAGACTAGTACAATGGTTTTAGTATTCACATAAGGCAAAAATAATAGTCTTATCTCTATGTTTCTGAAAAGAAGGATTTCCATGTCTCACAAATGCACTAATATTTATTTTTACCCTGTACTCAGTTATAAGTCATTATGAAGATTTTATTTTCAGGTTCTCAAAGGTGATACCAGACCCTTAGGATTCAGCAAAAGATATTCACTGAGTAGGAATTGTATGTTTTTACTCTATATGCCAGTATGAACATTAAGCAGGGGTTTCAGAGTGTCGACAAATTCTCTGAAAACTATATCCCAATGGTTGTGCATATTTGCATTTTCTAATGATATATCGAAATTTAAAGGAGTCTCTGTCCCTGGTTCTTTGAAGTGAAGGCCACTTTATAAGAGGCACTGTCCTTAGCCTAGAAGACACATTTTCTGCACTCATGACTCTTACCTGCTAGAGCAGACTGACCAAAAAAACTATAAGTAAATGAGTGTATTAGTATGCTTCATTTATAATGTGAACAGTAGCAGCATCTACTTTACATTCATTCATTCATTCATTAAACATCTATTGAGAATACAAGATACTGGGCTCTTTTCTAGGCCCTGGAGATAAAGTTATGGAAAAAATACAAATAAATAAAAGCTCTCATTGCAGTTATATCCTAGAAGTGGGAACAGACAATAAACAAGATCTGTTTATATATATTTCCACATATTCGAAAGCAATTAAAGAGACAAAGCAGAAAAACAACCTAAAGACTGTGGTGGCTGTGGAAGAGATTGCAACTTTAGATACAATGACCAGGGAAGGACTCACTGAGGGATGATATTTGAAAATGAATTGAAGAAATTGTTTTGAAACGAATTATTGCTTATCTGGAAGAAGAGCATTTCAGGCAGATGGAATAGCAAATACAAAATGAAATAAGGAATGCAAAGGCGGAAGCTCACCTGGCTTATTCAAGAAGCAGCAGGAAGACCCATATACATGCAGTGAAGTAAGAAAGCGGCAAATTTGTAAGAGATCAAATCAAAGAGGTAGGAAGGCATTATTGGTCCTTGTAAGAACTATGTCTCTTATCTGACAGATTGGATGACTTTGGAGGGTTTTGAAGAAAGGAGTAACATGAATTGACATTATTAAAGTCTCACTCTGATTTCTGAGTTGAAAATATACTTTAGAGGACAGGCATAAAATCAGAGTGACAGGTTAGTTAATAGGACATTGCCATTATCAAGGCAAGATGTGATCATTACTTAGGCGAAGTAATAACAATGGAAATGGTAAGAGGTAGTAAACTCTGGATAGATTTTGAAGGCAGAGCTAATAAGATATGATAATACATCAGATGTGGCATATCAAAGAAAGGAATAAAATGATTACAGGGTCTTTATTCTGAGCAAACTGAAGATAGAGTTGTCATTTACTACTGTGAGGAAGCCTGGGATACAAGCAAATTTGGGGAGTGTGTTATTCTAGAAGCTTGGTTTTTGACATATCGAGTTGGAGGTAGCTCTGATTTTGTGCCTGTCCTCCTGTACTTAGACAACATCTAAGTAGAGTTGTCCAGTTGACTGTTTGATATATATAATTCTGGAGTTCAGGGGAAAGGTTTTGGCTAGAGCTGTAAGTTTGGGAGTCATCAGTATACACTGGGTATTTAAAGCCATGGATTTATAGGTATTCACAAAAGTAGTGGATAAAAATTAGAGAAGAGTTCTAAGGACTAAGCTCTGAAGCAATCCAAAATTTAGAGATTAGGGAAAGAAGAAGAACCAGCAAATTTGGCCAGTGAGCTAGAGAAAAAGGAAGCAAACATGAAACCCTGAAAGTTTGTTAAATGGGACTGAGAATTGACAGCTAGATTTAACAACATGGAGGTCATTGGTAACCTTGACAAGATCGTGCTCAGACCCTAGGAGGGGTGAAACTTAATAGAGAATTATAGGAAATAAATTTAAGACTGTAATGAATAACTTCCTTTTCAATGATTATTTCTGTAAAAAAAATAGAAATGAAGCAAGGTCTGGCAAGAGAGGTAGAGTCATGAAAGGGCTGTTTTGTAGGAAGGTCCTGCTTCATGTGGTTGGCTATATTTATTTTGTTCTTCATTCCCCCTAAAAATGAAACAAATACGTTTTAATCGAGCTTGAGTCAAAGCATTAGTGGCAAAAAAAAGTTGGTAAAGATTTTTCTAAATATAAAGTGACCAATTGAAGGATTTTTTATTCTAGAAGCACATTTTGGTAACCATTCTCTTGAAAACATAAAGCCAAGCACTAATATATTATTTCTTTCTTCTGTTCCCCTCAGTTGTAATTCACATCTCATAATGACACTAATAGAGAAGTAAACACTACACTTTCTTTAAAGAAACCAGTGCCTATTCACGTTCCTTTCTCCACAAGATAAACATCAAACACTGATGACCTCATTCAATCTTAGCGACCGGCACTATCTAGAGGACAGAATTAATACTAGGAATGTTATATATTTCACTAATGCACTCCCAATTAGGGATAAGTAGACCAATAAAAGTTTTAGTGGAATTGTACAGTTTCTGAGTTTATGTAGCAGTCTCTTCTAAGTCAAATCTACAAACGTTCTGTATACAAATTACTATAATTAAGCCTAAGAGGTAATTTGTTAGCTAAGTAAATATTTTTTTTTCTCTTCTCTGACTTCACACTTAATCTATGATTATGACTGGATGTATTTTCATTTAAAAAAGGACTTTGACCTTACATTTGGAGATTTTGCTTCTGACAGTAGGAGTCTCTAGTGAGCTATTTGTTGTGGTTCAATTTTTAAAACAAATAGCTATACATTTAATACCTACTATCAATACTTAGCAGTATACTCATTCCTTTTCATAATTTAAATAAAATATTTAGATGTAGTTTCTAATTTGGCCTCAAGAGATAACAATAATTACCACATTTTAAGTTTTCAATAAATATACTTACATGAGCTTTGCAAGGTCAAGAACTTACTGAATTCTTTCTAACACTAGGGCTTAAAACAGAATATGGTTTTTCTGGAATGATCACTGAGCATGCAGCAGAAAGGTGAACACTGAGAGAATTCTTGACATATAGGGACTAAGATTCAACCTTTGGTATATTTCTACCATTATTGGGGTTTAAATCTCTACCCAAGAAACTATCCCAAAGAGTCAAAACAGAAACAAAAAGTTGTTATTGTTGTTGTTGTTGTTGTTATGCCTTCTTTATATCTATATTCAGACTGATCTTTGTGTCTTCCCCTTTATCCATGCCTCTAATGAAGTTCAGAGTTCTCTAGCTGTTATTTCTGCAAGTAATCTGCTGATACTTCTATCCAGTACTTTATTATTGCCCCACAGCATCATGATGTGGCTTGTAATAGAATTTAGAATATATTTTTGCTACTGAAAGTTAGCTTAGAGACAATCTAGGCCCTTCTGTTTTATAGGCAAAACCACCAAAACCTAGAGAATTTGGGGGATTTGTTCAAGTTGAGACTTTGCATAGAGGCAGAAGCAGGAATTGGCCTAATGTCCACTTAAAGAAATTTGGAAGTTACTTACATTCCAGGTCACTCAAATAACACTTATTCCAATGCCTACTTTTAAATCAACATAATCAATTTTAAATCATGCCAAAAAATAGCAGGAAAATACAAAATGTATTCTAAACTCAAGCCAGCTCCACTATGGCAGAGATGCAGACCACATGCATAGAGTAAATATGAATAAAATGAGAACAATGTCAGTATGACACATATGACTATCATAAAACCTGTGCACAGAAAACAAGGCGTATCTAGAACTTTGACAAATTGAAGAGTGAAATCAAGAATAATAGCTACCAAATGTAATGAGCCACTTTGGCAATGATCCATCCTAAAGTGCAGAGAGAGAACAGGTGAAGAAAAAACTGTCATCAGAGAGACTATGGCAGTCTCTGTTATCACCCCTTTTTCGCCTAATCATAATAATAAATGATTCTGTAGCTTAATCAATTCTAGAAATGGATGGAGTTTATCATAGACATAATCAGTTGTACTCAACCTGCCTGAAGAAAAAAAATTATGTCAATGTAAGGAGATTTATCAGAATGGCAGTATTTATTTGTTTCTACAAAACTTATTTATTTGGCTTCCCTCCTTGCCATATAGATTTCTTTATTATATATACCTGGCAACTTCTTTGAGAGTACAATCTCCTGGAGGATAAGGATCCAATATTAATTAGGATATGGAGTCAGAGATTGGAGAATCTGTCCATTTTTAACCTATGTACATAAACTCTAAATCTGAAGATCATAAGCATTCTGGAATTAAAGGAAATGTTTCTATTCCGAGGCAGAAGCAATATATGAGATTTCTTTTTTGCCTGGATAAGTTTACCTTATGACTGATTAATCACCTGTCTGCTCTTTTTCCATATTCATTGTGTGAATTCATGTCATGGCCAGTTTGGTCTCTAGGATGCTCTGTTATTGGGGGGACAGTGATTTGGAGGTGAGGGAGCATCTAGTAACCTGGTGGCCCATGGTGAGCTACTAGGCACTTTGTCTTAAATATTTTGAGCTTTTCAAATGTTAATAACTCCCTCTCTCAGCCTTCTCAACATTCTAGACTTACAAAGCTGAGGTACAATTCATAAAATGTATTTAATCCCCTCTGCATATCCTCACATGTGAAGCACCAACTTCCTTGTGTCCTTTCAACTCTTCATAAATGCTATCATAAAGCTGATGCAGATTTCTTTTTCAAATCTGAAAGTTGTGAAATAAACATGAAATTTTAAAACATGAGGAGAAAACAGCATTAAAAAACAAAACAAAAAAAAGCTGGCTCTATTTGTTTCTCCTAAACGCTCTTAAAACAAACTCTCTCCTTTGGCTTCACTCTCACTTACACAGTGAGAAATAAGGGTTCATTATTATTCTCTTGTTTCCCTAGAATCTGGCATAATGCCTGCCATACAATAGTAAATAAATGTATAATAATGAAAAAATCAATGAATGAATTTAATATCCAACAGAAAGATACAATCCATTCTTATGTAGCTCAGGGTGCTAATAGGATCTATGAGAAATCATTATCAATAACAAAGAGCATTGATTGAGTGCCTATTTAGATAATATAATCCTATTTAAATAATGAACACAAATACTCTCTGTTTCTGAACTAGAAGTTTTCTTCAATAGAAAGTATTGAAGATCGAAATAGTATTCAAGGTAATTTGTTATAAACACATTAAAGGCGGAAGACAATTACACATAAATGAATAAGATATGGGAAAATGTAAAGAAAGAGAAAATCCAGATCAATTTCTTACATTGGATTCCTCTAGAGTTCTGACTCAAAACATGAAAGTCATAATTTTTTTAAAAGATTTTACTTATTTATTTGAGAGAGAATGAGAGTGAGAAAGATCACAGAGGGAAAGGGAGAGAGAGAAGCAGATTCTGCACTGAGTAGGGAGCCCAATGTGGGACTTAATCCCAGCACCCCGGGATCATGACCTGGGCCGAAGGCAGATGCTTAACTGACTGAGCCACCCCGGCACCTGTGAAAGTCATAAATTGAATTTTTGCCTTGTATGTTGATCAGAAAAATCTTAAAATTTTAAACAGCTTACTTTATAATTCAATGTTAGGAAATATTGACTATCCTTCCTTCTATTACTCTGGGATATGAGACAATAGGAGTTCAATGTTGATCATTTATTCCAACATCTGTGTGACTGTAAGAGGAAAGACATCACTGTTTGACATGATAGTCCTGCATTATGATGCCATTAAAATTGCAGACAATTGAAAGAGAGCAGGTGTTTTCCCAGTGAATGTTTGTGATTAGCAAAAAATCACTTCTCTCATATTCAAGTAGGCCATTGCAATGATTAGGAAGATGGTAGTTCGGAAAGTTATAAAGCTTGCATTTACTCAGTGTGTCCTTCACCGTGAATTCTGTAAGCACTTTTTAATGGGCTCTGTTGAGTGGCTGAGTGTGTGTTATCTCTAGCTCTCACAGATTTCATTGACTTCATTAGGATATTTCCATGGCACAGGCTACTACTTGTTTTTTTTGTTTGTTTTGTTTTTAATCTTAAAGGTATCATCATCACCAAACTATTTTAAATGCCATGTCTCCAGGCTCTTTTTAAATACTACAGAAAGTCTAAATGTTTTAAAAAGTAAAAATAAGGGGAAATTTCTGAGGAAAGCAATCATTTCACTTTCCAAGCTTCTAATCATATAGCTTGGTCTTTCTGGTGACCAGCACCCTTCCCCCCACCCACCTCCCCACCCTCCGCCGCCAAGAAGCCCACCAGGAGTAACTCCATTAAAGAAAACACATTTCTATCATCCAGGAAATTCCAAGGGATTTAGGAGCTCAGTGTTAAGTACTCCTACCACTCAGGAAATTACAAAGATCTTGGGAGCTTTGTGTCAGGAACCAGAGACAGAAATATATATATAATATATTAAATATTACATGTATAATATACTAAATACATATTTAATATATTATACATATATATCTTATATATATAATATTTCTTGTTATTTCAGTTTGTTAAAAGCAGAATAGGCTAAACTAAAGTGGAGATTCAAAAAAGCAATAAGTGATCCTAACTGATATTTTGGCACATGGAAAGCTTTATGAATGAGGTGGCATTTTAAAGAATGGTGGAAGTCAAGATATCAAGAAAAAGTAAAAAGAGTAAGGAGAGGTACAGAAGCAAGAACACACATAGTGTGTTCAGGAAACATCCAAGTGTCCAGATTGACTATAGCACAGCATCCATGAAGAAGAACAAGAGATGAATCTAGAGAAGCAGGTGGAAGTCAGATCACTGAGTGCCTTAAAATACAACCAGACAAGTTTGAACAGTAGGCAGTGAGGAGTTATTGGCAGTTATTTCTGTTTTGTTTGTTTCTAACAAGTGGGTGAAATTATGAGAGTTCTATTGTAGAAAGGCTATACTTGCAGTCCTGTGCAGTATGGAATAAATGGAAGTGGAAGGAAAACAGGAGACCATTACTCTATCCTGTGCAGTAACAAGCCCTGAATCAAAATGATGATAGTAAAAACAGAAAGAAGGGAACTAATGTGGGTAAAATTATTTCCCTTTCTGAGATCTTGAAAGAAAATCTTTCCACATTTATATTTGCAGCTATTATCTTGCCATATTTTACCAATGAAAGTATGTCATTAACATGTTCTGCAGTCATTTATCTTTCTAAATACTAAAATCATTTGCTTGCAATGTGAAATTTTATTTTCTATGTAGTCTTCAGAAAATGTTCTGAAGGTTGGAAAAACAACCAAAAAGACATTTGGTGGTCAAACATATTCATAGTCAGAGTTTTGTATTTATTGTCCTTCAAAGGTATTTTTAAGGATCAGCTTTGGGTTCCAAACTAGTAGCTAAAAGAATATAATAGCCTTTGGAAGCCATATACATGTAGAGTAGACAATTTGTAAAAGAAAAGAAGTTCAATACATAGTGACAAAGCTAATTTAAGTAATGAACCAGAATGTTGCAATAAACTTGTTGGGAAATTAAAGAATAAAGACAAAGGCTAGCCATCTGAGAATATGGAACTCAATGAGATAGAGAGGAGTGCTTTTCTTCATTCATTTATTCACGATCTCATGCATTAGCCATGGCCTAGACAATATAGTTAGCAGAAAAGTGACTTTAGTGTATTTCTAATCAGAGTTATCAATTGTTTAGTATGAAAAACAATTTTGAAATGTTTTCTTAATATTAAAGTATTTGTAAAGCATAAGAAAACATACCAAGATTCAAAACAATATTCCAAATAATTATTTTCTTCAATCTGCACCATAAATAAAATGTATGAGCAATGGTGTTCCTTAGAGCACTCCTTAAAGTGGTGAAAATTTGGATACCATGTAAATTCTAATTATTTTGGTTATATACATGTTGCTATTTACATACTAATTACACCTTTGAAAATCATTTTATAGTGGTCTATTTATCGATATGAGAAAATATTAAATAATATTATTAAATTTTTAAGGGTAGGCTAAAATTTGCATAATATAATTTTTATTCTCTCTAGAGAAAGAAAAATATATATATACACATATGTATATATATATTATAAAATTTGTAAAGATAACTTTTAGGGGGATTAAGAGTGATTTTTACTTATATATATTTTCTTAATATAATTTTGTAATTGGAAAGGAAAATATGTATTTTAATTTTGTCAATTTAAATTAAGTATATTTCTATTTTGAGGGGTATTTGAAGATGTAAAAATTTCAAATAAAATAATGTGGGCATTCTTGGGGCACCTGGGTGGCTCAGTCAGTTAAACAGCTGCCTTCAGCTCAGGTCATGATCTCGGGGTCCTGGACTTGAGCCCTGTGTCAGGCTCCTTGCTCAGCAGGAGGTCTGCTTCTCCCTCTCCCTCTGCCCCTAACCCCACGCTACGTTTGTGCTCTCTCTCTCTCCCCCCACCTCTCTCTCCCCCTCTCTCAAATAAATAAATAAAATCTTAAAAAATAATACTAATATGGGTATTCTTTTAGACCAGTTTAATTTGTGCTAAAGAATGAAAGGAAGCACACAAAATTTATTCTAACTCAGGCTTGGTCTACAGTAGAAGAAAGGTACATCACATGAATAGAATATAAATGAAATGAGACCATTGATATAACTGTCATGAAACTCATTGCCGTCAAAGCACATGAAAGTGAGGCACTCCCAGAACTTTAACGAGATGAAAAATGAAATCTAGTATGATAGCAGTCAAATACAGTAAGATACCTGTGGAGATCACCTGCTTTAAGAAGTAGAGGGTAAATGGATGAATAAAACACTTAGGTTTGCCCAGATTTATCAGAGAGATCAGAGTAGACTAAAAAAAAAAAAAAAAGTCATCTCCAGCTAATCTAATCCTAATAATGGATAAGGATGTATCATTGTCCATTCTAGAAACAGATGAAGCTTCTCATTGCCATAACAGAATTTGTCTTATACAAAATATTTTCTTAATATAATCTTCTCTTCAAGGACCCTTTAACTAAAATCATAAAGACAAAAAATAAGCCCATACTTGACCTCATCTTTTACAAATGCATTCTGTTAACCATACCTTTTATTACTTTTTTAAACCTTTTCTTTTAAGATAATTGTAGACTGACATTTAATTGTAAGAAATAACTCAGAGGATACCCAATGCTGTTTACTCAGTTCCCCCCATGGTAACATCTTGCAACCAGGAAATTAACATTGAAACAATCCATTGAACTTACTCAGATTTCAGTAGTTTTATGTGCTATCATTTGTGTGTATATGTATATATTTAGTTCTATCTGATTTTGTCATGTGTAGATTTCTGTTACCACCATCACGGTCAAGATACAGAATGGTTCCATCGTAAGAATTTCTTCAACTATGCTTTTAATGTCACAGCCACTTTCTTCGTCCCCTGATTCTGACCCTTGTCGACCACTAATCTGTTCCCCATTTCTATAATTGACATTTCAAGAATACCGTATCAGTGGAATCATAAATAATGTTATCTTTTGAGACTGACTTTTTTCACTCAGCATAATTCCCTTGAAATCCATCTGAGGGGTTATAAGAATCAGTAGTCTTCTTTTTTGCTGACTAGTATTCAGTGATATCAGAGTGATTTCTCCCACTTTATTATTTTTTCAGAATTGTTTTTAACTATTCTAGCTTGTTTGCTTTTCCATATGCATTTCACATTTCCATATACATTTCAGATAATTTTATCTATATCTAAAAAAAAACTTGCCAGAATTTTGGTAAGAATTGTATTGAACTTATAGATCAATTTTGGGAGAAGTGACATCTTTACTATGTTGAGGATTCCAAACCATGAATATGATATGTCTCTCCGTTTATTTAGGGCTTTTTAGAAAACTACTTTTTAAAGTATTTTGTAATTGTCAGCATAAGGATACTATACATATTTTATTATGTTTATATATACCTATATATAAATACCTAAGTATTTCATTTTTATTGGCACAATTGTAAATGTTCCACACATGTGCAGTATTAGCATATAGAAATGGATTGATTTTTGTGTGTTGGTCTTATATCCTGCAATCTAGCCCAAATTCATTTATTAGTTCTAGGAGGTTGTGTACTGTTTGTTGTTTTTGTTTTTGTAGATTTCTTGGGATTTTTTGACATAGACAACCATGTCATCTACAAATAGAGAGTAAATTTCTTCCTTTCCAATCTGTATGCCTTTTTAAAAATATTTTATTATCTTTAAAGTGTGATATTATGGATAGATAAGTAAGGATACCAAATTTCTAACAATACACATGCACACACACACACATATATATATAACTATATAATTTGATTTCTTATTTAAAAAGATAGTTAAAATGAATTATGGAAAGATAACAACAGTGTAAAATTCTCTCAATTGTTTTATTTTATAGTCACTTCAAGTCTATACCAAAAAAATAACATTAATAGCATTGGTGACAAAGTTCAGTTAGCAAGTTTTGCTTAACTGTCACAAGTATGTTATTAAAAAAACACTTTTTCTTCTCTCAGTAGCAACTAATTTCTTAGAAGCAAATCAGAATAAACATTTATATCTAATACTTGAATCTATGGTTTATAATCTTAATCAAGAGATTTCATTTAATCAGTTCAAATAGAAATCAGTAATCTTATTACCGCAAATTAATTATAATTGAGAGTTTGCATCTCATATGAAATTGAAGCTCTACAAAGTCTTGTCTGTAAATGTCTAAATGAGAAAAATAAAGTAATATTATAAATGATTCTATATTCCCTTATAGAAATACCTCCAAAAATAAAATTTCATGCCATTTTAGCTTTGCCTTTGCCTTTATACCAGGAATTCTTTTTTTGCCAAATAAAAGGAATCTGGGTATCATACAGTACACTTATTATTATTACTTGTAGGAGAGCACGTCCCAAAGTATGGTACATAAAATATTGGCTAAGAGAGATATTATAGGACAAAAGTTTTCATTGATTAGTTTAGTTTGGAATAAAATGTAAATCCCTTTTTGAGATTATTATCTCTTAGCTTATTAAATTATCTGTGAAGTCCTATAGGACTGAGACTTATTTGCCCTTGTTTACTTCATTGTTTTTCTAATTTATTCAACCATTAAAGACTACTCTGGAAGAATAAACGGTTTATTAGAACTCATGCCAAGAAATGCTAACATAAATGCTGGCCTCACTCATTCAGTAAGTACTTCGTTCTCAGGGGTATGGAAGGAATTTCTGCAGTATCTTTGGGATTCTCTTCCTCTCCTCTCAATCACTGCTCCTTTGGATATAACTTCACCACCTTGTACCGTATTGTGGTAGTACTGTATCTTAGTACCGGACTGGAAGACTACTAAACTATCTGAAAACCATGTGTGTTAGTATATTGCTGAACAAATTTTACTGTGTAAATACTTCATGGCTAACATAGTCAACAACTATGAGCACTGATATGCATAGTACAGTGTTCAACAAACGTTCGTTTTTCCCCACACTCATTTCCTCTGTCTCCAATACTTAGACCCAACCAAATTATAACTGCAAGCACCTCAGGAATTGTGACAGCCTTAAAAGGCTTATGGGACCCAACAAACTTTCAACTTCCCAAATACCATACCACTTGAATGACCAGTCACTCTATGAAGAATAAAGAATGTCTGTTCTTCGATCTCCTGTTGAGTTTGTAGTTTTTCAGAATGGTTTGTTCCCTATCCAGCTGAATTCCTGAGACCAGACGAAATCCAGGTCTCCTACTCCTCTGCCATCTTGCTTCGCCCCCACCAGGAGAGTTTTTGAAAAGCTGGGGTAGCGTATCTTGGTCTTTTGTGTATGTTAATTGGCCTTACCCAGAGGAAAAGTACACCCCTCTCATATGTTCATGACAGGAGGTAGTTTTATAACTTACAGCAAGATACCCACCTCAGGTTAGGCCTCTACCCTCCCAAAGAAACTAGGAAACAAGGATGCTATCTCCCTTGATGTTTACATTTCAAAGAGATAGCAACCAGGTCCTTGAGAAAAACATTCCTGGGTTGTGAAACTTTAGGGAGAAAGAAATAATAAACAATTATAGGTTTCTAAATAAAATGCTCTAGGAAAAGGGAGATCAATGCCTAGAGTCAGAAAGGAGCCCATCTAAAGTTTAATCAAGCTGAGCGAAACATTAAGACCATCTTGGTCACCACCAGATTAACCACCCCAAGAACCATAAGCTTACTCCAGTGATACTGCATTTAACTCCAAGGTATTTAGAATTCTTTTGGATGAAGCCATGAGTATATTTTGAATCACTGATTTAGCTTTCTTGGTCTAATTCCTCTACTTACTAAAATTTTGAGAATAAGACAAAGACCGATTTCCACATAGGTTCTGTCAGCTGTAAAGAAAATACTATGGCTGATAATAATGTACACATGGATGATAATTTCAGCTATACCTAGTAAAAATTGTTATTGTACTATATATCTTAACACACAGGGTGAATATTACATTTATTGATATGCAATTATTACCCCAAATGCTATAATTCTATCATGATTTACCCTGTTAACAATATAAATAATTATTTAGATGACTGAGCAATAACATCAATTTCCCTTTATAAAATTCAGGTTCAAGAAGGAGCATGAACATTTTATATACTCCTTAAAGCTGTTATATTTCTTCTATACTTTCATTTAAAATAGATTTTTTAATATAATACTCCATTGGTAGAGCACTGAGAATTTACTTCAGAAATGTGCATTGCATTTTTAAAGTACAAAAAAAACCCCTCTCATTATTATCTTCACTTGAAAATATCTGTTTATGAAAGGCTTGAAGTTGAACAAAATGTTTTCTTATGAAACTATTAGGCAAGGATTCATTTATCCCTAAGGATAGAAATAATTGTATGTGTGTAGACCTGGCTTTATAATAGGTATAATATTTCTAAATTTGCCAATAAGTTCTCTTAGAGTTTTCCCTAGGTGTATCCCCAGACACCAATAATAAGTATTTGAAAGGGGACTGTTATGTTTTTCTTTCTCCCTCTCTTTCTTATTACTTATGTGCATCATCCATGCTTCATATTTGTCCCTACACAGTTGGTTTAAACACAGTTCTTATAATACAGCGTTTGGGAGCCAGGGTGTATTTTCTGAGTAAAGGAACAAAAAAGTGCATTTTTCCCTTCCAAATTCTTGTTGATAATCTTTCTTATTTAGCCTCTTGAGTAGACAGAATTGTGTAGGTTGCAATGTACTCTAGAGCCCGGTATACAAATTAAAAAATTATAAAGAATATAAATAAGGTGTTAATGTTTACATTATAAAAGAATGTTAAGTTATGAAAAGCAAAATCACCTACTGCATTTGCAATTGAATTTGATCATTCTTTAAAATTCAGTGTATGGGGTGCCTGGCTAGCTTAGTCGGTTAAGCATCTGACTCTTGATTTTAGCTCAGGTCGTGATCTCAGAGTCGTGAGACTGAGTCCCAGGTCCGGCTGCACACTCAATGCAGAGTCTGCTTGAGATTCTCCCCCTCCCCCTCTGCACCTCCCCTCCACCCAACACCCCCCTCCCACGCTTGTGCACACCCATGTGCTCTCTCTCTCTCTCTCTCTCAAATAAATAAGTAAATAAATAAAATCTTTTTAAAATTTTAGATTTATTTATTCTCAGTTTCTCAGGAATAATAAAACAAACATTGTTTAAAGTGCGGCTGATCACCTGTGTTGGGAAATGGAGATCTGAATAGCTGTGAGGGAATGAAAGTGGCCCTTCCACAACTCTGAGGCAGCCCGTTGGTATGGCCAAAGCAGTAGGTTTATTTACAGGCAGATGGACATGGATTTGAACCTCAGACATATCATATCTTGGCAAGTATCTACTTATCTGTTTCATATTGGAAACAAAGAATGACTTGTTAGTCTCTTGTCTATATTCAAACATTCGGATGTGATTGTTTTTCAACTGCTCTTCCCCTTAATGTTATTCCCATCAGGAATTTGCATTACTTAACCATCTTTATTCTTTTACAATCATTTGATAAATGTTTTCTTTCTTTTTAAGTTTCTTATATTCCTCTTCAGTTTTACAGTTCATGCTAGAAAAGGTGTAGTGTACATAAAACTTTTCAGTCAGAAATGCATGATCCAGTGGGTCACCTTTAAACATATGGTTTAGTAGCAACTATGTGGTTCTGATGTCTCCCTTGACCCAAATCTTTTTCTCCATAAAACTGTCCAAAGATTCTACCTGTAGGAAAACAGGTAGCTTTTTCCTTCCCTCTGTTTTTTTTTTCTAGTTTCCAATTTTTCCATATGTCATCGTATCAAGTCAGCAGCTTCATTGTGTTTAGATGCCACTAACCCAGGGGTAATAATAGAATCATATTAACATTTTAAAAAAATTGTTTCTTCTTTGCTTTGATTCTCCCCTCTCTGCAAGAACTCCAACTCCCCTAAATTCCTCCCTGATAGTTTTCATTTTATTTAGGATAGTGTCTTTTACATGCTTACCGAATACTGATCTTCGTTGTCTCCCGCTGCGTCTGTAAGTTTTGACACCCTTGCTGTCTTTCCACGTCGTATGTACCGCCAGAGCTGTCAAGACGTGCACAAAGGCATCACCACTCATGTCGAAGGCACCGAGACCCAGTGCCTAATTCCTATCCTGAGTGTCGGTTAGTCTGAACGGCCATTCTGCACTGCACCTGAGGTCCAAACATTGCTCCTCTGCTTTAAAAGACACCAGAGGTGTTTTCAGTGTCTCTTGTAAAATATAAAGCAACTGCCACTAGAGTTGTTCTTTTTCTTTCATTGCAGCTTTCTCTCCTTGGAGTGTAGACATAAGTCCATGGATGTGGGGCATGGAATAAACGGAATAATCTCATGCGAGCCTACAACATTACCTCAAGTCAGTCTTCTGAGACTGAGGCAGTGTCCTTAAAGCAGACTTGTACTTCTTCACTCTTTTATTTTAAGCTGCTTTTTTTCTCCCCCAAGTAATTTCTTTGTTCTTGAGTAGCTAGGCATTCAGGGAGATTGATTTTCCCAGTGCCACTTACTCTAACACAGGCCCTTCCACAATAGATTAAATAAAGAGCCAGATCCAAGTTCTATTCTGAGCTGCTTTGGGGTATGTATAGCACCTTTCAATAAAAGGACTTCTTAAAGGGCGCCTGGGTGGCTCAGTCATTAGGCGTCTGCCTTCGGCTCAGGTCATGATCCCAGGGTCCTGGGATGGAAGCCTGCATCGGGCTCCCTGCTCTGCCGGAAGCCTGCTTCTCCCTCTCCCACTCCCCCTGCTTGTGTTCCCTCTCTCTGTGTCTTTCTCTGTCAAATAAATAAATAAAATCTTAAAAAAAAAAAAAAAAGGGGGGCGCCTGGGTGGCTCAGTTGGTTAAGCGACTGCCTTCGGCTCAGGTCATGATCCTGGAGTCCCGGGATCGAGTCCCACGTCAGGCTCCCTGCTCAGCAGGGAGTCTGCTTCTCTCTCTGACCCTCCCCCCTCTCATGCTCTCTATCTCATTCTCTCTCTCAAATAAATAAATAAAATCTTAAAAAAAAAAAAGGACTTCTTAAGCTCCATATAGTACGATTGTTTTTTGTTGGTTGGCTGGCTTCATTTCATTTGTTTTCGCACAGGCAGACATAATAGTAGTTAACAGAAGAAAAAAATAGTACCCATTTCCTGATCACTGGGAGTTCTTGGTCTGAGGTAGACTAAAGGGAATACCAGGTCCCTATGGTGCACTAGAAGCAGAAAAGACCAAAGAACCTCACCCTCAAGAATGCAAGAGACACCTCTCCCAAGGTATCACTGGCAAATTAAACAAAGCAAAGACAATTTACGCTTACACTGTAGTGCTTTATTTCATATTTTAATTATATCTGTATGATCTATACTTAATTATCATCTTTATCATTTTCCTATATTGTTAGATATGAACATAATGTACAAGTTAGCATACATAATGAAAATCATTAGATTTAGTGGCTTACATCAACTATTTTAATTTAGCAATAGGAAAAAGCTTTGCTTCATGGATAAATACATCATGTATCCAATCAAATTAGTTACATGGAACTGATAGCATATTACTCTCTTAGGTAGCAGGTGAAGGCTATTCTGTGTACCAAAATTATCAAAACCATCCTACCAATCATGAAAGAAAAAAAATAGCCTAATGGGTGATTTTGTGGAAGGACAATTTACTTTTGGATGAGCATATTCTTCTTTGGCTTTCAACAGTTACTCTGTTTCACATTTTAAAAGTAATCACTCATGAAAGGAAAAATAATAATTATTACATATATTATTATTATTATTTTATATATATATTTCATTTATTTTATACACACACACATACACACATACATGCTGAGTAACCTTTAACTTGGGCCGCATCAGTGGAAATTGCTTTGGTAAAGCTGTGTGTCCTTCATTTGTTTGTCATTGCAGCCCTAAGTATCACTAAGGAGTATGGCCTTTCATTTTGTATAAAGCTATCCCTAACTGAAAGAACTGTTCAACATTTTCATTACTGATGTGTTAATACATAGCGATTCTTAAAATTAGACAGTTTTAAACATCAGCATATTTGCAAACATTGAGATGAGAATTCTTGTGCTTGGCTTCCCTGCTAAGAATCTCTGATACTGGGGTCAAGGCCTTAGCACCTCAGCGTTTCAGTTATGTATGTTTTACATCTACACGGTGTTGTGAGCCTCAAATTATAGAGCGTATGGAAAAGTGCTTTAAAACTGTAAACTACTATGTGGTGAATCGATATCATTTCTGTCTTGTATATTTAATTGAAATGTATGATTCTAACTTCAAAGTTAAGGAACCATAAGGCACTTTGGAATGCAATGCTTCAAAGTTATTGCTTATCAAGTGTTATATAAGTGGATAATATCGTTGTAACCTCCATTATTTTGTATGTATTTTGAACAGCAGCTTCACAGAAAGGATCTTTTAAGACATATTTTAGGTATTATGAGAATGATATGATAATTTCAGAAGCACTCTGTGAATCTTAGAAAAATGACAAAATTACTCTTTTTCATTGAAGGATATTATATTTGAGAATCTCTTTGGCTAATTCCTGATGAACGATCGCCAACATTATGTACATATTATCATATCATAGATCATATTATCATATATATCAAACTCATAGAAACAGAGTGGAAAAATGGTTACAAGGGACTGAAGGGTGGGGGAAATGGGGGGATATGGGGTCAAAGGGTACAAATTTCCAAGTATAAGATGAATAAGTTCTGAGGATCTAATAATGTACAGCATGGTGACTATAGTTTGTATTGTATGCTTGAAAGTTGCTTTAATATTCTCATCAAAACAGCAACAGCAATAAAATTGTAATTATATAAGACGAAGGATGTGTTAACTAACCTTGTTGTGGTAAACATTTTACAATATATACATGTATCAAATCATCACATTGTACACCTTAAACTTACACAGTGTTATCGGTCAATTATATATTAATGAAGCTGGAAAAAAAATATTCCCAAATAAGGTAACATTTTGCTCTACTAGGGGTTAGGATTTCAACATGTCTTTTTTTTTTGCGGTGGGGAGGGATACAATTCAACCCATAATGTGTACATTAATATTATTGAAATTATGTATGGCAAGATAATGGTAACAAAGGTGGTAAATCTAAGTCTATGAATTTGCAATAAATTAAATGCTAATTAATATATTTATAACTCATAATTTCTCTTTTTAAGATTTATTTATATGAGGGGAGAGGGACAGAGGGAGAGGGAGAAAGGGTCTTAAGCAGACTCCATGCTGAGCACAGAGCCTGACCCTAAGATCTCATGACCCTGAGATCACGACTTGAGCTGAAATCAAGAGTCAGACACTTAACCGACTGCACCACCCAGGTGCCCCTCATAATTTCTTATAAAGAACTTAACTCTGCCATTCCATAAGCTGGAACTTTGAATGCAGTTGTTATTGGAATTGTATCATCTTATGGAATTAATTTGAAAGAATTGACATCTTATGCTATTAAATATCCCCTCCATGAACACAGTATTGCTTTAATACCTCAAGTATTATTTTTATATTTTCAAATTAAAATTATCTTTCACAATGGTCTTGGTCATTCTTGTTTGACTAATTTCTAGAGAATTTGTACTTCCATTGCTATAATTGGTAATGAAGTCTATAAATTTATATAAATTAATAACACATGCCCATAAACACCTCTTTCTCTCCACACATGTTTATACACACACATACACACATCTACATATTTTGAAGACATTGCAGACTATATTATGACGGGGTGGGAGTTGGAGTAAGGATGGATATTAAGGAACAAATAATAAAAGAAGAGAATGACTTTGCATGGCTTTTCATGTTGGTTTGCCAGTATATGAAGAGGGTGTTAAATTGAGCCTGTGCACTAAAGGGAAAATAATTTAATTGCTAAATCAATTGCCTCTTTATGATTTTGACAACTTTTAGATGCGAAGGGAAATTTTTACATCCAACATGGTAACAAATACAGTGAGAGAATACGTTTCCTAAGACTAATTAGTCGTATTGAGATAGTCCTTTAAGATGATACCATCAAAAAAAAAAAAAAAAAGATGATACCATCAAAGAATAATAGCAGGTTTAAAACTGAAAAGAAAAAAGGTTTTGTTGAAGGAGCAGGAGGAGAACATGGAAAAAAGATCGTCCTACGTTGGCTTTGCTACGCTCACCATGGGGCCTTCTTAGTTTCAGGTCACATTCAGACCCCTCTGGTCACAGTACAGCAGTCCATTCGGAAGAGTATAGGTCAGAAACCACGCCTTCCAGAAAGGCAACACCAGCCCTTTCCATGGGAGTTGACTTCACGTAGTCTCTGCAGCAGTCCATCCACAAGCAATCTCTTTCTGTCCCCAAGTGATAGCGCAGGTGGAAGGGAATGGGCTTGCCGTGAGGTAGATGTGGAAGCTGCTTTGGCTTCAAAGCCTGAGGAGCCGATACTTATAATGTCTCCAATGGCATAGCTTCCAGATTGTTTACAGCAATAGGCCCAATTTCAGAAATCATTGTAATTGGCTCAATGTCAGATGACGTAATCTCTTAACAGATCACCAAGGGAAACAAAAATAGAGAATAAATTCTAACACATGGAGAAGGAGAAAATATTTGACAGCCCTTCAAAGGACAGTACAAAGTAAAAAACCAAGCAGCAAATGTTGCATTCAGACTGAGGATAAGATTTCTAATTTGCTCTGCTCTGCTTCTTTCTTCTTAGTACCTTGTCTTCTTATTGAGCCTTCACCTTTAAGTCTTAGGTCCTATTTACCCAAATCAGACCAGGAGAGTCATCATGCTTCACCCAGTTTGGCAGCAATCACCTTAATGATAACTATGAGAACTGATGTGATTAAGTCTCACTACATAAAGCAATCTAATAATTAACTAAAGACGTAAGAGGAATCTACTGGAAGTTCATTTGAATAACTCTTTATGCTGAAAAAGAAATACCACACAGTTTAACTCAGCCCTGCTGTGTTCATCCTTGAATCAGAGCATTGCTCTCTCAGTACTTTCATATTTCCCAAAAGCCAGCTTTCTCCTCACTTCCCACTTCACTGTCACCCTTCTCTGAGAGTCCCCTAGATCTGATATTATCGTTGATTACTGTCCTCCCTGCATTCTCTGCCTTTAATCAGTCACCACACTGTTCATTCATACCTCACATTTTCTTCCACTTTCCTCCCTTTCTTTTCCAACCCCTCATTTCTCATCAGCAAAAGCTAATGTACAGATTGTTTTTTTCAGTTCCAAGAAAAAGTGTGGTGTGAAGAAGGCTTCTGGCCAGGGATGTGGGCATTTTAAAAGGGGAAGGAGAGAATCATTCCAATTTGATCCTGTGGAAAAAACAAACTGCCAATTGCTGACTTTCAATGAGGTGCTGAAGTTTCGGTCACTGTGTTCCCTCTGTGCTGTCCTTCAGCCTCAGGGTCAGCAAAACAGGCACTCTGGGATTCTTTGCAGAATCAAAAGGGTAATTACAATAAGTAGTTGATATTCTGTTTCCTGTCTTACACTGTGACCCCCTTTAAGAGAATGTTAGTGTAGCTTAGGGATGTGACTCACTGGTTGAGACTCTGGCACTCAAACTCATGACCACAAAGGTATCAGTAAGGCCTTAAAAATAATGCCATCTTCATAGGTCAGGAAAGATAATTAGCTAACGTTAGAGTGGTACCTTCCATCTTATGAGTCATCTACATACTATAATATTTTATCTGGGGGCTTGGATTTTTCAGTGATGAATTAGGTATGAATTATAATTGAAAATAAGAAAAATAAGGGGCGCCTGGGTGGCTCAGTTGGGTAAGCGTCTGCCTTCGGCTCAGGTCATGATCCCAGGGTCCTGGGATCCAGCCCCGCATTGGGCTCCCTGCTCAGTGGGGAGCCTGCTTCTCCCTCTGCCGCTCCCCCTGCTTGTGTGATCTCTCTCTCTCTGTCAAATAAAAAAAATAAAATCTTAAAAAAAGAGAAAGAGAGAAAAGAGAAGCAAAATAAGATGGTAGAAATCAAGTAACTATTTATGAATTTTTGTATTAAAAGAGTAAGATTTTGCCCTCAGAAATTATGTGCTATGTCTTCAACTCTTTAGTGAACTCTTCAGCTTATTTTCCTTGATTGTTTTCTGTTCGCATTAAGAATTTAAGTTATTTCATTTCATTTATATTTTCCGTTAATATATTCAGTCAAGACTCTTTAAACTATGGAAATATAGTTCCATTTGTTTGGTTATTTTCCTAACTTGCCATCTCCATTTCTGTGTTGGGTTATTTTTTTTTTCCAAAGCTGATAATATTTCTCTTCTTATAAAAACCCACTTTATTTGCTGATTCTTCTGTTCCTAGAGCAATTAATTTTCTATTCATAAGGTTTCTCACTATGTTTTTTAGTAAGCATTTATTTTTTCCATAAGTCTTGTGATCTGTTGCTTTGCTTTTTAAAAATCTTCTAAAAAAATGCCTGGGTGGCTCAGTTGGTTAAGCATCTGACTCTTAATCTCAGCTCAGGTCTTGATCTCAGGATCATGAGCTCAAGCCGTGCGTTGGAAACTACTTAAAAAAAAATGAATTAAATAAAAAATATTCTAATGAAAATTGATAATCTCTATGCACAAAAACTAAAAAATAAGCAGTTAAGAGATTTTACTTTGTTAGGAACTCAGAGACCTCCATTTTTGTACTGAGGAGTGCTATATAATAAATTCATTTTATAAAATCATGACTTCACAGAAAGTGCAATGCATTTCCACATGTTCCGGTAACCATGGACGCCTTTGGCCCAGCAGAGATAGTAACAGGTTCTGCTTGGACTCGTTCTGGAAAACAACGAGGCAGAGACCACAACTCCTCCCCAGCAAGCTTCTCACTATGGCACCAATTCATGCTACAGATGTTAGTGGACAGTGGACGAGCATTAATGTGCAGAGATCCCAGAGAATGGCCTTGGACTTGCTATTCTCTATTTTCAACACTGTGGTGTTCAGAGCATAAGCTGGAAGACTAGCCAGAGGGAAGGCCCCTCTTCCAGAAACAGGAAATGAATAGACAAAACTGTTACTTTATGAGAATTACCATCAATTAAAAAAAAAAAAGAATAAATGTAAACACAAACCTGATATTCTGGGCCCTCCGAAAACAATAAAGCTCTGTTTGCAGCATCAAGTTGGGTTCTCTTGCTGTTTATCCTTGAATTGAATTTTTAAAGCATAGATATCATCTAGAAAACATCCCTTCATTTTAAAGGAAAAACAAAAGGGAAACCCAGAGAGTTTAATTTATCAGCTCCAGATTACCCAGCTAGTTGGAGGCAGAATAGAAATGGGAATAGAACCGACTCCCTGACACTAAGCTCTTTCTGTTCCATCTTACTCTCTAAAAATGTGAAAACTGGGTTAATTTTGCTCTAGACTGAATTACTGTCTTTGTGAAGGGCAAATCCCTGACCTACAACTTAAACTGGGTTCTGGATCCTCATTATGCTGACCAAGAGATAATAAATGACCTCATACTGGTCATAGTTATCCTCTTTCCCCTGTTTTGATCAGCCCATGCAGTCATTACCCCCATGACATCTGATTCTCTGTTTCTCTGTAACTTCATTTAAAAAAAATCCTCTTTTTTGCCCCTGCAATAAACCTTGCAGTGCCTTGAACACACAAGGTATGATCATGCCTCACGGTTTTTGCACTTAATCTCCTCTAGGTGGGTAATATTATTTCTCCAGGTACTTGCATGGCTCACTACCTTCAAGTTTTTGCACAAATGTCACCCTATCTATGAGGACTTCCTAATCACACTAAAGTAGGCCCACCCTAACTCTAATATTCCCTCTCTCTCTTCTGTGCTTTGTCTTTCTCCATAGCCCTTATCTTATTTGATATGCTGTTTTACATATTTATTTGTTAATTGTCGTATCCCCTAGAAATACAACTTCATTGAGGGGAGATTTTTGCTCATTGTATATATTGTTACATGCCCAGAACCTAGAACAGTGCCTGATATAGTATGTGCTCAATACATATTTATTGAATGAATTAATACACAATGCTTCTCCCCAGATACCCATTTCTCCATTTTCCTTCACCCCTCAACAAAAAGGGTTTCCACTGTTTTTCATTTAGGACCGTTAGGACTTCTAACTATAAAGAGATAGAGAAAACTTAAGATTAACTGAACCACTATGGAGAAATTACATCAGCAAAAAGACAAAGCATTAGGTTTTTGTTGGATATGTATACATTATAGGAAATGAAACATAGGTGTCAAATGTAGTTTCTTTCTACCTTGTTCTCAATGGTATAAAGTTCGGTCTTCTCTCAGAATGCCCGTGAGTTAAATAAACATCCAACCTACCAGTTATTACACCATGCTTTATATGTTTTGAAATGTTGGTCTCTGCAACCTGAATAGGAGTTTCTTAAGGTCAAAGATGGTGCTGCATATTTGTTTCTCTTGGGATGGTGACTTACACATAGGAGATGCTAGTAAATGTTTGCTTAGTTGACTGAATTGAATGTTACAGTGAACGTAGGACAAGAACTCCATAAAGCCTTGTATCTCTAGAGTTTCAGTGCTTGGAGGAATGTCTGCAAAAAGGAGGAAGCCAATAAATTTGGAATTAATGAATAAAATACTAAGGAGACAGAGTTGGAAAAGGACAAAAATATAGAGTAAAGGGAAGATTGGTAAGTGATTCATGCCAAAAAGTGAGGGAAAAAAATTAAAACCTAAGACAGAAAGAGAGAGGCTTATACAGAAAAGACTAAAAACATAGATACATTATTATTTCTTGCTGTAATTTTTTTATAGACTTGCGACATTTATAACAATCAACTGCTCATCATTAATGGTCTTCCCCTTGTCACTGTCTACTGTGCAACTTTGCCCAAAAGGTTTTACTCTTCCTTATCCATAGAAAAAATATACCATGAGCCAAAACATACTCCAAACCTTATTTGAACTATTTGATTTCCCTAAACACTCTCACTGAGATTTTACTTCACAAATAACTCCAAATGGCCCCAATTCCTTACATTATTATTAATATTTCAAGCAAAAACATTTAATACTCTTGCTTTAAATGATATTCACCTAAAAGGATTTTCCATAAAATTTTTAAGCTAAACACTCTTAATTTATTGAACATGTCATAATAATTAATTTTTATCAAATTCCCTACGAATAGAAGCTTCAGGCCCCAAAGATCTGTTGTTTAGAAACATGAACAAATATCTATAGAGTGACCCTTGGAAATCCATTATTCTATCATGTGCTTGTTAACCACAGCAAAAGAAGTGTGTATAGGCACTGAAATAAGTACTTATCTGAGAACCCAAATCCTATAAACCCAGCTAAATTAACTTTACTCAAACTAATTTGATCAGAGAATCATCTGGAATCAGAGGCCTCTACTAGCAAAAATAGTATCCTAGACTGCTGTCGAGTTTAACCAAAAACAGCAGTAGGATACAATGGAGAGTATCAACAGTGAATATTCTGGATCATTCCTTTGGTGCTTCTAAAGGAATATACGCTGACTTTATTTGAGCTGTTGTATGTATAATTGTAAATAGCACTGACCAATAAAAAATCAATGGCAAACCCAAAATCATTTAATGAGTACCCATACAACTTGGGTGTTAGGAGGTTTTTGTTTGTTTGTTTGTTTTATTTGTATATATCATATATATCAATAACAAGTCACTATTATTTCCCCAAAAAGCTAAAGAAATAGGTACAGCATAGCTAAGGTAGAACTTTTGCACATAAAACACATTTATAGTTAAAAAAGTTACATTGAGGGGCGCCTGGGTGGCTCAGTCGTTAAGCGTCTGCCTTCGGCTCAGGTCATGATCTCGGGGTCCTGGGATCGAGCCCCACATCGGGCTCCCTGCTTGGCGGGAAGCCTGCTT
This sequence comes from Leptonychotes weddellii, assembly GCF_054177405.1. Taxonomy (NCBI): domain Eukaryota; kingdom Metazoa; phylum Chordata; class Mammalia; order Carnivora; family Phocidae; genus Leptonychotes; species Leptonychotes weddellii. The sequence goes on along the minus strand of NC_138371.1, from coordinate 42,002,820 downwards.
CTCCCTCTCCCACTCCCCCTGCTTGTGTTCCTGCTCTCTCTGTGTCTCTTTCTGCCAAATAAATAAATAAAATCTTAAAAAAAAAAAGTTACATTGATGCACTTAAGTTAGAAAAATTTTAAGCTTTGAGAAATTAATATACGCTTGATGGATTAACAGAGAAAGAAAAAAATGTTTGAGGCAATGAGAACACCATAATCATAATTAAAAACTACTGGAATATATAGAGGGAAACAGAAAACTTTCCAGAAATAACCTTCATTACATAAAGCTCTTTTCTTCATTATGTCACTTATTTCTTTTATTTACAAAACTACTCTATAAAATATATGTTGGGTATTTAAAATCCCCAACTCTTGTATCTATATTCAAAATCCTTAATTACTCAATCCTCCTTCTGTGCATCTTTTGATTATAATAGTTTATAGTCTTTCTTAGTTACGAGTTCATAATAAAATATATTTTTTTCACTCAGTAAACTAATTTTAAATTATGAGTCTTTTTTTGTTCCTATAGCCTTTCAGTTTCATGAATGTAATAAAGAAAGAAAGTTCTTTAAGCAGTTTTAAAACACACCTTTTTACAGAGGGAAGACTATTTACTTACAAACTTCTTTAAAGGAAAACATTTTCGTATGCTAAGAGATTCTCTCCACTGGACGTATAGGTAAAATAACCAAGTAAACTTTTGTTCAAGGATTGATAGTTGTTTGAAAAGCTTATTGTACCTCCTTGGTTATCTTACTTATTTCAAAGGAACATAATCTGCCCCTAAAAAAAGTACTGTATGTTCCACACAGAGAGTCCAAAGGCTCAAATCCTGTGGGGTGGCTGATGCTTCTCCTTGAGAACTAAGAAATCTATTCTGTACAACAAAATTATCGTTCCCTTAGGAACTTAATTATCCTGAGTTTGCCCATCTATTGAGACTCCTGCTGTTTCTGCACTAAGAAGGGGTTCTAGAAACTAATTCAGTTTACTGCACAACTGACAAAAGATTTCCCTGGATTTTTCATAACAATCCTTCGTAATTTCTCTTTGAAAACCTGTTTGCAAGTCTCCTCCTGCCCAAGACCAACAAAAGCCCTGCTTGCCCTGAAATGGCAGTGTCATGTAATATTTCAAAGTCAGCTGTTTTTTTCCATGCATCACATCTCGTTAATCCTGTTTGTGTGGCCCACTGATAATATTTCCTTCACTACATATATTTGAGAGTTTTCCCCCTTCTTTTCTCTGACTTATCCAAGTCCTATCTTTTCTAAAAACATTTTCTATTCTCTCTGGAAACCACATTCCATGTTTACTAAGCTCTCTTCTGAACTCAAACTTTTCACAAAATCCTCTCTTTGTCTCAACTCTTTGGCCTCAACTAAAACATACATCTTCCCCCAGAATGATCCTTACACTGGAGCCCTTTCTGGACAAGCTATTCTTACATTCCACGTTCCATAAGCTATTTGGCAATATGAATCACTACTTCATTCCCCAGTGCTACCATTAACCTACATCCTTATCAGGCTCGTAAGGTCATTGGAAATTTCTCGCCTGAGAAACAAAATTTCTGTAACCCTACATTCCAGCATTATTCTACATTGCTGACTCTTTAAGACCTCAATTCCATTGATCTGAGCTTTCATTCCCTTAAACCATCTACATTTGCAGCCCTATCTTCTTTCTCATCAGTACCCAGAACCACTTGAGTTCATCTTTATTCTTTTATAACTTCCTGGTAACATCCTCGCTGTTCTCTGAACATGCTGAGTTTATTCTTACCACTGTGTTTTTGTACAAGCTACCTCCTTTCTCTGGAACATATATGTCAGGATGATTTCAGCTGCAAGTGGCAGAAAAAAAGAAAGTGTATTAAACAATAGAACCTGTAATGGTTTACATAAATGGAAGTCAGAGGGAGATCAAATTTTAGGAGTGTTCAATCCAAAGGTAAACACTGTAATCAAGTTCATGAATTCTTTACACCTTTTTATTCAATCATCCTTCATGCTAGCTCCATTCTAAATCTAGTCCTTATATCCCAAGGACATCTGCCACTTGGAATCATGATGAGATGCTTTCTCATTAACATCCAGAATTGGATTCTTATCACCCTCCAGGAGAGCTATAAACTGCCTTTCTAGAAACTTCTATTAAGCCCTCTTTTCATTCATTCCACCAGAAATGAGCATTTGGGAGGCATATCTATCTATCTATCTATCATCTATCTATCTATCTATCTATCTATCTATCATCTATCATCTATCTATCTATCTATCTATCATCTTTCTGTCATCTATCTATCTATCTATCTATGTATCTATCTATCATCTATCTATCTATCATCTATCTATGCTAAAGGAATGTTCCTATGTTAGGTATTCATCCAGTGTGATTCAGGAATAGAGTTTAAAGAATCTGTGGAAAAAGATGATACCTATGATTCTTAGAACAGTGATTTACAAACCTCATTTTTTGGGGGGACATATGAATGTACAGGGGCTAACTACTTGAAAGATATCAAAGGAGACTTCTTTTTCTTGCAGAGGGTAGGGTTTAGTAGTGGTTCCTCATTCACCTAGGAAGCCTCTTAAGGTTAGCTTGAAAACTCTCTGGAGAAACCCTGGTGCCCCATAGGGTGCAATTTGAAAACCACCGTCTTAGATTGTTTCTTGAATGATGTTTAATTATCTCAGCCAGATTACTAAGAGTAGCTGATTATTAACTTATATGAGAATAATGTCTAAAGTTGATCTAGTCACTATTATTGATTGAAAAAAGAAGTCTGTGCATTCTAAATACCAGGCATATTGTTATCATAGTTGATATTTAATTATGAAAATTAAGAAAATCACTGTGAATCTACTTCAAATGCAGAACTTTCCTATCCCCTGCTAAAGGTAAATATCAAGACTGCCCAAAGATAGAGCCAGTACTTTCTCATGACTCGTAAGATTAACTCTATCTACATCAAAATCCAACTGGAGTTAATTTATCTATCCTGACCAAAGGAAAGTCTCCATTGGAACACATTGTTGTCTAGCCTTCACTAGACTGTGTTTAGGACCAGCCTTTTTTTTTTTTTCACATGGCTAAATACTTGACCATATTAAGCCTTAAAGACTCATTTACATTTGGAGGTATTTACATTTTGAGTACTTGACATTTTGATTCAAATTTTAAAGACCAAATCTGTAGCACCTACATTTCTCGGCCCCATGCATTTCCACCGTTCATTTATTGTTGAAGAGATAATAAAATGTCACATATCTTTAGTAATCTATCCAGACTTTCTACAAGGACATTGCTTTCCTGGAAGAATAGTCAGAGAGCAGTCTCATGGGAAAGTTAATAAAATGTATTAAACTCAGATACCTAAATTGTTTTTGTTTTTTTTTAAGAGCTAGCAAGTCTTGATACTGCCCATCAACCTCTTATCAGAGACAACCACTGTGATTTAAGAATAAATTGAGCTCCTGATTTCTGCTTCTTAGACCTTAAAAACTGTACAGAACTTCTGTCTGCGTAAGTCAGCCCAGTGTCTCTGAATAGAAATGAAGCCAGATTACATTCTAGAGGATCGAGCCCTCAGTTTAGTTGTTATTATACGTGTTCATTTGTTTGCTTATATGTAACAAAGTGAGGAAAGAAGATAATGAGATTCAAGGCCTGTGTTCCACATTTCTCAACTTTTGGTTCATAGCAGGTATAATTAATCAGAGATTCCCCCTCCTGATACAGCCTATTTGCCATTTCTGATTTAATACATTAAAAATAAATTAAAAAGTGAGATGTTTTGGAAGATATAATACCTAAGACCAAAAAACAAACAAACAAAAATCCTATAAACCAAACTGAATGAGGGAAGGTGGGCTTTTTTATAAGGAAATGATCAGTTAAACTGCAGAAAGCTGACATAAAGAAAGAGCAGGAGAGAAGTACAAAGGTTCACAAGTATATGAAAATGTTACTTAAAAAAAAACACACACACACTAAGATTTAAACAGTAAATATATAAAACAAAAAAAATTAATGTGGAAAAAAAGGGAAAAGTTAAGAATGGGTATTAAGAGAAAAGGTAGAATAACTTAATTGGCATGTCTCATAGACATTGCAAATTAATAAATCCACAAAACTTAACTTTTGATCTTCATCTGCAAACTTAACTTTTCTCCTGTTTCCAGTCTCTCATACTCACACCATCATGTACTAACCTTGGAGTCATGTTGGACCCCTCCCAGTTCCTCACATTCTTAACTTTCATCTGCATCTGGTCCCTTCCTGTTGACTGTGCCTTAAAAATGTGTCAGCAGTCTATATCTCTCTGCTTTCACTGTGGTTTATCCTCTCTCATCTGAACTGTTCCAGCATCCCGAGCAGGATCTATAAGGTCCTGCATAATACAGTGCTTTGTGCTTCTCAGTCTTTTAACAGGACACTCTGTCCCCTTTCTCTCCTTGCCGGCTCTCCTGGGCTTCCCTCATTCTCTCACACCTATTGGAATGTTTGTCCTCTCAAAGCCTTTGCCTGCACTTCCTTCTGCCTATAGCATTCTTCTTTGCCTAGGAAAGTGCTGTTTTCTTTCATGGCTTAGCATTACTTCCTAAGGGAAACACTTCCTGAACTCCCAGGCTTGGCAGAGTTACCCTCCTATATGCTGCTGTGGTCAACTGAAAATCTAGTTTTGTTTTTTTTTTTTTAAAGATTTTATTTATTTATTTGAGAGAGAGAAAGAGAGAGAGAGAGAGAGAGCACATGAGAGGGGGGAGGGTCAGAGGGAGAAGCAGACTCCCTGCTGAGTAGGGAGCCCGATGTGGGACTCGATCCCAGGACTCCAGGATCATGACCTGAGCTGAAGGCAGTCGCTCAACTAACTGAGCCACCCAGGAGCCCTGAAAATCTAGTTTTAAATAATACAGTTATGATCCTCTATTTTTTTTATTTACTTGAGGTAATTGCTTATTCATTTTCTTAACGAAAGTGGCAGGAACATGTCTGTTTTGTTCTGTCTAAGCTAGCACTTGGGATCAGGTATAGTTCCTTGTACAAGGAACTATAGGTACTCAGTGAAAACTTTTGACTTCTGATTTTGAAAACAATGAACAATAGATGGAAAAGTTGAAAAAAAGAATTTTTTTTAAGTAGATATGTTTAACTGGGGCTTAAGAGTTATTTTTAAACTGATATTCTGCACTGCACTCACCCCCTACCTTATTTAGTAAACTGAGCCATCAGGGTTTATTCATTTGAGAATATGATACAACAAACTATTTTTAAATTTCTCTTCTAATAAAATAGCTAATGAGAACTTTGTCATCAAAAAGACAGTGAATGACACGAAAAGACGCTCAACATCACTCTTCCTCAGGGAAATATAAATCAAAGCTACAATGAGATACACATCATACCTGTCCAAATGACTAAAATTAACAACACAGGAAACAACAGGTGTTGGCATGGATGCAGAGAAAGGGGAACCCTCTTGCACTGTTGGTGGGAATGCAAAATGGTGCAGCCACTCTGGAAAACAGTATGGAAGTTCCTCAATGTTAAAAATAGAACTACCCGGGCGCCTGGGTGGCTCAGATGGTTAAGCGTCTGCCTTCGGCTCAGGTCATGATCTCAGGGTCCTGGGATCGAGTCCCGCATCGGGCTCCCTGCTCCTTGGGAGCCTGCTTCTCCCTCTGCCTTTCTCTCTCGCTCTGTCTCTCATGAATAAAAAAAAAAAAAAAAAAAATTAAAAAAAAAAAAAAAAATAGAACTACCCTATGACCCAGCGATTGCACTAGTAGGTATTTACCCAAAGAATACAAAAATACTGATTTGAAAGGGGAATCTGCACCCCAATGTTTATAGCAGTATTATCAACAATAGCTAAACTATGGAAAGAGCCCTAATGTCCGGAGACTGATGAATGGATAAAAGATGTGGCATATAATTTGCAACGACGTGGATGGAACTAGAGGGTATTATGCTAAGCGAAATAAGTCAACCAGAGAAAGACAATTATCATATGATCTCACTGATATGTGGAATTTGAGAAACAAGACAGAGGATCATAGGGAAAGGGAGGGAAAGATGAAACAAGACAAAACCAGAGAGGGAGACAAACCATGAGAGACTTTTAATCTCAGGAAACAAACTGAGGGTTGCTGGAGTGGAGGGGGGTGGGAGAGATGGGGGGGCTGGGTGATGGACATGGGGGAGGGTATGTGCTATGGTGAGTGCTGTGAATTGTGTAAGACTGTTGAATCACAGACCTGTACCCCTGAAACCAATAATACATTATATGTTAATAATAAAAAAAAGATGTGGCATATATATATATACACATATATATATTATAATAGAATATTACTCAGCCATCAAAAAGAATGAAATCTTGCCACTTGCAATGACGTGGATGGAGTTAGAGAGTATTATGCTAAGTGAAATAAGTCAGAGAAAGATATATACCATATGATTTCACTCATAATTGGAATTTAAGAAATAAAAGAGAGGATCATAGGGGAAAAAAAGAGAGAGAAAGAAGGGGAAGCAAACCATAAGAGACTGAACTATAGAGAACAAACTGAGGATTGATGGAGGGAGGTTGGTCGGGGATGAGCTAGATGGGTGATGGGTATTAAGGAGGGCACTTGTGATGAGCACTGGGTGTTGTATGTAAGTGATGAATCACTAAATGAAAAAAAAAAGGGCAGTGAATGAGTAATGAATAAGTAGGAATAAAAAAAGACTAGAGGGGAAAGAATGCAGTAAAGAGAAATCTGAGACCAGCAACTGCTCTTTCAGGGAACTCATAGTCTTCCTGCAATTACTTAACTAGGCAAGGCAAGCCTAGTGTGTTTTTTTTTTTCCTCAGAGATTTCTCCAGTTTAGCCTTTGCAAATAGGACTAATAGTTGTTTGTTGTGTTGTTCTTGTTTTTTATCTCATCCACTTTATACAGCTGGATACCCAGGTTCATTGCCAAACTCAGAAATTAAAATGGCTATTAGGTGACTTTAATATTCATCATTCTCTACCCAACAGTTTTTAGTATATTTGTGTCATCTAATCAATACCAAAAAAATCCCATTATATTCTTGTTGAGCTCCAGCTTCTCCTTATCTAACTGCTTTGTGATGAATAGTTTTAGACATGTTCTTATTTGACAATAATCCTTTTCACCTTTTTGTATAAAAAGAATATCTGCTTAAATATTTGATAAGAATCCTTCAAACAGAAACTTCATCACCTTGGTCCCCAACAATTAAGTTTTTATGTGTGTGTGCTTGAATATATCTAACTTAATTAATTTAACTTAAATACGCAACAATTTCAAAAGTTATTAAAAATCACATTAAAATCTAAAATGTCATAGGAAAATTTCCTTTTAAACAAAGAAAGATGACTCTGAAGGTATAGGCAAGGTAATTAAATGTATTTATCTTTTTTTATTACGTTATGTTAATCACCATACATTACATCATTAGTTTTTGATGTAGTGTTCCATGATTCATTGTTTGCATATAACACCCAGTGCTCCATGCAGAACGTGCCCTCTTTAATACCCATCACCAGGCTAACCCATCTCCCCACCCCCTTCCCCTCTAAAACCCTCAGTTTGTTTCTCAGAGTCCATAGTCTCTCATGGTTCGTCTCCTCCTCTGATGTCCCCCCTTCATTTTTCCCTTCTTACTATCTTCTTTTTTTTTTTTTAACATATAATGTATTATTTGTTTCAGAGGTACAGGTCTGTGATTCAACAGTCTTATACAATTCATAGCGCTCACCATAGCATATACCCTCCCCAATGTCTTATCTTCTAAGAAGAGAACCTTTGCGGATCTCACAATAAAAGTTATAACTGTTCCATTTGATCAATATCTAAACATCATAGTTTATTCTGTAACTATTCTGTAAGAGAGCCCAGTTCTTCAGAGAAAGCAGCACAAAACAACTAGATAGAACAAATCTGTGACAACGCATCCTTTGGGGATTATATAAGTGATGGGCAGAGAATAGACATGAGGGCTTGTTGAGAAACCACACACACACACACACACACACACACTCACTCACTCACTCACAGATAGGATTATCCACATTTATCGACTGTGCTATTTCATAGATTGACAGTTGAAGTGGGGGTAGTGCCAACAAAGAATTCTAAACCAATGTAAATGTTAATTGAGTTGAAGAATAAACGCTCTTCCTTATTCTCTAATCCAGGTTTAATCTTGAGAGGTGTAGAGAAAAGGAAACAAAAGACAGTTCAGTCATTTGACCTTCAGAACAACGTCTTCACTTTAAGAATTGACTACTTCTGTGCACTGGCTTTTCTATTTCAAACTATTCAGATTTGTTTGGGATTTCCAAATACTGAATGGTTTGCTTCACAGAGAAGCGAAGCTTTCTAAAATGTCTATTAGCAAAAAAAAAAACAAGCCATGCTCAAGGGTCAAAGTAACTGCAGGAAATGTAACCAAGTGAAAAGTAATCAAATTTGCATTACTCTCCCTGAGGTTCACTCAGGAGCCTACTAGACCTGAGAAGACTGTTACCCTCCAGCCAATCCAACCCTACCAATTAAAAAAATATCCTTACATACAGCTAACGATCCAAGATCATGCTAAATGTCAGGGTCAGCTTAAATTTATGAAACCCAAACTCATTTTAGAAAATAGCTTCATTTTTCTTTCCATCCATACATCTTCTTAACTGAGATGTCAGCAAATACAAATTAACTTACATAAGCTTCGTGGCCTACAGCTCTCTCTAAGCACCCTGGATTGAATGATATTAAGAAAAATTTTCAGATTAATTAAACTCCTGTCTGAGCTCATCCAAAGGTAAATGTAGCAAAAGGAAACCTAATTTACTTTAATAAGGCAAAAAGAACAATTTGTGGGCTTCCTCTCTCTGTCTATGAAATGGAAATGCTTACAACTGTTCCCTACGCCATAAAATGCAACTCAAGGGGCTCCTGGTTGGCTCAGTGGGTAGAGCATGTGACTCTTGATCTAAGGGGTTGTAAATTCAAGTCCCACTTTGTGTGTAGAGATTACTTAAAAATAAAATCTTTAAAAAATATAAAAAATATAAATGCAGCTTGATGAATCAAAAGAAAAAATGAATGCAGAATTCACAAACATAAAGGACTGTACAAAAGCTAAGTGATGGTATTGTTCTTCTGTTTATAGCCATCATCCAACTCTAAGCAATATGTAAAATAATAGGATAGAAAATTTGCTGTTATTTTTACTTATATGAACATTTCGCCCAGCACAACCTCTTTTATCAAAACTTCTTCACAGAAGTGATGGTTTTAATCATTCAATAAGATTTCAATTTAATAGCTGCAGTATTCATGATGTTACCATACCTAATTCATAATACAATTGACCCTTGAATAACACAGGTTTGAACTGTGCGGGTCCACTTATACATGGCTTTTTTTAGGTAAATACAGTACAATACTGTAAATGTATTTTCTCTTCCTTATGATTTTCTTAATATTTTCTTCTCTCTAGTTTATGTAATTGTAATAATACAATATATGATACATATGACATACAAAGTATGTGTTAATTGCCTGTTTATGTAACTGGTAAGGCTATTAGTATTGAAGTTTTGGGAGAGTCAAGTTATACAGGGATTTTTTACTGTGAAGGGGGTCAGTGCCCCTAAACCATTGTTCAAGGATCAACTGTATTTCCTTGTAACTAGTTTGATAAATGGATTCTGATTCTGAATAATTTCTCCTAAAGAAATCAGTTGTAGGGATGCATTATTCAAGGTGAAATATTCCTCCATCCATAGTAGTTGTCATTTTTGTTCAACCTTTTTTAAGGTTCATTTTAAAACATACTGTTTCTAGTATTTTTGGCTGCCCAGCCTGTGAACTCCTTTTGCTATATTTAGAAAGTTCTCCACCTCTACATCTTGATGGAAGGTAGAGCCTACACCCCACTATTGAACCTGAAACACTAGAAACTTGCTTTTCTGGCCTGTCTGACAGCCCAGACATTCCGATGCATGGAAAACAAAGCTAGAGATCCAAACGTAACTTGAAGAGATTTCTTTAGAGACAAGTGCCACCAAAATACAATTCCCATGGGTATGTGGAAACAAACATGCAAGGATAAAAGCTATGAAAACAAGTGTTCAATGCTGGTGTCATCAAAGTCCTCCCTGCCTTGTGTTGTCATGACTTTAACTGTGACCCTGATTGTATGATTCCCATATCACTCTTCCTTTTTTTCCAGGAAGCTCTACACTCATTCTTCATTCTGTTAGCAACCCAATATTATGTCTTTAAGATTTTATTTATTTATTTGACAGAGAGAGACACAGCGAGAGAGGGAGCACAAGCAGGGGAGTAGTGGGAGAGGGAGAAGCAGGCTTCCCGCGGAGCAGGGAGCCCCATGTGGAGCTCGATCCCAGGACTCTGGGATCGTGACCTGAACCAAAGGCAGATGCTTAAGGACTGAGCCACCCAGGCACCCCAGGACATGTTCTTTTAAATACCCAATAAATCCTTGTGGCTCCTAAAGTCAGATTGAAAAACTCCTTTGCAGTATATTCTATTTATGTTTTTAATTTAATTTTATGTTTTTTAAGATTTTTTAAAGATTTTATTTATTTATTTATTTGACAGAGACACAGTGAGAGAGGGAACACAAGCAGGGGGAGTGGGAGAGGGAGAAGCAGGCTTCCCGCTGAGCAGGGAGCCCGACGCGGGGCTCGATCCCAGGACTCTGGGATCATGACCTGAGCCGAACGCAGACACTTAACGACTGAGCCACCCAGGTGCCCCCAACCCAATATTATTTTAATAAATTTCTAAGTCAGCCAAACTTAATTGGTACTGATGATATAGTATTGATACATGAACAAAGAAGATAATATATATTTATATATAATATATGTAACTAAGCTATGTTTAATATAGTTTAATATGTATAACTAAATTACATTTATAGAACTAAACATTTTTTTCTAAATTTAAGAAAAATAAGATAAGGACCTATTTAGTAGAGTATATAGGAAAGAAAAGAAATAATGTAAAGAAAACATATAATGGTATAAAAATAACAAATCCACAATAACTAGCTGGCTAGAGAATAACATGGAGAGATAATAATCATATTTATTTATGGAAAACTAGGTGTCAGATGCTATTCCAAGCACTGTTACTAACATCACATCTAATCCTCAAAACAAGCTATGAGTAGGTGTTAATATTGTAGATGTGGATGAGAAACTGAGGTTTTTGAAGGTCAGTTAATTGCTTTATTCACACAGTGAATATAAAGATCATATGTGAACCTGATTCCAAAAATGAGCTCTTAACCATCATAACATTCCCATTATATTGTACTTACAGTTAATTTGTTAATCACCAAGATTGTATATAGAAGGATCGTTTTCACACTTATCAACAGTCATTATAAAGGCAAAGCAAATATTGGAAATGACAGATTTAATGCAAATTCTGCTTAGGATCCTGAATTTAAATTATGCCGTAGCAAGAAATCTTTTCCAATTCTCCGGTCATTTTGATTTGCCCATCAGTAGCTCTTTATAAAAGCCATACAGTATAGTATATTAAAAAACAGTAAGTTGTAAGTTTTCATTGAATAGATTTATGATGCAATAAAAAAGCAATTGAGTAAATTATTTTTATTCTCCAGCTTAATACATATGTTTATTTGTTTTATGGAAATGCATAAAATCTCAGTCAGTCAAAAGAAAACTTAAAAGTGGTCCCATTTTCCCCTTGTCTATATGGTATTTTTTCCATATTGATATATATCGATGCCCTGGCTCAGCAAAATGAAATACATGGAGCTACTTTACCTCTAGTTTCTGGCACCATTCAGCCTGATCCCAGGAAGCTGTCAGAAATGTCACACCTAAGACAAGGCCAAAGTTAGAATTGTAGAATTTACCTCTGCTCTCCTAGCCTCCATAACCATTTTATATATGTGAATCATATATAGGCAGAATCATTCTTACTAACACTGTTAATAAGTTTTGTTAATAATGACTACAGAAGAGAGCCATGCCTCCTTAGAAAATCACAGCAGTTTTGGGGTGAGAAAGGCCCCTCACTCATAAGAGAACACATGTGCAAATACTCGAGGAATTCATTCCAATTAATCTTTATTACCATAAGAATTTTAAGTTCATTATTTTGGGGAGAGGCCAGGGGGAATGAAGCAGTGCATGGCCCTCACAGGGCCACAACAATGACTGAGGGCAGAGGATCAGGCTCCCTGGAGAGACCAGCATGGAAAGGGTTCAGAGCCAGCTAATCCCAGGTGACAAACGGTCGGTATTCACTGACCCTTGAAAGTTGTATTTGGCATTCCCACTACATACAAATGTGATAATCAGGCATAGCAGTCAAAAAATCTTCTACAAGAGAAAGATGAATGAATGATACCATACCAAATTATGGAGGTTTCTCAAAATGTGATTTTTTTTAAAAAACATTTTTTCTGAAGAAAATTTGTCACAATTTCTCAGAATATTACTCTTCTTTATTCACATGCATAATAGAACTTAATCAATATTTGGATGTGGGAAGTAATTACCTTAATGCTGATTCTTATCCTAAATGGTAAGACTTAAGATTAACCACATCAATGACCAAAAAAAAAAGAAGTGTTTTTTCTTCATTATAATCAAATCTTTTTAATTTTGCAATTTAATCATGAGCCTTATTCAACAAACATGGATCTTAATAATATAGATTGTTTAAAAAATCGAATTTATCTTTAAAGGACAAAGTTTTGCCACTACTAATGCTATTTAATTAAAATTATTTTAGATTGCCAAGACAAATTCACAGTCAACACCAGAAAAGCAATCTTTGGGTCCACAGTTTTTGTTCAGCTATGTTTGAAGACTATTTCCTGGACTGGAATGGTTGGAGTTGAAAACACATGGATCTAGAAATTATGCTAAATGGTATTCATAAGAAATGTACCATGAAGATGAAAAAAGACAGAATGACCATTAATATTCCTGACTCCAGAGGAAAACCAGTGCCATCTATCATATTGTAATGAGTTTACATAACCCAGGAGTTTTTCAAATAAGCCTTGGAATGAAAGGAATCCTCTAGAAGACTTTGTTTTCCATGTTCTTAGAAATCTGTCGTCTCCACTTGGTAAACTTCACATTTACTGCTTGGTTGTTAACAAATTAATTTGGCTTCTTGTCATTTCAGATTTTTTTTTTTCCTCACCTGCATTTGAAGCATCTAGTGTTGAATTTTCAAGTCAAATGGTCACTCATATAAACCTTGTTATTCCAAGTCTCAAGTCTTTGTATTCTATATTTAATATAGTTGTGTGTAAATGTGTGTGTGTAATACAGAGACAGAGAAAATGATTCACATTTTATGTGATAAATATAAGCTTCTAAAGGAAAAAATATTCTAAAAGCATAAAATTTATTCTAATACATAAAAAATAATTTATCAGCATCCACATTTTATTTGTTTTTATTATGCCTTTCTGAATCTATAAAACTATTCTTAAAAACTATTAAGTACTTTTTCAAGAGAATGTTACTTTTCTTTGTTGCAGAAATAACTTACCACTCCAAGCATGGTTTTCCTGTGATTCTGTTTCTTTAGGCCTGGGGATTGGGTGGTGGTTCCTTGTATTGTGTATAATTTTCTAAGAGCAGAAGATGAAATTTTTTTGTATAATCCAGTTAAACTGAAATCTAGGAATCTAAGGTGTGACTAGACTTTGGAGATGGTTCTAATACATTTCTTAGATGGTCAAATTCCATTATCAGGGGTCACATTACATTTGAGTAGTCTGATTTACTAGGAATTTTTTTTTTCATGTTGAGTTGAATCAATGTTGCATTGGAGATACATAATTTTGATTTTTTTTCCAAGATAAAAGGCCCTCCTCAGTTTTTCTGTCATTCTTCATGTGAATTCAGTTGAAGTACTACCCTGAGCAACTTCCCAGCTATCTCCTCTCCATCTCACATTTTAGACCAAAATAGAAGCTTCCTCCTCTATGCAGTTCTAGGTCCCTATTCATATTCCCATCATAGTTATGTAGGCATTTTATAATTATCTATCTGCAGGTGTCTTCCTTTCCAGACTGTGAAATCAGAGAACCTGTCTTATTCAGCATTTAACCTTAGCATCTTGCATTATGACTACCATGTAACAGATATGCATTAAATGGTTGCTTAATTAAATTGATTATCTGCCACATTGCCACACTGATAAATACCATAGTGGGAACAGGGAAGGATTTATCGAGTACTCAGTATGTGGCCAGGCACTGTCTAAGTATCAAGAACTACAAATGGTCTGAGATTGTTTTCCTACTTGCAAACTAACTAGTTACCTTACGACAGTTTCAAAGATAATAGCAGAGGGGCGCCTGGGTGGCTCAGTCAGTTGAGCGTCTGACTCTTGATTCCACTTGGGTCATGATCTCAGGTCGTGGGATCAAGCCCCAAATGGGGTTTCTCGCTCAGTGGGGAGTCTGCTTGAGATTCTCTCTCTCCCTCTGCCTCTACCCCTGCCTCTGCTCACACACTCCCCCTCTCTCTCTCTAAAAATAAATTGATAAATAATCTTTTTTTTTAAAAAAGATGATGGCAAAAAAGAATAGACTTCAGGGTCACAGACAAAGGACTTTATTACTCATGGCACAGAAAGCAACATAAGGTTTAGGTTTGCATCTGTTTTCCTTACCTCCCATGACCCAGGGGAGCTATATGTCTGTGGATTCATGAGGATGCTGCCCACACAATGGGTTTAAGTCACAGCTGAGGAATCCCAAGTTTAAGAAGTCCCTATCTTTTAAAGAGTGTTGTAGCAAACCTGCCTAACCTTTGTCCTAGAGAGAGATATTATCTTTTAGAGATAATAATCCTGGACCATGCCCCGAAAGAGATATCTCTCTCTCTCAAGGCTGTTTCCTCTACAAACATCCTTGAAAAGATAGTCCAGAACAAAAGTTAATACAAGACATGCAGGAGACTTATGGAGAATTATTTCCCAACAAGAGGCGTTTTATATCCATTAACTCACTTACACTTTACTTCAACTTTATTTTATCCCCCTTTATAGATAAGCACATAATGCCATGCCATATGTAAGGAGAGTGATGACAGTGATTGGATGGCTTTCCTTTGCCTGCTGCTTGTTTCAGGGTTTCAGAAAACCTTCTATCTCACCATTTTGATTTAATGAGTGTTTATTATGTGCCAGGAATTATTTCATGAGATTTTATTCTCTTTAAAGCAGCTCTAGCATGTAGGTAGTATAGGAATAAAAACTCCGCCTACTTCACTAACGTGGTGTAAATAGCAGTTGAGGTAGTATCTGAAAGCACTTTTCTTAGTACCCGGCACCTAAGGGCTCAATAGACCATACCTGTCATTTCATAGATTATAAGAAGAAGCATGAAAAATTTAGATGCTCATGCAATATTATAAAACTATAAGTAGCAAAGCTGACATTGAAATATAATGTCTGTGAACAGACATTTCTCCAAAGAACATCCAAATGGCCAACAGACACATGAAAAAGTGCTCAACATCACTGGGCATCAGGGAAATACAAATCAAAACCACAATGAGATACCACCTCACACCAGTCAGAATGGCTAAAATTAACAAGTCAGGAAACGACAGATGTTGGCGGGGATGTGGAGAAAGGGGAATCCTCTTACACTGTTGGTGGGAATGCAAGCTGGGGCAGCCACTCTGGAAAACAGTATGGAGATTCCTCAAAAAGTTGAAAATAGCGCTACCCTACAACCCAGCAATTGCACTACTGGGTATTTACCCCAAAGATACAAACATAGTGATCCGAAGGGGCACCTGCACCCCAATGTTTATAGCAGCAGTGCCCACAACAGCCAAACTATAGAAAGAACCCAGATGTCTATCGACAGATGAATGGATAAAGAAGATGTAGTACATATA
The DNA here is from genome assembly GCF_054177405.1 of Leptonychotes weddellii. Lineage (NCBI taxonomy): Eukaryota > Metazoa > Chordata > Mammalia > Carnivora > Phocidae > Leptonychotes > Leptonychotes weddellii. Next base: position 41,986,868 of record NC_138371.1, on the reverse strand, counting down.
TACAATGGAATACCACTCAGCTATCAAAAAATGAAATCTTGCCATTTACAACGACATGGATGGAGCTAGAGGGTATTATGCTAAGTGAAATAAGTCAATCAGAGAAAGACGATTATCCTATGGTCTCAATGATATGTGGAATTTAAGAAACAAACAGAGGGTCATAGAGGAAGAGAGGAAATAATAAAACAAGATGAAATCAGAGAGGGAGACAAACCATAAGAGACTCCTAATCATAGGAAACAAACTGAGGATTGCTGGAGGGGAGGGGGGGTTGGAGGGATAGGGTAACTGGGTGATGGACATTAAGGAGGGCAGGTGCACTGGGTATTATATAAGACTGATGAATCACAGACACGTACCTCTAAAACTAATAATACATTATATGTTAATTAATTGAATTTAAACCAAAAAATAAAAATTAATAAAAAAATTACAATGTCTAATTCCAGGTCAATTCTCCTGAACAGCACAATATAACGGTGTCACTCATACTGCTTCTCTGCCTTTATGTCTCACACCATCTCTTCTGGGGGGCACTTCACTTTTCTAATATCCCTCCAATTCTAGTTCTGATTTCTTTACATTCTTGACACTTCACACTGCCATGTGAATCCCAGCATAATGAATGACGCTTCTCTAGAAATTAGATTCGAAATTAGATTCTCAGTCCCTCCTGACCTTCTCATGTCCTTTGGGCATCTCTCCAGATACAGCACACCATATGCTGGGCATTGAAACACTTTTCCTAGTCCTCATATCCCTAAAAGAAGGCTCTGCAGTGCAGTGACTCTCAAACTGCTGGATGTAGCCTCAGTGTGGTAGGAAATATATATAATGTGTCAGAAACAGCATCTCCGTGAAATAGACTGAAACAGAATAGAACAGAAAATAATAGAAAATCTTAGAGTTCATCACACCTGAGAAAGGTAAAGAATGTATGTGTGTGCATGTGCGCGTGTACACACTGATATCAGGTCTCAGTGTAAACTGTCAAAGGTTTGAAAGCCACTTCTTCACTAAAATTAAGTATGAAGAAATCCACCTACTGGTAAAACCTCTTTACTCTGGAATCTAAACATCTCGTCTAAATCTTTTCTTCAACTCTCTTTCAAACATGTTAGGCAAAAATAGGCAACTTACCATCATATTGTCACCAACTACTTTACCATAACCTATTTTTTTTTTCAGTATCATTTCCCAGTGGCAAATTTTCCAGTCAACAGAAAGTCTGTTTTATAGCATTTTGAAAGTCATTCAGTCACCTTTCGCCATCTTCCTACAACATCCAGGAGCTTCTGTTAAAGGAAGTAACACAACTAATCTCAGGCATTTTGACAGGGTCTTATTTAGACTGAGAAAGACCTTGGTATTAATAATAATAAATCTATTTTCTTTTTTACTAGATATAAAAACATAAAAGTTTTCATGCTAATAAAAAATTCTTCCCCTAGGGTGACCATTTGTCTTTATGTTGCTCACACACAGTTTGCTTCTTAACTAATTACCTTGCAATTTCTTCACATATTGAGGTCCATCCTTCAAGGAAGTTTTCTTAATTTTCATCAGCAGTCAATTAGGAATCATCAATTTTCTATCATTTATCTGGTTCTGTCAATGCCAGTGTTCCCTTTGATGGAATATTCATATCCTCCAAATGTATAGGAGACATAGAGGTTATTAATTTAAATATGAGGAAAGAGCAGCTTAGGGACTTGAAATGACTCACAAATCTTTCTCGGTTAAAAGTGTCGGTAGTCTTCTCTACTTCTTCGAATTGCCATGTGTATTAGTTTCCTATGGCTACAGTTACTACAGATGTAGCAGTTTAAAACAACACAGATTTTTTATTTTACAGTTCTGGAGGTCAGAACTCTGAAATGGATCTCACTAGGGTTGTGAGAAATCAGCAGGGCTGCATTCCTACTGGAGGCCTACATTAGAATCTGTTTCCTCGCATTTATCAACTTCTAGAGGTCACCAACATCTTTTTTTTTTTTTTTTTTTTTTTTTTTAGAGAGAGAGAGAGCAAGCACAAGCAGGGGGCAGGGGGAACAGCAGGCAGGGGAGAAGCAGGCTCTCCGCTGAGCAAGGAGCCCGATGCGGGACTCGATCCCAGGACTCCGGGACCATGACCCAAGCCGAAGGCAGACGTTTAACCGACTGAGCCACCCAGGTGCCCCGAGGTCACCAACATCTTTAACTCATGACTCCACTCGTCTGTTTTCAGAGCCAGCAACGCAGGGCCAGTTCTCTGTCATGCTGCCCTCTATCTGTTTCTCTTCTATACCTGTCTTCCATTTATAAAAAGATCTAGTGATTATATTGGGCCCATTAAGATAATCCAGGATAACCGCCCAATGTCAAAGTCAATTGATTAACAAATGCAATCCTATCTTCAACTTAATTTCTTAAGATTTTATTTATTTGTCAGAGAGAGAGCACAAGCAGGGGAAGCTACAGGCAGAGGGAGAAGCAGGCTCCCTGCTGATCAAGGAGCTCAATGTGGGACTCAATCCCAGGACCCTGGGATCATGACCTGAAGGCAGATGAAGGCTGCTGAAGGCAGATGCTTAACCAACTGAGCCACCCAGGCGTCCCTCAACCTTAATTTCTCATTGCCATGTAAACTAACATATTCACAGGTACTGGGCATCTTTAGGTGGCCATTATTCTGATTACCACACCAGGCATAAAAGATAAAGTAACTATTATTACACATACTGTTATATGTAGGGTACTGTAAGGAATGTACCCTATGAGAAAAAGAGCCCTAAAGATAGAGAGAAAAGGAAAATGAATAATGAGATAGAAATAAGGATAGGTATGGATATAACACATTGTCCCATTCACTCACCTCAGGTACAAGTAAAATCATTTTCCTTACTAAAAATTTCAGTCTCCTAAATGCCAAAATTAACAAGAAGTTCCAAAACTCTTTTTCATTTTACCTCTCTGCCCAGAATTACTCAAGAACTTCAAGGGTTTACTCAGTTTCAATTTAAAAGGAATATTCTTTCTTCCAACATTCTGGAGGTAAAGGAATGGAAAATTAAATCAGGGGAGGAGAAGCCTTCATTTTAGTTGCCCTTGTTTGACTTATTGCCAACATAATGGAAAGAAGGTACAAACTAAAAAAGAAATATGAAAGGGGCGCCTGGGTGGCTCAGTCGTTAAGCGTCTGCCTTCGGCTCAGGTCATGATCTCAGGGTCCTGGGATCCAGCCCCGCATCGGGCTCCCTGCTCGGCGGGAAGCCTGCTTCTCCCTCTCCCACTCCCCCTGCTTGTGTTCCCTCTCTCGCTGTGCCTCTCTCTGTCAAATAAATAAATAAAATCTTTAAAAAAAAAAAAAAGAAATATGAAAGCTAAAAAGAAATTTATCCATTAATGAAATTCAAGAAATATTAAAACTCTACCTAGTACCCAAATAAACAAAAACATCAGGTCTCGTGAGTGTTTCAGGCAAATCATATCCCAATCTGCAACTAAATGTTAAAGAGTACAAAAAAGAAGGAACGGCCCCCAACTCATTTTATGAGATGACCATGACCTTTGCCAGAATTTGACTAAGAAAACATAAAAGACCAATTTATCTACAAGCATAGCTTACATTTTTTAAAAATAAAATATTAGCAATCAAAATCAAGTAATGGAAAAAAATTAAATGATCAAGTTTTGTTTAATCTCCAAGAGGCAAAAAGATAACGAATTTCAGAAAATACATTAATATACTTTTTTTCTTAGCAATTAAAGGAGAAAAATCATGTTATGAGTCAGAATAAATGAGTTAGATTAAAATTTTAATAAACTCAAGAAACATGTTTATTTTCTAAAAGAAACAAGTAAAAAATTTCCTAGCAAAAAGGCAATAGGACTTCTTTAACACTATAAAGGGATTTTACAAAAAGCTAGAGCAAATGGGAAATTTAATGGAGATTTTTTTTTTTAATTCTCTTTAAATCAAGAACAAGAAAGGGGTGTCCACTATAGCAACTACTTTTTGAAATTACATGAGGGACAAGGGGAAGCAAGTATTAGGATTAGGTACAGAGAAAGTAAATTAATTCTCTTACAGAGCTTTTTTTCTCTTATTAAGACTTAATTTTTTTAGAGAAGTTTAAGGTTCACAGCAAAATTGAAAGGACCTCGCAGAGATTTCTTATATAACCCCTGCGTCCACATTTGTTAAAATTGATGCACCTACATTGACATATCACAAGCACCCGAAGTCCATAGTTTAAGTTACAATATACTCCTGGTTTTGTACATTCTAGAGGTTTTGGACAAATGTATAATGACATTTTTTCTATAAAGAAAGTATCCCTTAGGTTAAGGCCCCAAGTCAGTAAACCAAGACCAAATACCTAACCTAACTGCAGTTTCAAGCCTGTAGGAATGTAATCTTTAACCAATCAACATGGGATTTCTGGTCAACAGTAGGAAATTTTCGGATAGATCCTTTTTGCTCCCCTTTGGAGGGCAACTTTGCCTAAACAATTCATTTCTTACTAATAAATACTTGTTGTCTTTTTTTTTTAATGCCTTCTCTCTCCCTTTCAAAGCCTTTCTTTTGTTTAAAAAAGAAACTCAGTGGAGCTTTGGGATTTATGAATCATTTAATAAAGCCAATTAGATTTTCAAATGTACTTTGTTCAATTTTGTTTTTTAACAAGTCTATTCAATGTCATATTCAACTCATATTCAAACATATTCCATTCAACTCAAATGAATCCATAATTTTAGTGCATTTCTAACCAAAATCTCAACAGGGCTTTCAATAATGAGTGATTTAAAATGCTATGTTGAAGAGCAAAAAAGCCATGAAAAGCAAAGAAAAAATTTAAGAACAAAAAGTGGAAGAATTAGGGCGCCTGGGTGGCTCAGTTGGTTAAGCGACTGCCTTCGGCTCAGGTCACGATCCTGGAGTCCCGGGATTGAGTCCCACATCAGGCTCCCTGCTCAGCAAGGGGTCTGCTTCTCCCTCTGACCCTCTTCCCTCTCGTGCTCTCTGTCTTTCATTCTCTCTCTCAAATAAATAAATAAAATCTTTAAAAAAAAAAAGTGAAAGAATTAACCCAACCAGAAAATAAGATTATGTTTTAAATTTTATTTTATTTTGTTATGTTAATCACCACACATTACATCATTAGTTTTTGATGTAGTGTTCCATGATTCATTGTTTGCGTATAACACCCAGTGCTCCATTCAGTATGTGCCCTCTTTAATACCCATCACCAGGCTAATTTTAAACCTTAGCATTTGAGATTGTATGGTTATTATTGGAGAGTGAGACAAATAATGAAACAGAATACAGATATATGATAAACAGAATTTCAGTAAAAGTAAAAAGATGGATAATTTTATAAACAGTGCTAGAAAAATTGGTAATCTATATGGAACAAAATAATGTGGTATTTCTGTATCATCTCATATAATAAACACTCACATTTCAGGTGAATGAATACCTAAAAATAAAGAACAACTTGTATCATGTCTAGAAGTAAGGGTAATACCCTGCTTTTATGACCCAGGTAAAAATGAATTTATTAAAAAGACATGAAATGTATAATCTACAGAAAAATTGATAACTTGAACTACACTGAAATTTAAAATATTAGTACTATAAATAATTTCATAAAATGTGAAAAGTCTAGCCATTATTAATATTCAAAAATATTAAGGTCACCTACAAATCAATAAGATAAAGAAAAGCACTCTAATTAAAACTAAAGCAACAACAATAATGGCTAGGAGCAGGCAAGCCACAAAAGGAGAAACCCAAATAGTCAATAAAGAGATGAAAAGCTGTTTATCTCTCTAGTAATTAAGGAATTGAAAAATAAGACCACAATAAAATGCCATTTCACAGTCAACAATTGGGAAACATTTTCTAAATGCCTAGTATTGGAGAGGAAGTGGAGATAAAGGAATTCTCACACATTGCTGAGGAAAGTATAAATTTGTAAAATTTCTTCTGGAAAGCAATTTTGCAGGAGGGATCTTGTAAAGTTAGCAGTATATTGTAAAATGGGAGGTTTATGTGATCTAAGACCGAGCATTTTCACTTGCAGGGATATATCCTAGAGAAACTTACACATTTATGTATAACACACCTGTATAAGAAAGATTTTTAAAATCATTTTATAATAACAATAGGTAACATTATTATGCAGCAGCTTACTCTACTAAATATTTTATCTATTTTAACTCTTTTAGGTTTCACAAAAACCTTCTGAGGTAGATGCTAATTGTATTCCCTTTTATAATTGATGAACTTGAGACATACAAAGAGTAAGGAATTCACCAAGTTCATATAGCTGATAAGTGGTGGAACAAGGATTTTCAAAGAGCTAGTCCAGCCCCAGAGTCCATCATCCTGACCTATATGTTATGCTCTCTTGAAAGCCTAAAGGGAAATATTTAGACACAACTTAATGTCCATCAACAGTAGAATAAATAGTGTAGTCATAAAATAGAAAATTTTGCATTAGCTTCATCTATTAACACAGATGTAAGTTAAATCATAATCATGAACTAAAAAGTTACAAATGAATATGTCAGTTCAATATCACTTATATGCCATTATACAATATATAAAACACATTATATTTTTATGGGTATGTATGTGTAATAAAGGTAACATATACACAAGAATAATAAACATCAAGTTCTAGGTAACAGTTTAGGAAGGAAATGGAGTCAGGGAGGACTACACTGGAGATTTCAAATTTATCTTAAGGTTAAAAAGAAAAAATCCAAAGCAAGTCTGGCATAACATTAAAATTATGAAGTGGGTACTCAAATGTTTCTTGTATTATTTTGCAAAATTGTCTGTATGTGTGAATTTTTCATAAAAATAATAGAAGAAACTCATCTTGCCACAGTCTGTACAACTTATATTTCTGTTGTCTTCTTGATTTGTGAAACATGTTGAAATGGTATTTCCAGGAAGGTAAACCCATCTACCCCCAACCCTATTATCTTATGCAGGGTTAAGGATCCTTTACATGTGGTACTCCTAAGGTTGTGACTTACCACATTGTGAGCTCCACTCTCACTGATTGCTAGATCAGAAGTGGAGCCAGCCTTGGTCACATGCAGCGTTGAACCAGCTCTCCCCAACGTCCATCATTCTTGGCCCTGATCCCTACTCCAGCCATCCTGGTGAGTTTCCTTAGGGAGCATCTAGTATCCTTTGCCTTCAAAAGACCTAAGTAAGGAACAGCTTCTACCATAAGAGTGGTTATAATAAATCTCTTCTGTAAAAGAGTATGATTCCTATACCCTTTGTCCCGAAGGCCTCTGCAGGGGTTATGCAAAATTTTCCTTATCCTTCTCTGGAGACTTTGAACTCTTCCTACCAAGAATATGAAGGGAATAGTCTTTATAAGGAACCAATGACAACAGTAGCAACAACAAAGTTTTCATTAACTCCAAATTCATATCATTAAGACGAGTCACTTAAATGATCGCAAACGCGATCTACTCCAAGATGACCCACTGTCTACCCCAAAACTGACTGAGAAGCTGTTGACAACTTTTAAGTAGCAGCATTGATTGCTCAGTTTCTGGATAATCAGGTTCCCACCAATATGATTCATCCATATTTAAATTCTCTCTTTAAGAAAATCTGAGTGTAGATATGATGATATTCTGTCTCAACCTTTCAAGTCATCTGCAATTTAAAAGAGGTGATTTTTATTGTGGTAAAAAAAACACATTTTAACAGGAATTTAAAACTTTAAGTGGAATGAATTCTGCTTCTGCAGCTCAATTTCAGGCATCAGTGAGCAGGTGGGAGATTTGCCCCTTTACTCTCTTCAAGGCTTTTACTTTGCTTATGTCTAAATCTAAAGACATTCTTTTACTAATGGATTTCATTTCACATAATTCAAATTTCTTCACCTCAACATATAACATTTCTACCTAAATAATATTTATTTTTATATAGGAAATAAGTATCCAATATTTGTCTGTTGTAATAATTTTTAAAAATTTCTTCATTTCTTTTTACAGTACTGTTTAAAATGCAAAATAGTAATGATTTAATATGCACTTATACAATTTCATAGAAAACTATTCTTTTTCTCCCTGTCATCCTATTTAGATAGGATGTCAAGATGTAAAATAATATTGTTTACTATTCTGATCATGTTACCGTGAAATATAATTTAACCTAATATTTTTAAAGCAAATACCATTTCAGAGATGTGTATCTCTCTTAAATGATATAGGCTTACTTGTAAGTCTATATAATTAAATCTACAGTAATTAATCCTACAAGAAAATAGAGTATGCACATTTATTGTTGAGAAGGCAAAAGGGATCCTCATCTTTTGAGGATGAATATAACTGATATGCCCTGTAGAGTATAGTGTCTACCCACAAATACTTCAAATTTCATTGTGACTATGACCCCCTTTATTTTAGTGATGAAAGAGTTAAGGCAGACAAACTCCCTCCATCCATTTCTTTTAGATCTTAAGAATCGGACACAGACATTTGGGCAGAAGTGAAAACTGTATTAGTCTCCAGACAAACTCTTTGAGAGCTTCTTTAATGATTCCGATCTGGCTCTGCCACATACCGGACATGGTAAGATGTGTTTGGCAGATGATATCAGGATGTAATCTGAGTACATAGCTATTCACATTAGAAGTGTTTATACCTAAGAATCATATTGTTTTATTATAAGAATATCAGTGTTATGCAAGCTCTAGATATAACTGTGATTTAATAATGTTTATCTTTAATTCATTCAGTAAACAGTTGTCAAATGCCTACTATACATGGGGCACTAATTTGGTGTTGAGAAAATAGTCTGATAAAATTAGTCTGACTAGAGGAATCTTAGTTTCGTGAAGGAACAAATGTAAATAAACAAGTATAAAAAATAAAATACTACACGAAATACTTTAATGAAGTGGATAAAACTTTGCCATAATGCTCAATGGTAGAATGTATAATTATGCATAAATACTCACTGTCATTTCCAGTTAGGGAAGAGAAATCATAATTCCCCTAACCAATTAATGTCATAAGTGGACATATGACTTGGTTGAGCAGTGGAATGTGAGGTTAAGTGATACATATCACACAGGGACGGAAACTTTAAAAACCAGCGTGTCGTTTATCATGTTCTTTTTCTTTCTGCCACTTTAGCTGTTGATGTTTCTACCAGACGGGCAATATCATGGATCCTAAAGCAAAACTACTTAAGGAGAGTGATAGCTGACCTGGAATGAACATGTAATGTGATGAGGAATAAACCTTTGTTTGTAAGCCACTGAGACCTGGAGGTAGTTCGTTACTGCAGTATAAACCATCCATCCTTTCCAGATCGACACAGTCCCATAGAGTTGCACAGCATGTGTGTTAAGGAAAAAGGAGAATGAGGAGCAGGAATTCACAAAGATGAAATCCAGCAACTAAGGACAGTGATCTCTGACAGACAGGACACAAATAAAATGAGGTTTATAATTGCCCTACCTTCCTACCTGGAAAGACTTGCTGGACCTTGATGCCAGGAGTGGAAACTCTGGAAGGACTTATTGATCTCCCTGGTGTGAGCAGAACTGAGTTGGAAGTCCAGAAAGGTAAAGGTGGCTCGAGATCTTAGGGCTGGGAATGGAAGGAGCAATCTTCCCAGAGATAGGGCTTGAGAGCCTTGCAGAATTACCCACTTCAGTTTCAGATGAGTACTGATCAGCACATGCATGTGAGAAAACTATCTAAGGCCAATGAAACAACAATCTAAAAAAATTAGAAGGAATAATCCCTGGCAGTTCACACAAAGCCAGTAATAGTTCCTTTTCCCATGCCACAATAAAAAAACCTCATAATCCATGGTAAAATGGCTACAGCACTCAAAAGGGTTCTATCTCATTGGCAGAGCAAAATTAACCAGACTAAATGTTGCTTTGTAAAGGCTAGCAATACTTAAAAACAAGACTCAAGTGATCAAATGGTTTCTAAATAATGTAATCGTTTCCCAGAACAAGATTCAAGAATACTTATGAGGAGCAAATAAATATCTACCACCCAAGAAGGTAAAATGCATGTTGGGCATCCAATCTGGCATGCAGAGAGACATGAAAATCTAACCCATAATGAAAAGAACAAATCAATCAATGAAAACTGATCTAGAGATGATGGATGATGGAATTATCAGTCAGGTACCTGAAAATAATTATTGTAACTATATTCTATATGTACAAGAAGCGAAGGGAAAGAGTGAACATGTTAAGTAGAGCTAGGAATATCAAAAAGACAAAAATCAGAACATATAAAGGACATTCAAAATTTAATAATGAGAAAACAAACCACCTCATAAAAATAACAAGCAAAATATTTGAACACTGCCAAAGAAGACATATGGATGGAAATTAAGACTATGGAAAAGCTCAATATCATTAGTCATTAGGAAAGTGCAAATTAAAACCCCAGTGTTATGTAACTACAAACCAATTAGGAGCTAAAATTAGAGACTGAGCATACCAAGTGTTGACAAGAAAGTGGAACAACTGGAACCCTCATATGCTGCTGATAAGAATGTAAAATACAGCAATCACTTTAGAAAACATTTGGCAGGTTCTTAAAAAGGTAAATATTCACAGACCATATGACTCAGCCATCCCATCCCTAGGTATTTACCCATGAGAAAAGAAAGCGTGTATCCATACAAAAACTAGTGCATAGATGTTTGTAACAGCTTTATTTAGTAGACAAAAGCTGAAAAACAAATATTCCCCCAATAGTTAAATGAATATTCGAATTGTGGTATATCTGAACAATGGGATACTAGTTGGCTATTAAAAGGAATGGCCCATTGGTATTCATGACAACACAAACAGATTTCAAAATAAGTAGGCTGAGTGAAAGAAGCCAGAAGAAAAAGGGAACATATGATTTCATTTATTTTACATTTTAGAAAATTAAACTAATCTATAGTGACAGAAAACAACTCAGTGGTTCCTTGAAGATGGGGGAACACAGTGAGAAATAGAAGGAAATATTAAAAAGGCTTATATACAGACTTCTGTGGATGATGGGTATGTTTATTATCTTGATGATGTTGATGATTTTACAATTGTAGACATGTCACAAACTTATCAATTTGTATACTTTATGCAGTTTATTTTATGTCAATTATGCCTGAAAAAGCTTTTTTTTAAAAAATACCCAAACAAAATCACATGTAGTCCCTGCAATATAAAAGTTAACATAAATATATATGTTATTAATATACAATATGTTATATTGATAATAATATATAATATAAAAATATGATTTATGGTGAAAAAGTTCTCTTCTGGAAAAATTGAAGACAAGATTTTTTTAAATTAAGGACAGTCTTTCACAAGTAACAAATATTAATACATTTTTTAATTGCTAAGTGTTAATATTTGTTACTTATGAAAAGTACTTTATGAAAGTACTTTACTGTACTTTCAGGCTGCTGGCAAAGTCTTTCATGAGACAGATTAGTACTATTAATGATAAATTTTGCCACATCCTCGGGGTTCTGTTCTATACTGATTCTAGTGACTACGTAAAGAGAATGATGCAGAGAGACTCTCAAAGGGCAAAGGACTCAGAAGATTTCTTCCAATAATTCTTCTGCACACACATTTTTAAAGGGCAAGATAATGAATGTTTCTCAGCTGAGAAGGAGGGGCAGGAATTAAGGACTTTAAAATATTATAAATAAAAGGAAAGTCCCTGTCTTCCTTACCTCAACTGTGGGATTAATCTTCAATAGGACAGGAACTCAACTGCTCACAGGAGAAACTATCTTTCTTAGAACTGTCTTTCCCAGGTTCAGTATTTTCCAAACAGTGATTTCCATTTAGAAGGGATGTTCATGGGAAAATAAAAATTACCAAACAAACAGCATATAAGCTTGGAACCAGACAGACTTGCATTTGAATCTTGGATGTCCCACTCATTAACCCCAAGGGGGGGCTTGATCCGAGGACCCCGGGATCATGACCTGAGCTGAAGGCACATGTTTAACTGACTAAGCCACCCAGATGCCCCTAAATAAAATAAATCTTAAAAAAAAAAAAAAAAATTATTTCTCTCCCTCTGCCCCTTCCCCCCCTGTTTGCACACACATGTTCTCTCTTTCACTCTGTTTAAAAAAACAAACAAAAAAATCCACCTTAAAACAGAAAGGATAAGTTCCAAAAGAAACGATACAACTTGTGAAAACTAAAATATTTAACTGCTGTAATAAAATCTAGGAGTAGAATTAGAAGCAGAGAAGGAAAGGGCAAAGTGGTTCTGAATGTCCAAACAGAATAAGGGGATGGGGTGGAAGAGAAATTTCAAACACTATATTATTAGACTGGAGAGTATAGGGGAAGGTGGGCAAATAGGTTGTCACAGAAGAAATAAGTTCGTATCTGGTTTTTTTTTTTTTTCATATTATGTAGATTGCTTCTTATCTATGAGAACCACTTAAGGAATTTTAGCCACTAAGAAAATGGAAATCCAAAATAATGAGGTAGCAGGGATAAATAAATAATAAATGAAATTACATTAGAAGGAATGAAATTTTTAAAATCAAACAATAAACCAAAACTTTATATATGTGTATAAATGCATGTATAAGAAAGGAGAAAGATGTACAAAGACATATGGTAGGATTATTAAGTGTCTCACTTAGAAACCATTCAAATTATTGGTGGAAATCATAGTAGGAATAGTAGTACTATTAGTAATAGCAAAATAACAAATGGAGTGTTTTGTGAGAGGACACAGTGATCTCTAATATATTAAATATAACATATGGCATAATATGTAAGATATAATAATATGTAGTATAGTAGCTTTATGATTTGTCAGCTTGGTTGGGCTACAGTCCCCATTATTCCATCAAACTATAATCTGGATGTTGTTGTGAAGGGATTTTATAGACACAATTAGAGTTTCTAATCAACCAGCTTTAGGTAAGGGAGGTTATCCTAGGTAGGCCTGACTTAATCAGTTAGAAGGCCATGAAAGGCAGGCTGAGATTTTCTCCAGGGAGAGAAGAGATTCCTGCCCATGAACAAGAGCTTCAGCCTGTGCCTGTGGGGTCCCAGGCTGCTCATGACCTTCTTTCCTGAAGGCCTGCCCTACAGACTTTATACTTGTTTCATCAGCCCCTACAACGGCATATGCAATTTCTTGTAATGAATCCATATACATCCTACTGATTCTGATTTTCTGGTTGAACTCTGATATATAAAATAATATATACAAAACAATATATTAACTCATAGATATGTAAAGAAATGATGGTGTATTTTGCTGAGTGATAGACATTTGTTATAACTTTGTAAGTAGAAATACATCATAAATGGTTTTCTTAAAAAGTTAGTCTGTCTAAACGTCACAGATATGCAGTCTAGTATTTTCTAGAGGGGACCTATCAATACTTAGTAATGCCTTGCTCTAAAGTGATAAACATTACTATTAAGAAAGAGAAACATTTCTTTTTTGTCAAACTGCAAAAAAAAAAAAAAAATTTAATTATTGAATTTTAGGGGCGCCTGGGTGGCTCAGTTAAGTGTCTGACTCTTGATTTTGGCTAAGGTCATGATCTCAGGGTCATGAGGTCAGGTTCCACACTGGGCATGGAGCCTGCTTAAGATTCTCTCTCTCCCTCTCCTTTTGCCCCTCCCCCATGCTCACTCACACTCTCTGTCTTACTCTCTCTCAAAAAAAATAAAAATTAGTGAATTTAAATGGTTTCTGGTTAAAGCCAATTATCAAAAATTTGAGCATAAATACGCAATTCTATTTTTTTAAAGATAGGTTTTATATTTGAATCAATTAAAACCACGAAGATTATTAACATTTCTGTTTGTATTATCATCAATTCAGGTAGATAGGTATATTTATTATTATAATAAAGCATCAACTCTCAGTTTCTAAAATATTATATATTTGGTATTAGATTAAGTAAAATCTCATGTCCAACAGTATGAAGCAGTAGTAGCTAGCTTGTTTGAGACAAGAGTCATGGTGCTCTCCCTACCTTTAATAGACAATATTATTTGGGGAACTCACTTAACCATCTGGCATTTGTTGCTCTAATTATTCAGCAAATATTCATTCAATATATATAAACAGGATATAATTTACAAATGACACACTGTTCTGTGCCTTGGGAACACAACATTGAACAAAACACACAGTTTCTTTCTTATGTATCTCAGATTTTAATTAAGGGACAAAATAATAAACAAGTAAATACATATAAGTGAATGAATGAGTGAATGAGAAATCATCACTGAGTGATAAACTGTTTGCAGAAAACTAATACAGAATGATGTAAAAGAAAGTTATATGGATGTAACAACAATCCAGGCACAAGAGTCTTCACTAGGTGATTTCTTGAAATCTATACTTGTTATAAGAAGTATGACTAGTGTCACAGTTTGCCAGAATATAAATGAGTTTTGATATGACATTTGCCAATACTTAATAATAATAATCACCAATTCCATAAGAAAGAGAATAGAACGGAGTATACAATCTAAGGGAAAAAAAATCTAACAGATTCCCCTCCCCCCCAAAAAAGATACAGATAGCTACAAATTGGTTTTTTTTTCCCCAGTTACAAAACTTATCCTCTCCACTCAAATCAAAAATGTTTTCACCTCGAATCTCAACTCTCATTGATAAATTTTACTAAATAATTATGCAAGTAAAAAGATTGAATGAGCAGATGAATAATAAAATGCACATACTTAACTCCCAACTATAAATACCACAGAAAAGAAACAACAGCTTTTTTGAAAGAACCAATTTACTCTTGGAATCTCCATTTTAAGGTACTTTTTTTACAGAATTTCTTTTGTCTTTTCTCTTTACCAATGTTCTCTACATAAAATGAGTTCAGGATTTTTTACAGTCATTAATCAAGCACTAAAAAAGAAAATGTGTAATATATGCAAATTAAAGCATTTTTCCAAGGTTTTTCATTGTGCCACATCTGTGAATGGGAAGATGCATACATGCAGAATCACCGATTTAGCTTATAAAAAAATGTTTTAGAAGCATTATCTATTGTTCTAGATTTTTTCTTTCTTCCTAAATACAGATAAAATAATATGTAAGAAGAAGGGTGTTTTTTTCCCACTAAAACTTTTTAGCCAAAACCATAACACATACTGGATGAAGATATTTGCAAAATGACCAACCTAAGATTTGAATCTAGATATATAAACTTGTATAAAGCAATACACAATTGCTTTATTCATAATTAAAATGAAAAAAATGAGGGCGCCTGGGTGGCTCAGTTGGTTAAGCAACTGCCTTCAGCTCAAGTCATGATCCTGGAGTCCCGGGATCGAGTCCCACATCAGGCTCCCTGCTCAGCGGGGGGTCTGCTTCTCCCTCTGACCCTCTTCCCTCTTGTGCTCTCTGTCTCTCATTCTCTCTCTCAAATAAATAAATAAAATCTTTAAAAAAATTTTAAAAAAAAGAAAAAAATGAACAACTTTTAAACATATCATGATGGATATATGTATCTAAACATGTTAAAGGAAAAAAACCAAGTTCTAAAGGATTATTCACACCTGGTATAATTTATGTGAACTTAAGATCAGAATAAATAATAGTATAAATATATGTAAATGGAATATGTGCCTTCAGAAAGGGAGACACAGGGATTAGTTGAGGAAATGGGCCCTTTCTTCCCTCCCTCCCTCCTTTCCTTCCTCCTTTCTTTCTTTCTTTCTTTCTTTTCTTTCTTTCTTTCTTTCTTCCTTCCTTCCTTCCTTCCTTCCTTCCTTCCTTCCTTCCTTCCTTCCTTCCTTCCTTCCTTCCTTCCTTCCTTCTTTCTTTCTTTTATGACAAATCTGAAACAAATGTAACAAAAAATGAACCTGTTTAAAATCTAGAAGATAGCTACTTCAGGTTAATTAAAATATTTTCACTATATTTAAATATTAAATCATATGGCTTTTGTGCTATGAAACACTGTTTATGTTGCTTTGAGTTATTCTAAGCAGCAAGCAAAAATAGATTATTATTGAAAAAAATGTCATACCTGACACCATTTTTGTCTTTCAAACACTGGATTTGTAATTTCATCTTTAATAAAAAGTATTATCAATGCTCCAAAGAATTAGTTTTTACATTTTATGAAAATATTTTTAAATGAAATCAAACAAAATATATTACCTGATTCTGTCTTTAAATGGAATATATCAATATAAAGAATTAAATATGAACATTGTTCTATTTAAAATCACAATGCATGCTGTTTGCCTGTTCTCAGTTCCTCTTTTCCTTTCCTCCTTCTCTTCTGTGTCAGAGGAAACTACATTTCCTAGAACCCTTTGCCCACTGACTGTAGCTAGTGGGTTAGTATCGGCAAGAGCATGGAAGACAAGATGAACTGAGAATTCAGGGTATTTTACCCCACAATCCCTTTCCATAAGTGTTTACCTTTCCTGGCATCACCAGCTGTAGCTGAGTTTTTGCTGTGGCCATTACCCACCAAACAATCCCATATGGCATGGATTGAGGTCTTGCTCTACTTCAGCTTCTACTAGGCCCACTGCACTCCCTAGTAGGTGGCTCGGGGCTTCTGGGATCCAGCTTTCTTGTTTTGTCCTTCCAGCCTACTGACGATGGCAATTTCTTGTATTCCAAATTCCTGGATTGTCTCATCATCTTTTATTTGGCTTTGCATCTCTACTTTGCACCATTAAGTTGTCTCTGAAATCCAAGAGTGGTTTCTCTTTTCCTGACTTGATTCTGATACATTAGTATTATCAAAAACAAAAACAAAAAAACCCACGTGTATTGCTATTATTATAGGCTCTACAAACAAGTATAAAATATATGGACAATGTGAGACAGAACTCTTTCTTTGGGAGTTCTTACTCAATTAAAGGCAGGAAGGAACTTTCCCAGTTCGTTATCTGCACTTATACATAATATTTATCTGCACTTGTACATCATTGTGAATGAAGTTCATTAATTTTTTTCTTCGCTCATCTAATTCATTCAGCAAAATATTTGATGAACATCATCCTTGTCTGTAAATCATAGTAGGTGCTGAGGAAATAGCAGTGAACAAAACAAAGTTGCCACTTTCAGGGAACTTACAGTGTAAATCTTATGAAATGCTATAAAAAAATGAAGTAAGATAATTCTTATTTGGTTGTAAAGTTAATGAAATAAAATTATCAGTAGCTATCTGTTATAGACTAAATGGTTGTGTCCCTTCAAAATTCTTATGTTGAAGTCCTACCCTCCACCCCACACACACACAATGGGATAGTATTTGGAGATTTGGCCTTTGCAAGATAATTAGGGTTAGATTAGGCCACAAGGATGGTAGTCTCGTGATGGGATTAGTAGACTTATAAGAAGAGGAAGAAAAAAAGACCTCTCTCCCTCTCTCTTTCTCTCCCCCTCTCCCTCTTTATTTGCATGCAAGCACCAGGACAGGGCTATGAGTAAATAGCAAGAAGGTGGTCTGTAAACCAAGAAAAGAGCTCTTATTGGGTACTGAGTAGGATGGCATCTTGATCTTGGACTTCCCAACCATCAGAATTAGAAGAAATAAATTTCTGCTGTTTAAGCCACCCAGTCTATGGTATTTTATTATGGCAGCCCAAACAGACTAATAATTCTACCCCACTGGAGTTTAGCAAAAATATGTATATTTTATGAGGATTTCAAATTCAGCCTACCCTTTCCTATTTGGAGTAAAATAGCTAGAATTTTTCATTTTCCATTAAGAAATTCTCATTTAATATAGTATATTTCAGTAGATGACCAAAAAGTTGTTTCACTAAAAGTACAGCTTACATTCCCACATTTGTTGGCTTAAGAGAGAGAGTTCCAGATTACTCATAAGGATCCCAGCCTTCTGATATCATGACCCAACTACAACAGCATTCTTGTTCCTTTATTAGAATAACCCTAGTCTATTCATTTAGTAGGTAGCATAAGACCTCAAAGCCAGATACTCAGGTTGATTTAGAGCTGTTAGAGTAAACCAAAAATAATTACATATATTTATCCAAAAAGTTGAATTTTTTTATTCATTGTTTTTGTTTGTCTGTTTTGAGTGTTAATGGGTTTTGTTGTTGTTGTTATATTCTGTGGCATATTGACTATTATGGCCAGGCATACAGACAACTTCACTCAGTTGGATTTTAAACAAAGTTCACATTTTCAGCTTTGAATATAGTCTATTTGATTATTTGTTTATGACACTGTTATTGTGTATTTTTCCCCACTGTATATTCACTTCATTTTTTGATACTCTTGTGTAAATTTCAAAAGAGAAATAATGTGATAGCTTAGAATAGATATTTGAGGAAGCATGCATTTTGTTTTAATACCCTATTGCAATAAAGAAAATTTTTGATGTGGGAATGCTTTAGAGTGCCTCTAAATTTTCAGATTTCATTATATACAATCTGATGAGGGAAAACCCAAAACAATAAAAAAAATAGTCCCTCAAGACATATTTACTTGCGAAAATACTTTTGGAGTAGTTATGCCCAATGCATTGCTGTGTTCAGTTTATTTTTTCTTCCTCTCTGATATTTTTATGCATTCAATATGTATTTTACTTTCACTTTACTTTCACCATAATAGGTACTGGTAGATACAAAAGTGAATCAGACAGAATTACAACCTCAAGAAGTCCTCAATCATGGGAATGGCCAGATATTAAGAAATAATTACAATGAGGGCGCCTTGGTGGCTCAGATGGTTAAGCGTCTGCCTTCGGCTCAGGTCATGATCCCAGGGTCCTGGGATCGAGTCCCACATCGGGCTCCCTGCTCCTTGGGAGCCTGCTTCTCCCTCTGCCTCTCTCTCTCTCTCTGTCTCTCATGAATAAATAAATAAAATCTTTAAAAAAAAAAAAGAAATAATTACAATGTAGTATTATATGTATAAAGATGGCATGTAAAAGGCAAAGTGTTGGTACAGAAATAAATGAAGTTTGCATGCAGGAGGTAAGGAGATGGACATATATGTCATCACTGAAACCTCCAGAGAAAACATAACTATGATCTTTGTGCTGATCTTGACATAATACTTTACTAGAAAGGGTATAAATATGTGAAGCACCCAAACGACATGTCTGGGCAATTTTCTATTGCTAGACAAAAACAGAGGGAAGGATGATAAGGCGGGAGAAGTTCAAGAAGGAAGGTCTTTGAACTCCTGTACCATCATTACTGTCTTTTTGCATCAGGATTCTTCTGGTTTCAAGCAACAGAAACTCTAAACACATAAGCTCAATATGAAAATGAAATTTATTTTTTTTATGTCTCAGAAATATCCAGAGCTAGCATCAGAAAAAGAATCTGGGTACCAGATCTAGGTGACATTTATTAAAGGCAGTATTTAACAATCATAAAATTGCTGGAGATTTGGGGTGCCTGGGTGGCTCAGTCAGTTAAGTGTCTGCCTTTGGCTCAGGTCGTGATTCCAGGGTTCTGGGATCGAGCCCAGGGTCGGGCTCCCTGATCAGCAGGGAGCCTGCTTCTCCTTCTGCCTGCCACTCCCCCTGCTTGTGCTCTCTCTCCCTCTCTCTCTCTCACTCAAATAAAGTCTTTTTTAAAAATTGCTGGAAATTCAGGGTGATGTGCTAAGACATTTAAGAGGGTTGGTCAGCTGCCCTCTATGGCTTCCTGTGACCACGGAGAACTTAGAGACAATGAAGATACAATTGCCTCGGCAAGAACACAGTCACTGGAGAGGAAGCCAGGGAGACTGGTGAAGCCATGCTCTCGGAAGAGCCACTAGTCTGATTTCTTACATTATCCTTTGCGGTGTTTATACTCTTTGAGCCTATAGATATAAAATCTAACTTCTGAAAAAGCGGGAGTGTTCATTGAAGTGCTCACTTTCATGATGTGTCAAAGCCAGTGCTCTATGGGATTAATTTATTTCTTAAAAAAATTTGGGTTGTCATTCCCAGAAGGACAGCATGTTAGGTAGGCAAAAAACACAAATCCACTCAAAGGCTAACTGCTTGATGTGTATAGGAAACTGTAAATGCCTCAAGGACAGGGAAAACATCCAAAAATTTCTTAATTTTCTAGATCACTCAAGAAAGCTGAGTTAGAATGCATAAAATTGGTAAGAGTTTATTAAGACCAACTAACTTGTTTCTTCCTTTCATGCAGTATTTTTCCCTGAATCCCAAGGACTTATTTCCTATTTTACACATTTTATTACTGACATTTAGAGCCTAAAAAATATGCTAAACCATCTTAATTAGGTAATAACCACTCAGAAGATAGGCTATGTTTTCTATTCTTTTCCACCTCCAGCCTCTACTACAAAGTCATTAATTAATTTAATCATTCATATGTTTATCAAATAGAGAATAATACTATGCATTAGACAATGTGCTAACTACTAGAGATACAAAGATGAACATGACAGTATTCCTTACCACAGATTTCAAATTAACTGTTTTACACTGTTGCTTACCACAAGTTCATCCTAGAGGAAGAGTCAGATTATAACAAATTAATACCCTGCAAACAAAGAAGTACTCATTAGTGTATAAAAAACGAGATCACAGAGAATGAAATAAATGTTATCCTATGATAGATGAAGAAATTCTCAGGGCACCCTCACAGATGAGAAGATTATTTAGACTAAACTCACAGATTCAACGTTTATTAGACTAAGTCATATAATATAAACTGGGTTTATTTTTACTTAAGAAAGAAAGAAAAACAATTTATTTCAGTATGTATGTATTGTGGGTCTGCTGATGAAAATTTCTTTTGGATTCTCTTTTTTCTAGAAAAAAAATATTTTTCCTTAAATTTTGGAAGACTTACTGGTAAAGGATATTAGGTTGGGCTTTTTTTTTCCCTTGGCGCTATTAAAATGTCATTCCATTTCATGCTGGTTTTCATAATTTCCGTTACAAAGTCATCTGTAAGTCTTTCTTTTGCTCTTTTAAAAGTTATGTGCCATCCTTTTTGAACTAGTTTTAAGACTTGTCTTGGTATTTGGTTTTCATATTAACGTTAATATAATTGTCTAAATGTGCTTTCCTTGCATTTATTCTGAATTAGTTCAACAAGCTTCTCAAATCAGTTTTAGAAAAGTATCAGCCGGGACACCTGGGTGGCTCAGTCAGTTAAGCCTCTGCCTTCGGCTCAGGTCATGATTCCAGGGTCCTGGGATCGAGTCCCACATCGGGCTCCTTGCTCAGCAAGGAGCCTGCTTCTCCCTCTGCCTGCCTCTGTCTGTCTCTCTCTCTGATAAATAAATAAAATCTTTAAAAAAAAAAAAAGTATCAGCCATTATTCCTTCAAACATTGCCTTCTCATTTCTCTCCTAAAGTCCCAGTGCTAGTAAATAGTAGAGGTAGAATTTGATCAGCACCAAGAAAAGATGATTTTATTAACTATGTTTTAAACCTCTATGCTACAACATGTATTTTAGCTAAAAATACAAGATGACCTTTTCTATTCCCAACTTTATTCAAAAGAATCAATTTTGCAAGAATTTTCTCAAATAGCATTTTCTTTTCTTTTTTTTTTTTTTTAAAGATTTTATTTATTTATTTGACAGAGAGAGAGAGCACAAGCAGGTGAAGCAGCAGGCAGAGGGAGGGGGAGAAGCAGGCTCCCCATTGAGTAGAGAGCCCAATGTGGGACTCAATCCCAGGACCCTGGGATTTGACCCAAGTCAAAGGCAGACACTTAACCGACTGAGCCACCCAGGCGCCCCTCAAATAGCATTTTCTACAAATTTGTTATCTTAATGTCTTTTCAAACAAGCCAAGGACTTCAAAGACACAGTCTAATTTGCTGACTTGCCATTTTATTATATTTAAAATGAGATTCTTTTTTTCTGGAAACACAATTCAAGCTACCATAAAACATCTGCTAAATGTGTGTGTGTGTGTGTATTTTCTCAGTTTCTCCACTGCTGGAGATTTCTTAGAACTGGAGTTTCCTATTCAAACAGTTTGCTGGCTTTCTTTTTTTTCTTTTGTAGAGAGAGAGTACAAGCCCTGAGCTGGGGGTCAGGTGGAGTGGGGGGGGAGGAGTGGCAGAGGGAGAGGGAGAGAGAGAATCTTAATCAGGCTTCACACCCAGTGAGGAGCCCAACACAGCGCTTGATCTCACCACCCTGATTATGACTTGAGCTGAAATCAAGAGTCGGTTGCTTAACTGACTGAGCCACCCAGGTGTCCCAGCAGTTTCCTGACTTTGATGTTAGCATCTTTTCATTTACATATGGAGATTCTACATATTGTTTCTGAAGTTGTTTTTACATTATTTCTGACATCTTTAATAGACAATTTTCCATTTCCTAAGAGGGCATTTTTAAAAAAAGATTTATTCATTTGACAGAGAAAGAGAGCACAAGCAAGGGGAGCAGCTACAGAGGGAGAAGCAAGCTCCCCGCTGAGCAGGGAGCTCGATGCGGGACTCAATCCCAGGACCCTGGAATCATGACCTGAGCTGAAGGCAGATGCCCAACTGACTGAGCCACCCAGGTGACCCTTAAGAGGAAATTTCTGAATAGTTCTAAATAGCATTAGTTCTCATGGTTTGATTAAGGCTTATAATAGGCTCAGATTTTCTATCATATACTGTTCAAGAAAATGATTTTAAATATACAACATTGGGAAAAGATTTTTATTTATACCACAATTTAGGAAATATTATATAATAATATTAATAAAGAACAACTATTTGTCCCAAGAAATATTAAGACCAAGAAGAAAATGAACAAGTGTTGTTAGAGTAGTATTTGAATTAACAAAGAATTTACTAATAATCTCTATGTGCTTTACACTAATATATCTACAAAAAAAACTAATATCCAAAATATTTTCAAATTTTCAGATATCCTTTAAGTAATAATGTCATTTTTCTCAAGGATGTTACATCTTTTTCATGTGTTTACTCTCACATTTCTTAATTTGGGATTAATTAATCTAACAGGAAAATTTATATTCGAGTTTTTTAAAAAATGTGTTAAATTGAAGCCACAGGGTAACATATAGTAGGAGGAATGAAAACATGAGTTTAAATATTTTGATAATTGCAAATATGTGTTTTCTTATCAAAAACAAAATTGCAATATTTATTTTCATTTGGAAAAGAGTAAATTATCTTACATTATTATTGTATTGTCTGAATTCCCATTAGCAGTCTCTAATGTTGATGTTTACTTACCTATTTTATCATACATGCAGAATTAGCATATATACCAAGATGTTGGGTATTTAAAGTATAGAGGGCAATTGAAGTAGTAAAATCTTTGTCAAATTATTTATGAAAACAGTTTGCAGCTTTTATCAATTAAAATTGTGTTTTAAGTGGTATTTTTCTAAAGTTAATATATTTATGTACTGATTCTAAACATTATGTTGTGTAATTGAAATTATCTATTTCAGCTGAGAGTGCAATGAATCAAACTTGTCAATTATTTTGAAAACACTGTGGTGTATCATAACACTAGAGACCTTGACCTTAGCTCCAGTGTATCCTGTAATCCCTACAGTGTCAGGAGAATAGTTTAACCAAGGCTGAGATTAGAGACGTTAAATGGGATGTTTTGCTGGCCACTGCGGGTGTAGTCAGAAATCCAAATAATTATATTCAAAGGATTACTAGAGAATTAACAAATATTTAAATACTTTTACTAATCTATTAGTCCAGGTATTGGCAATAAAGAGAGACATCAAATACAGTATGGAAAGTGACAGGTATCCCAGAAGGATCAGAAAAATATGGAACCTGGATATCAACCCCAACCAGTATGAGTTTTGGGTTTTTACTGATAAGGAATAAGAAGTATCTTAGTTCAGAGGAAGCTGGCAAAATACAATTGGGATCTCTATGAAAGGGACATTTAATCCCCATTAAGTGAAAATGTAAAATAATAAAAGAAGAAATATAAAACATAATGAAAGAACAAGAACTATGAACAGAAAAGAACAGATTTTAAAAAAAGTAAAATTCTGAAGTAAAAAGACAAGAGATGATTAGTTAATTAAAAGAGAATGCTGAATATATAAGAAAGTGTTTAACTAGAAAAAGTCTAATATACAAGCAAAATTAAAAAAAGAGTTCCAGAAAAAGAGAAAAGAGATATAAAGGACAACAAGATGATAAAACTGTTTTTCATGTTATTGACAAATTATTCTAATCCAGACAGGACAAATTTTTTTTTAAATAGAGTAAATAAGAGGGAACGAAAAAATAAAAGAGGTATAGAAAGAGAAAAAAGAGAATAAAAAAAAGGAAAAGAGAGAAGTGAAAGACTGAGAAGAGGGAAGTTTCCCTTAAAGATATAAAGACTTACTATGGATCTATAGTAGTTAAAATGGTGTAGAACTGGGGTGCCTCGCTGGCTCAGGCAGTAGAACATGTGACTCTTGATCTCAGGGTTGTGAGTTCAAGCCCCATGTTGGGAACGGAGCCTACTTAAAAAAAAAAAAAAAGAATAGTGTGGTGCTGATGCTTGAATGGATAAACAGTAGAACAGAACAAAGTATGTGGAAACAGATCCATTAATATGACACTATAGTATATGAGTGATATGGAATTATAAACCAGGGAAGAGGTGACTTAATAGTGCTGGGACAATTGGCTATTCACATGAATAAAAATAAAATTAGATCCTCATTTCAGATCAAACACAAAAATTCAGCCCAGGTAGGTCAAAGCATAGGATTTTAGGGCAATTCAAAAGGACTTAATTTGTTTAATTGCTAAAAAATATAGCATTAATAATTTTTGCTCTATAGCATCATTTTAATCTGTTCTAAAAACTTTAATTCCTTTTCCATTGAAATATATATTTTTTGCATGCTTGCTTTTTTAAAAATATTTTATTTATTTATTTACTTACTTACTTATGTATTTGAGAGAGAGAGAGAGAGAGAATCTGAAGCAGACTCCACACTGAGTGCAGAGCCCAATGCGGGGCTCGATCCCACAACCATGAGATCATGACCTGAGCTGAAACCAAGAGTTGGATGTTCAACCGACTGAGCCACTCAGGCACCCTTGTTTTTTTGTTGTTGTTATTGTTTTTACTGTGAGCTTGTTCTTTATTAAAAATATACATTATAAAATTGTCCAACTTTAACCCTTAAGTGACATTTCATCCATTATTCAGCATTTAATATATCAACTAAGGGTAGGGAAAGACATTGGTTACAGTTATAAAATCTTTAAAAATCTTTGTTAAATAATTCATTGGTTAATATCTTTGGTTGTGAAAATCCCTCTATTCCTTTAACCACCTAACATCCTAAAACAAGACATCTTCTGAATATATTCTTTAAACACTCTTAAATCTTCATATAAATATCTGCATCTTTCTTCTTTCTCCCTCCCACCACCCCCTCCCCCCAAAGAAATACTCTTTATGGTTTCTTTCTAAGTTTCTGTGTTATTTTCTTTTTTTTTTTTTTAAGATTTATTTATTTATTTGAGAGAGAGAGAGAGGGTGGGGAGGGGCAGAGGGAGAGGGAAAAAGATAATCTCAAGCAGACTCCCTGCTGAACACAGAGCCCAATGCAGGGCTCAATCTCATGGCCCTGAGATCATGACCCGAGCCAAAATCAAGAGTCAGATGCTTAACTGACTGAGCCACCCAGGTGCCCCAAAACTTGTAAGAAACTCTTGACCAGCACCTGGCTAATAGAAACTAATATTTTAAATGATACAAAATAAAGTATTCTGAAAAAAATCCCCACCAAATTTGCAAAAATAATTTACTTTAAGACTTTATTTTTAAGTGTGTATTTAAATATTGTCTCATTTTAAAGATCTGTGAAAAAAGAATTTTTTCTTACTAGTTGAAATAATAAATTACAATACTCTTAACTAAAATTGTAACCTACCTGCACTTTTAAACATTATTTGAAGTAGATGATGAGACAATATTGTTTCAGTTTTTCATGTGAAAATTCAAGTATTGTGCTAACAGATGCACAAAAAAAAACTAGATTCCCTCATGATATCCTTTGCTTAAAGATGAAATTTTAAGTGTTAGTGTCATAAAAACACATTTTGCTTTGCCTAAAGGCATTTAAGTAGTTTCTGATGTTTGGGCATTATGTAAATGATTTTTCTAAATATCTTTTGTGCATTTTCATATTTATTTTAATATCAAATTGGATTTCACAATGCCCACTAGGCAACAGAAGTTTTTAAGCTTATAAACTATATCCATTTTGTATTTTATTTCATTCTTCCATCATATAAATTTGACATATACAAACACTTCCTCAAGTACATGTGTGATTTTCTATATTTTCTCGTGTTCCTTCTGATTCCAGTGACTGTAAAATGTATTTGGAAATGATAAAGAATATTCCACATGCTAAGTTCTGTGCTGCCCTGAATTTAATAAATCCCAAACCAAAAATACTCATATAGGTTAAAATTTCTCTATCATTAAAGAGAGTTACATTCAAATAAAGTCCAATGTAAATAAAGATAACTCTTTCTTGCATCTTATAAAATATTAGTTTAAATGTCTTGAATAGGGGCACCTGGGTGGCTTAGTTGGTTAAGCGTCTGCCTTCGGCTCAGGTTATGATCCCAGGGTCCTGGGGTCGAGCCCGGCATCGGGCTCCCTGCTCAGTGGGGAGTCTGCTTCTCCCTCTCCCTCTGCCTGCAGCTCCCCCTGCTTGTGCTCTCTCTCTCTCTGACAAATAAATAAATAAAATCTTTTACAAAAATAAAAAATAAATAAATGTCTTGAATGTCTTCATCTTAACCCTCCAGATTTACTCTCCATCTTCTTTTTATCCTGTTCTGCTCCTTTTGGGGCTGCATCCAGTTGCTCCGTTGCCTTCAGTTGGGCAATGGGAAGCACCAGCAGATGGGAATGTGGGAGCAAAGTGATACTGGCACATTTATTCCCCCTGTTCTCTTCCTGCTCAGTTTCCATTTGGCTGTGCCCCTTTACTGAAGGTCACAACTTCTATTAGGCATCTTTTCCATATAATTATCCTCTCTAGATTCTAGTAACTTTCCCTTTCCTTCCTCTTACCTCTTCAGGTCTAGGGGTAGTAAGGGCTTCCCAAAGTATTCCCAAAGTATATGAGGGCAACTCTCTCCCTTTCTTTCTTCCTTCCTTTCTGAAGATTTTATTTTTAAGTAATCTCTACACCCAACGTGGGGCTCGAACTCACAACTCCAAGATCAAGAGCTGCATGCTCCATTGACTAAGCCAGCCAGGTGCCCTGAGGGTTACTATTTCTTAAACCTTGCTCACACCTTTATAGTCTCGTTATTAAACTTTTCTCAAATTATCTGGTTTGAATGAGCTATTTGTTTCCTTCCAGGACTCTGACTAATACATACAGTTTCTCATAGAACTTTCTAAAATATTTATATAGGCTAATATTTTTGGTACTCATGGAATCTTTATGTAAAATCAAAAGTCAACACATTGCTAGTTTGTCATACAGTATGTAGTCTGAATTGCCATCAACTATGCATTTCTCTTTACTATCTCATCAACTTCTATTGTATTATCTAGAGTCCGCGTTGTTCAGTAATAACTAGAATGTTCCTTTACTGTTTACCTTCCCTCATGAGCGTCTTACTTTTACCGTTTTCTGAAATTCCTTCACTTGGCTTTATTCCCATGCCTTTAAATTTTCTCAATAGCTGAGCTCAAATATGAACTTAAAATAGTTAAAATAATAACTAAAATAATTAAAAGGTAACTTTAGGAATAGAGTTAAATAGGTCCCTAGGATGTGAGGGTGATCTGGCTGTGACATCTGAGACCTCATTTATCACTAAGGTTGATTCAGCTGATCTGGCTGGCTAGGCAGGTGTCCCCTTCCTCCCTCACCACTCCCTCCCGAAGCCATGTGCTGTGTCCAAGAGGATGACCTTCTAGGATAGAGGAGAACCATTCTTTTGTCAAGGGTATAGGAGTAGCTGTCCTTCCTTGCTAGCACTTCTAAATAAGCTCTCAAGGTCCATTTGTAGGAGATCGTAGGGTAGTCAAGCTTCCAAGACTCCAGACGCATCCAAATGAGGTGCTGCATGAGGCAGTCTGCCTTTCTAAAATAAATAAATAAATAAATAAATAAATAAATAAATAAATAAATAAGTCCGTCCCTGGAGGTACCAACGTCATTTTAATTTCCTGTATACTGCCAAGATTTACTAAGATAAATCAAAGCTGTAAGACCTATGACAGGTACCTTTTCCCAATGCAATAAAGAATTACATCACTCTAAAATTTGTCATTTCTATACCCTCTTGTATTTAGCTGCTCAGATACCCAGTAATATTAAGCTCGATATAAAGGGAACCCAAATCCCTTAATTCATCTCCCTACTTCCAGTTTCACACAGATTCAGTATCTTCTCTAAATGGTCACCGGAGTACATTTTCTAAAACAAAATCATCTTATTCTAAGACTTCGATAGCTCCCATTACAAAGATTTACAAGATAAGTTCGGACCCTCACTGAATACTCACCAACACACTAAGCTCTTTAAACTGTTCTGTAGTTATCTATTTCAAGCTTCTCAGCCTTTGAACATGACATTCTCTCTCCCAGAAATGCCTTTCTCCATCTTGCCTGCCTGCTGAACACCCAATCACCTTCCAGAACTAAGCTCAAATTGTGACAACATGCCTGGTTTCTAAATTATTAGCACATCCTTCACCCAACACTAAGGACTATATTTTTATTTTAGTGCCTAACCTGCATTTATTTATTATCCTCTGCTGGACTGTGAGTTCCTTAGGGCAAAGACTGTGCTTATTCACTGTCATTTCTCCTGCACCAGCTCAATGACTGGCATTAGAGGTACTCTGAATGGTGTATGAATGATGACGGGGCTCCCGGAGCAGATCTGATCTCCTTCATTCCTGCTTCCTAGCAGTAACCTTACTCTGGTTCTTTGAGCAGACGGCATTTTAAGATTCGAACTAAACTCAGTTATAAGGTGATGCTAGGTGAGGCAGAAGCAATGTTCTGCCTTACAAAAGATTCCCAATTAATAACTGTAAAAATTGTGAGGGAAGAGAAAAATCACTATTAGAACTCTACAGTATAATTGCTGCAGGCAAGATCTTTCAGTGCAGGTTAAAATTATTGCGCAGAAGTCTAGGGAGAAATAGGATATGTGGATAGTCTCAAAGTATCTCTTTCCAAATATGTATTAATCACAAAGAGAAAAATGGTAGCTTTAAAGTAGGAAAACCTGGCAGACATCACCTTAACCAAATTAACATCACCAGTAGGAACTCGTGTCAATATCACATGCTTCCAATATGATACAATGAGGAAACTTTACCTCTGTGGTCTCTTTTCCAATAATTCATGACCCTGGTATAACCATGAGAAAGCAACAGACAAACTTAATTTGAGGGACATTCTACAAAATATTCAACCTTCACTCTTCAAAATAGTCAATGTCATGAAGGCTAAGGAAAGACCAAGGAACTGTCACAGATAAGGGGAGACATAAATGTTATGTGGAATTCTGGAACAGAAAAGATACATTGATGGAAAAAACTGACAATATCTGAATAAATTCCATAGATTAGTTAAGAGATAAAAATAAACACATAACTGGAAGTTGGTACGTTTTGACCCCTGGTTTAAACTTCCAGTTATAGGGGCGCCTGGGTGGCTCAGTCGGTTAGGCGTCTGCCTTTGGCTGGTGTCATGATCCCGGGGTCCTGGGATGGAGCCCTGCTCAGCGGGGAGTCTGCTTCTCCCTCTCCCTCTGCCCCT
Source organism: Leptonychotes weddellii (assembly GCF_054177405.1). Lineage (NCBI taxonomy): Eukaryota > Metazoa > Chordata > Mammalia > Carnivora > Phocidae > Leptonychotes > Leptonychotes weddellii. Next base: position 41,957,120 of record NC_138371.1, on the reverse strand, counting down.
CCTCGCCCTTCCCCACCCTCCACCCCCCCCGTTTGTGCTCTTTCTCACACGCACACTCAGTCTCTCCCAAATAAATAAATAAAATCCTTAGAAGGAAAAAAATATAAACTTTCAGTTATAAAATAATAAATATTGGGGATACAATGTACAGTATGACTGACTATAGTTAATAATACTGTACTGTATATGTGAAAGTTGCTAAGAGTGTAGATCTTGAAAGTTGTGCCATCACAAGTGAGAGAACTTATAACTACATGTGGTGATGGATGTTAATGAGACTTATTTCAGTGATCATTTATCATATATGTCATGTTTGTGCATATCATTATGTTGTACCCCTGAAACTAATATAATGTTGTATCTCAATTATATATAAGTAAAAACACTTAAAAATACATAAATAAAATCCCTTTTTCTCTTGACAAAAAATGCCAGAAATATATTTTACTTCTCCAAAGAAAAATCCACACATCTAGTTTGATTTTTAGCCAAAGCTATTGTTTTCCTTTTATTTTGGCCCACATTGATTCAGTTTCAAGACAAGCCCTCATTAATATATCAAAAGTTTGAATACTTTTACCTGTTTACTTGGACAACCATTATTTGTTTTAAAGTTATTTGCCACACTATGCTAAATAACTAATTTACTAACACTAGTAATTTCGACAACTCTGTTTCAGAAATAAGGAAACTTTTATTAAAGGAGGGGAAGTTACTTGCCCAGGATTCCACAACCGGTAAGTGGAAGAGCACAAATTTGACTTTTATGATTTCATGACTCCAAGTCCATGTTTTAAAACTCTATACTGTGCCTCTTCCTTCAAAAATCAACAGCCCAAAACTCACATTTATAAAAAATATCTGAAACTGAATTCAGTAAATAAAAATTTAAGCCATGACAGCTTTCTCCAAACTTTAAGAACTATCTATGCAATCTATTCACTTACCCTTCATTAATTTTCCCCCCAAACTCATGGCACAGAACAATTTTTAATGAAAACGATTTAATTTTATTAGGTACTTTATTACATTCTTTACTTGTACACTGTATAGATTTTCAAACAGGCATTGTATAGATAGTGGTGTTCATTTAAAAGTCTTTAGCAATTTATTGTTATGTGGAAAATGGATGAGCCTTACCTGCACTATCAGTGTATGTGAAAGATTTGTGTAATTTTGAAATTGCTTCTAGAGGGTTTCATTTTTGAAATTGAACAATGGGCTTATGCAGTCATACCCTTTGAAAACCAGCCAATTTCCATTGAACTGATAGCACTTTATCTGTGTGTATTCTCAGGTTGTTGGGTTAGAGACTGTTGATGCAGAACCAACATGACAAGTCTCTGTTCTAGCAATTCCTGCCATAGATTGCCTTTTGCAGAAGAGTCACTGTTAGAATTATTTTACCCGTGTAATGAAAAAGAGACTCAGTGAGAGAAAGTCTTTTGTTGTTATATATTATGATAGGAGCCAATATCCCCTTTGCATTTTAAAGCATGATGACATTTTCCCAAATCACATTATGTCAGACCCAAGCATATAGGTGCCTTGCCTTGCTCTGCTTTTCTGTCAGGCTCTGTCATCAGGTCTGGGCAAATTCTGATATAGGATTTTGAAGGGAACTTAAGAAAATATTCTAGTGAAAGATAACAAATCATAATTTTCAAATAAAGTTTTCTTTTGCCAGAAAATATTTTTTAGACAACCTAGAATGTATCATTTGTTTCCAATCTTATTGACAAAAAAATAACATTCTTCTATTTGCAATAAAATTCTGTTTGTTCTATTTTTGTATTTGAAGTATGTGAGTCTTTAAGCAGGCAAAATATTTTCTGAACTCAGCAGTTTTTCGTGCAAATAAAACTGCTTTGAGCAAACTTTCCAGGCCTGCAAACACTGGGGCAGGAGAGCACATCTCAGGAGACCACTCCTGGTCATTAGGCTAGACCTTTCCATGAAGCACATCCAAGGTTTGCACTCTTGGTCATGACTGGCTTTCACCTAACATCCATTACTGTGTAGAGTGCTTATGAAACGGAACTGGAAGTGGAAACCTGACCTGGATTGAAGTCTGTGTTTTCCCTCATTTCTACTGTAAAGTAGGGCTGTTGCATTCTAAGTGTTATTTGTATTTTGTGTTCTTGTGGAATAATGATTCTTTCACTCTTAGCAGTAACCAGGGAACCTAACAAGGGGCAGTGTAATGGGTTGGAGGGTAAAGATATAACATGAATGGGTGCAGAAGTCTTTTCAAGTTGGAAGTGCATCTTCTGTTTCAGGATCAGAAGAAAAAATATGAATAAAGAAGTGATTCAAGTAAATGGACATATATATTTAAAGCAATTCTAACAGAAAAGTGTCGAGGTCAAAAGTAGGGAAGAAAAAGATGTGATGAGGAAATTTAACAGAATGTTTCCCAAGTTCATGTGGAAAAATAAACTTGAGAAAATACTGATAAAATTTTTGAAGGGAAAATAATGAAGACCTTGCCTAACAGATATTTTGAACAATTATAGGCTGAGGTTATTAATACTGATTTATTGCAGGAATATACCAAAAGATTAAAGGGAAAGGGCTGCCTCTAGCCTATATGATGACTTTGTGCCAATTAGAGAAGCCCCCTGCCGCCTTCCAAGGAAGCTCTGCAGGTGCTTCGCTAGAACCTGAGGCTGTCTCCCTAATTAGAAAAGATGCCCCTTTCTCTAGGCTCATGGGCTGCACTGGCTTGGCTGGCATAGGAGCTTGGCTAACTTTCACTCTGCACTGTGCTTTTTGGGGGCTCTTACTGCATTGTGCATACTGTTTGATTACACCTGGAAGTTCGTCAGGAACAGACACGTTTCATATTTCTTTTTTTTTTTATTAAAGATTTTTATTTACTTATTTGACAGAGAGAGAGCGAGAGCAGGAACACAAGCAGGGGGAGAGGGAGAGGGAGAAGCAGGCTTCCCGCCGAGCAGGGAGCCCGTTGCGGGACTCGATCCCAGGACTCTGGGATCATGACCCGAGCCGAAGGCAGACACCCAGCGACTGAGCCACCCAGGCGCCCGACACTGTTTCATATTTCAATTAATACGTGATAAGGATTACTTCTAAAACCACAGGAGAAAGAATGACTCATTCATTAAACAGTGTTAGACACCTAGGTAATTATCCTGGGGTGGGGGCAGGGGAGAACAAAAGCCTTATCTTAGATTTCACACCAAACTAAATTGGGGGGGGAAAAAGTAAAAAAATAAAACTACAAACACTAGAAGAAAATATAGGTGATTAGTTTGGGTGGAAGGTCTTTATAAGCATTACCAAAAACCCCCAGAAGACATACAAGACTACCTTTAAAGAAATTGTATATAGTCCAAAGGAATCAACAAAATGATTTAATTATTTAAATTAAGTTTAAGGAAACACCTTATTTTTTGCTAGAGATTAATACATATATTAAAGAACCCTTAAAAATCATTACAAAAAAGAAAAATATACAAATCCATTGGGAAAAGAGAAAAAAATGAGTAAAATATACAAATGGCCAGTTCACAAAAAAAAAAATACAGATGCTTACTAACTGTATGAAAACATATTCAGCTTTATTAACAGTGAAAGTTAAACAATAAAAGAATAAGAATTCAAACAATAATTGAGCTAAATTCTCACTTAGATTATTTGAAAACTTAAAGGAGTTTGGAGAAAAAAGTAACAACCAAGATGGAGTAGTTTACACAATAGCATTTACATACATTAAAAAGCATAAAAAGTAAGTATTTTGCAAGAATACATATAAAATTTTTAAAAGATACATATTAAAGCACATTAGAATGAATGCTAGTGTTGTGTTAGCAGATGGGAGAAAATGGAGATAAAAGCACATCATGAAATAAAATCAAGAGGGGACTGTGGGAACTTGCAGGACAATGACGTGTCAAGAACACCGAGAAGCATGCTTCACACAGCCCCCTGTGCCTGTTTCCTTACTAACTAGGTAACACAGGTAATCAAGAAAATACAAGTGTTGCACATTAAAGAAATGGCACTCACTTATATACTGCTCCTAAGAGTGTATGTTTTTATTAACTTTCCAGAATTAGTTTGGCAATATGAATTTCATCTATTAAGAGTGGCCAAGCAAGGTAAACCTCTGCACTGGGACTGGGATGGGGGGATTGCAGTGGCCCAGAGAGGGGTCAGGAAGCCCAAGTGTAGTGAAAAAGGTGACCTTCTGAAGGAGCAGCCTCGCGTAACAAGTTAGAGCCCAAGTAAGATGCAGAAGAAATCACACAGAAGTCAGCCTGGCCATGTGCTGGAGTCCTAGGTGGGGGAGGATGTAGGGGTCTGTCTTGAGTTGTTGGTCCTGAGCAGGATGGTGAAGATATTCCTGCAGAGAAGTGGCCTGGCCACACAGGGGAGGGACTGTGACAGCCACAGGAAATTGGTTATAGACCAGGACACTGACTAAATAAGAAAATATATTAAGGATAATGGGAGTAGAATTAGATTTTCACTGGAGGAGAAGGGAGTTACAAATATGAAATTTGGAATTAGAGGTAAGTGCATGAGCTCAAGATTTTCAAAATGAAAGATTCAGAGGGAGAGGGAATAAAATATATAAATGTATACATGTATTCCCTGGTTTTGGCTACTGAAAGGGACTAAGTAAAGCAAAAAGCCTAATTGCAATGACACAGCACCTGGAGCTCAGATTGTAAATATCATCCTTCAGTGAAAGGGACTGTCTTCTTTCGAGAAATGGCTGATTCTAGAGCTGGGGCCGGGAAAATGTAAAATGAGACTTGAATACCTTTTTGTGCCCAGAAGTGAGGAAGTGCTCCTGGACGATGGAGACATGGCTATGGGACACAGAAGTTAGCTTGAAAGGACTCACTTTGGCCAAATCTGACACAATGTGAATCTCAAAATAAATCATGAAAATAACAGATTATAAACTGTTATTACTATAAATAAATAAATGAATGAATTGAAAGTTTGATGAGGAATGAAATATTTACATAGTTTCAAAGTACTTCTTCAGAAAATACCTACCAATTATAAAGGGAAAGAGAAGAATGTTATAGAGGAGATGCCTGACAGGGACCATCACCTTAACCAAGTGAGGATGATCCATAATGGGACACATCAAAATTGGGTGAAATATGATAGGATAAAAAAAAAGAACATAGTATTACACTTTCATGTTTTACCCAAAGATTCGTAACCTGAGTCTAACATAAATATTTGTCCAGATGGCCATAGTTTGCTTATAATGGAAAAAAAATATTAATAAACACAGGGAGGGGACAAGCCTATGATATACTGTTATATTATTACTAAGTAGTGAGTATGTACAATTTACTTTCCTGTGAGAAAAGGAAAAAAAGTGGCTATAGGTACTGGGTAATGCCTTTTCTTGGCTCTCGATTTCCTTGCTAAAATATTTTTTCTGGGGCGCCTGGGTGGCTCAGTTGGTTAAGTGACTGCCTTAGGCTCGGGTCATGATCCTGGAGTCCCGGGATGGAGTCCCGCATCAGGCTCCCTGCTCAGCAGGGAGTCTGCTTCTCCCTCTGACCCTCCCCCCTCTCATGTGCTCTCTCTCTCTCATTCTCTCTCAAATAAATAAATAAAATCTTTAAAAAAATATATTTTTTCTGGGTCTTTACTCATTTGCTCTTGGAGTGGTGTTGCAACGTATTTGATAAATATATTTAGGAATAAACTTGGAAAGAATTACTGGCTGTGCAGAGTTCAGCTACACCCTTATCTCTTTCTCTGTCTCTCTCTGTATCTCTGTCTTTGCCTCCATCTCTCTCTCTCTCAATCTGTCTGTCTCTTTCTCTCTCTCATAGATCTCAGGAAACAGAATTTAACTCCTTTTTCAAAAGACATCTCCTCCTAGGTAGGGGGACCAGGAACCGTGTGACTGAAACTACTATTTTGATTGTTCAGTTTTAGATGCACCAACTCAAACCAAGTGTCTGTCAATAATACAGGCAATATTTTAGCTTCTGTTTTAAACTTTTGTTTTATTTCTCAATTTATTCCCAGCCCAGGCATTGAGAAGGGATGTTATTTATTGGAGAGTAAGTCTCTCAGGGACCTCAATGATCCTTGGAGGGCACAGAGCAAATGTTAGCAATGGGTACTCTTGGTGGTGAAAATACAGGTGATATTTATTTCTTTTTTGCACTGGCCCTATTCATTTTTTTTTTTCACTGAGTTTCATATTCTTAATCTGGAGGACAAAAACAGAATAAGAGATAGAAGGATGGAAATGAGAAAGTAAATGTAACACATTAATTTTGTAACCCAGATCCCCTAGGAACTCAATGAATAGAATTTGACTGCGGTTTCAACTTGCAAAACATACATGCTCCCTTTTCAAGTCACGTAACTGAGATTTTGAATTACGTCTTGGTTTTTATTGTCTTTAAAAAAAATTTGTCAAATACTCTAAATGATGGGTTTGCAGTAATATAGAGCTAAACAACCAGCGTGTTTTTTGTGTATTTTTTAAAAAGATTTATTTATCTTAGAGAGAAGAACATGAATTGGGGGGGGGGCGGTGGGCAGAGGGAGAAGGAGAGAGAATCAGAAGCCGACTCCATGCTGAGTGTGGAGCTGACGCGGGGCTTGATCTCAGGACCCTGAGATCACGACCTGAGCAAAAACCAAGATTTGGATGCTTAACCGACTGTGCCACCCAGGCACTCCGTTTTTGTGTATTTTTGTAATAATCAACAATAAAATTGTTATTCTCAACATAAAAAACACGTAGGTTGTTTTTTTTTTTTTTTTGTCCTTGTCAAGGTTCTTTCAGTTCAAGTAATAGAAACTTCAAACTGGCTTGAGCCATAAAACTAGTTTAAAAATTATTCTAACGGTGCTCTCTTTGCACAGTGATGAATGTGAAGAATTTTCAAATAGAAATCTGAGTATTTGCAGTGGGTAGAATTAGGCACATTGTAATGGTAGTGCCCTGCCAGGGCCTCTGAAGCCCTCCGTGGCATTGCTTTTCTTTAATAGATCGGATTTAAAATCTTGTTCTATTTGGTTGTAGTGTTTTTGAAAATTTCGTTCTTGACATCCTTGAGATTTTTACACCTCTAAGCCATTTCATAAAACATTTCATATCAAAAGTCAGGTTACAAAAATTACAAAGCAATAGCAAGTTTAGAGAATTTAAACATTGGGAGAAAATGTAAAAATGAATAATTTTTTAGCACTGTATGCAATGATTGGAAAAAGACAGTTATGGGGATTCATGCATCCCCATTCACCCATCCATGATGGATGCACTTTACAGTTATAATTTTTTTCTCTTTTTTTGGCAACTTCCAAGTCTCGTGGAAAGGGAGCATAGAGAAGGCTATCAAATGTCTTCAAGAAATTATTTTAGTGGCTAATTTAGGGGGAAGCTGGAGTAGTAGAGAATCCCTACTCAGAAGGAGAATATAAAGTCTTATCTCTGAGAACCTGGGAGTTGTGTAAAAGTCCACGTGACCTTCAACATTGACTAAGGGGAGAAAGGGTTTGGAAGAACTTCTCTTCAAAGCCATCAGGAGTAAATGAGTAAGAAGTACACATTATGAGGTTGTCCATTAATTCATAGGGCAGTGCTTATAATGTTTGATCTCTGCAGCCTGATTTGTTCTTATGCCCTGCACTTGTTCAAGTGAAGCTGTAATATATTGAAGGCTGATCTAGTGCTCCTCAAAACAGGGTCAGCAGATTCTAGTGGTTTGTTGATGTATTCTTGGGAATCTAGAATTCTCTATCAGAGTTTTAAGATACTGTGTTAAGAGAGAAGATCTGTATATTTATAATGACATGATATAAGCACAAATTTGGATAGGTAGTCAACCTCCTTATTCCTAAGTACTGGGCTAGCACTTGATTTATTGTCATAATCTTTATTGTTTATAGTGGCTATAGTGGTTATAAATTAATTGTTTACTTACAATTATTTAGAAACAATTTAAATTGAGGTTATTTATAGAAAAAGCAATTAGCATTGCCCTTAGATTGTTTTTAATAAAATTATTTACTGTGTGTTTGACTGTTGTGATAAAAGAGAAAACACAGTTAAAAGAGGACCCTGACCAAGTATGAAGAGGCCTGATTTCTGGTCCTAGCTTTATTTAGCACTTCCTAATCATGAGATTTGGGGTAAGTCAATTAAGATTCTAGGACTTTAGTTACCTTGTATTTAAAATGAGAGAGTCTGACTAGAGCTAGGTGATCCCTAAATTTAGTTTCCATTTCAAAAACTGCAAGCTATATCTTTTTTAATGGAAAAAGCATCAGGGAGAAGAAAATTGGTTCAGTTAACAAGGTCCTTGGGGGATATCTTCAGTACCATCTTTTCTTAATTATAGTTAAATATAGTGGGATGTAAGAACCAAATATTTATTG
>NC_138371.1:41860223-41948620 GCF_054177405.1 Leptonychotes weddellii | reverse complement strand
AAGATTTTATTTATTTATTTGAGAGAGAGAGAACAAGAGACAGAGAGCAGGAGAGGGAGGAGGGTCAGGGGGAGGAGAAGCGGACTCCCCGCTGAGCAGGGAGCCCGATGCGGGACTCGACCCCGGGACTCCAGGATCATGACCTGAGCCGAAGGCAGACGCTTAACCATCTGAGCCACCCAGGCGCCCCCCTTTAAGAATGATTTATATGAGGATACTCCTCCTCCTCATCCTTCCTCCCACACAAAGGTTTACCAGGGTAAGAATGGTTTGTTGTGTTTTCCCTTAAACCCTACACAGAAGTTCTGAATTCTGATGTGCACACATGAATGAAGCAAGTGAGCATGATCTGGTGGTTGAAGCAGTCTTCTTTCTTTTTCTTTCCTAAGGCATAGTAAAGTGAGGAGATTCAGGCGGAGTTAAAAAATTAGGAAAAATGAAAAATGTCTGTGCGGGTACCGTCGGGACAGCAGCACCAACTGTGCAATGCTTTGCTGATAAATGTTGTAAAGAAAGCACGTTCTACTCGTATTCTTGTGTGTGTGCTTCTTTTGGCACTTTTTTTTCTTATTAAGCCTCAGAGGTGTTTTAAAATTGTGTTAGGAAACACAGAGAGATTAGGGAAGGCAAATAGTCCCCATCTAAGGCTTTAGGGAGGAGGTTCAAAAGGAAACCTGGCGGGGGACGAGGATGGGGGTGGGGGCACTGTGTTTTTGCTTCTATACCGGCCAAATACCGGCTAAGGTAAGGCCTCTCCTTCTACAGTCGGGTTTCTCTCCCATTTCACTCTCTCCCTTAGGTCCCGCCTGCAAACACCAGACAGCCCAGTGGGCCCATAGGAAACGACCATCAGAGTCTGAAGCAAGTCCGAGAGCTCGCACACAGGCGTCCCGTTTGGAAGTGTCCAAGGAGACCGCCAGAAGCGCGCCAGCCGGAGTCTGAGAGTTCCCTTCTGGCCGAGAGGGGGAGCCCGGCGTTTCCAGCCGGGAGCGACCCGGAGTCCCAAGCCTCGAGCCCCAGCCGCCGCCAGTTTTAGCTTCAGCCGGTTAGGAAGAGGAGGGAGGGGGCAGAGAGCGCGAAGAGGGAGGGGACCCGGGCCGAAGGGTCCCGAGTCCAGCACCGTGTTGACGTCGAAAAACTTTCCCTCTCGGCCTCGGAAACGGCGCCCCAGCCGCGTAGGAGCGGAGCCCGCCCGGCTCCGAGGACGCGGCAGCTCTCCACGCCCCTGCCCGAAGCCTGACCCGACTGCATCTGTCCGTAAGGTATAGAGAGACCGCGATTTATCTGGGGGTCTTCCCGGCCTGCAAGCCCAGCCTCCCCGTCAGGTAGCGCACAGTCTCTCTTAAACTGACATCCCGAGAGGAGGTGGGCGGTGGTTAGCGCCCGCCGCGGGTGCCTGGGAAGGAGGGCGCGGGGCTGCGCGTTGCCGCTGCCGCCGGCGGGCAGGTTGCAAAAATTAGGGCAGTGAAAGGCACCGGGAGTCTTCCAGCCTGAAGGGAGGCGAAGACCTGTTGACGACTGCCATGGCAGTGCTTGAGGGATGACGGGGGAGCCTAACGAGGTCGGGGACGCATCGGGCTCGCGGCTCCGGGATCCTCTTCCTAGCCCTTTGTGGTAACTTTGGGCCGGGTGGCCAGGGCCGGTGGGCGGGAGCGGGCGGGAGCTGGTGGGGGGTGGGTGGGGGGGCCGGTGGATCGGCACAGCTGAGGGTGCGCGGACCCGACGGGACGGAGCCGGCGACTCATCGCCGGGTCACAAACGAGGCGACCCAGGAGCGAAACTTCTTACGGCGTTAACCTCCCTTTTGTTGGCTCCAGGAGAGAGTGTGGGCATGGGGGCGGGGAGGCGCGAAGCTCCTAGGCCGGCTCAGGATTCTTTAAAGCCAGCGCTGGGAGGGCCTCGACTTAGGGGCGGCGCCCGCACGGTTAACCTTTGGCTGGGCGGGTCAAGTAGTTCCTTGTGGCCGGCGTTCCGTTAGGAGGGGAGCGCGGCGCGGCGTGGGGAGGAGACCCTGGGCTCTCGATCGCGCTGCCAGGCTCGCTCGCCCGGGTCCACCTCCCCGTGGGCTGGCTCACTACACCGAGCAGAATCCGGCGCGGTCGCATCTTCCCTGTGGCTCCTGGGGCGCCGCGCCGACTTCCCTGTGTGCGGGAGGGAACTCTGGGCAGGCTGGTTTTCTTGGAATGTGTTTACGATGTTGAATGGGACTTGAACAGGAAGCCGGACGCTGCAGTTGGAACTAGCGTGCCGGGATAGAGTAAGGAAGGCGTAGCTGGTGTTGGAGCGTCCGCTTAGCATGTTGGGCAAACCCGTCGTAGGAGCAGGATGTCAGTCAAAGTACCCCTTCGTGGGTCCCAACAGTTTTTCTCAATTGAACTCGCTTTACTTTCACGTGCAATCAGGCATTTTACATGTACGATTTCAGTCTGCAAGTTTGATGAGGTATAATGCATTCCATTAGGAAGTATTTAATTGAGTTCACTTTCGGACCTGCTCTTTAGAAAAGAAATGTTGCATCAACACAAGAATAAAAGTTTCTGGGGAGTGTTCTGGTTACGGTTTCACTTGTTAATTTCTAAGAGTGGTAGGAGACCACAATATTGATGATTTTGTGTCTGTGATACCAAATGGATGATAAAGTGCTAAAGGAGGGCGGTATTGAGAGTGAATGTTAGGGGGTAGGAAAGTCTGAGAGGAATTGGAATATTTTCAGATTTGCAAATCGCCCCCTTTCTCTGCCAGTCTTTTCCTCCTTCCCCCACATAAACAAGTAGCCTTGCTAGAAAACCCACCAATTGGGGGAGTGCAGTCGCTGGCGACTCCAAGCCTTGCTGGAAACAGCAGACAGGCGAAGGTACTGGCCCGTTGCATAATTAAAAGGTCTCCTTGAGCTGTCCAGGAGTGTTTTCCAAGTTTTTACGACTGACAAGGAAAGAAGAGAGGAACCTGGCGGGCAGCCAAACCAGACTGGGCTCAGTAGCCAGGCATGAAAGAGACTGGGGAACTTGCAGGGGATAATTGGAAAGGAGCTGTTGGGTACTTGGGTTTAAACAAGGGGTTTCTTTTGCAATGAGAATTTTTAGGTGACTAAGATCAGTCTTCTTGGCAAAAAAATTAAACTAAGCAGAGAGCGCAGTCGGATGTGACAAAGAGTGAAAGAAGTGCTCTAGAAGGGAAGTCTGACCCTCAGTCAGTGTTGCAGTGGAATTGCTGGGGGCCTGATGCTGCTTGTGCTGATCATACTTGTTCATGTTCACATTTTGTTGCCATTTGTCTTCTCAACTTGGACTAGGATTGCTGCAGCTTCAATCCCTTGACCTTGGCCTTTGTTGTTTTCATAGCCAGTAAGAATCGAAGGCTTGGGCCTTGAGCAGATGGTTTGCCACCTAAATTGAATAATTCAGTTAGGTATTCTCAAATGGCACAGATTTGGGTCATGGAGTTAAAGTGGAAAACGTGTTTAGCATGTCTTCCTTGTGTTTGTCAAAAGTGACCCCCATAAGTGGATCTTGCCCTTTCTCTTGAAGGCGTAGAAGTTGGGGTGATCTCACAATTTCACACAGTATTCGCCCAATTCTTAAGGCCCTGCTGCTCCCAAGTTCCAGATTAGCCAGGAACTCAGAGCCTTATCTGCAATTCAGACCCTTCTTTTATGTGTTAAATTTGTGTCCCCATCCTTCCTTCCTTCATTCCCTTCTTTCTTTCCTTCCTTCCTTTTCAGGGAGGTTGGTTTACTGTTGTGAGTTTGGGGGTTGAATGGTACAAAACGCTAATATGGATTGTATTTCCACTGAATTGGTGAGTTTGAGATTGTGACTATCAGTCTACCCTCTGAGACTGACTTTATGAATCACTCTTGGCAAAGTGTTTTCCCTATGATTTCAGTTTTTCCACTTGCAAAGTAAAGAAACTTTACATAATTACAGGTTTACTGTGAGCATTAAAGAGATGAAATTATGTTAATAGGTTTTTAGAAATATAAAGGTCATAGAGTTTCTTACTCAGTTGACTCAATTGAGATTATAGGGGTAAAAGAATAATATTTATATCTAGTATACACATATTATAGTGACATATCTGTATTTAAATAAAACAATTACTAAATCATAGCTTTAGTTTAATAAAATTTTATTTATTTATTTATTTTAAAGGTTTTACTTATTTGTCAGAGAGAGAGAGAGAGAGCACAAGCAGAGGGAGTGGGAGAGGGAGAAGCAGGCTCCCCGCAGAGCAGGGAGCCCTATGCGGGACTCGATCCCAGGACCCTGGGATCATGACCTGAGCCAAAGGCAGACGCTTAACGACTGAGCCACCCAGGCGTCCCTAATCAAATTTTAATATTGGAGAATATTGGGTGAAATTTTGTTATGGTTAAAGCTGAGTCATTCTCAGAAAAATACAATCAGCAAATTATTTTTCTTTTGGTTTATATTTATAGTCAGGACCAGTTAGTTTTTAGGTCCAGCTCAATTTTGCCTTTATGAGAAGTTACCAGATATGTTTGCAAAATTTGGCTCCCTTCTTGGAAATAACACTTGAGGGACTAAAATTACAATTATGGTGTACATCTTTTCCCAAAGGCCACAACAGTTTCCTTTTAAGAGTTTAGAGAGTAGCTTTAGGAGCCTTTCATTAATTGATTCAACAAATATTTGTTGCATATTTTTTATGTGCAAGGAAATAGCAAGCTTGGATTCATATCCTAGCTCTGAACTTCTTAATTTTGTTTGTGCTATTTTACTTTGACCAACATTTTACCAACATATAATTTATTGTCCATTTGCTATCTATAACGTATGAACTTGTTACACACATGATAATTGTGAATATTTCACTTTTAGTTTGACATGCCAATTAGCAAAATAAACTACCTATTATAGATTAATGTACTGTATTGTATGCATGGATGTTTATTTTTCAGGTGAAAAGGTCAACGTATTAGAGAAAGAAAGTAGTAAGTATGGATAAATTGTTTAAATAATAAAATCTTTGGTGAAATACTTCATTGTAACATTTTTATTTAAAAAACTTTTTTTTGTCTTTTAGAGACCTTTTTAAATTTTTTTAAGGTTTTATTTATTTATTTAGCAGAGAGAGACACAGCGAGAGAGGGAACACAAGCAGGGGGAGTGGGAGAGGGAGGAGCAGGCTTCCTGTGGAGCAGGGAGCCCGATACGGGGCTCGATCCCAGGACCCTGGGATCATGACCTGAGCCGAAGGCAGATGCTTAACGACTGAGCCACCCAGGCGCCCCTAAAGATCTTATTTATTTATTTTATTTGAGAGAGAGAGAGCATGTGCAGGTGTGCATACATTGGGGGGAGGGGCAGAGGGAGAGGGAGAGAGAGAATCTTAAGCAGACTCCACCCTGAACATGGAGCTCCATCTCACAACCCTGAAATCATAACCTGAGCCAAAACCAGGAGTCTGAGGCTGAGTCACCCAGGCGCCCCGTTAGACTATCTTATTAATAGTGAATGTCTAAAAAGTAGGAGTATAAGGGTGATAATAGTTGAATTTATGGTTATAGTAACAAAATAGGCACTCTTTTTGAATAATCAAAGGACACGTGAAGGCTCAAGGATATATTAGGGTAGTAATTTTAATGTAAAATATCCAGTTTTGCTTTTGAATTTAAAAATCTGGAAAATCTTTAATCTCCATTGATGAATATTAGATAATTTTTATTTAAATTTCACTTAGCAGAGCATTTTGTTAGTGATTCATCCTATAAAATCGCAGTTTGTTCTCTAAAACCTCTAAAAGACAAAAAAAAAGTTATTTGGATATAATAATAAAATCAAAAGTAGTTACTACAGGAGTCAACCATATGGTTACGTGAGCCCTTGTCCCTAAACGTATCAGCCCTTGTTACATAGGCTGCTAGCTCTAATGGTGCTTGCCTTAACACATTTAGAGATCAGGAAACTTCAGCTTGTTCCTATGGCAGCTTAAATATGTTCAGTTTAGAAGAGGGAAAATGGTGTAAATTTTGAGCAGAGAAATCTCTTTGCTTTCAAGCAGTGGAGATATGAATTGAAATCAGGCCTTTATTTTAAAGATAATGGCTAACAGTCATTGTTCCAGTCATTGTTTTAGGCTTAGAAGGTGCTTAAAACTGTTTTTAGGCTCTGTTATTTGCTAGTTTTGTATTTGTTTTATACCACGAAAATGTTTTCAGCCACTCTAGTGATACTTACAGTTCATGAATATTTTCACCAGAAGACAGTTAATTGACACAGGTATAAATGCCAATTTTCTGCTTTCATTGAAATGGTATAGTTACGGTAAATTTGGAATCCATTTCACCTTTCGATATTGTGTACTTAAGGATAGTGTTGGAAAGGCAGGTCACATAGTGTGAATGAATTAATTTATGTAACAATTGTGATTCAAAGATTTAATACGATTTTTTAAAAAAGTTTTGAATAACACTATATTTTCTAGGGTACACCTCAGAGAGCATACTCTAGATACTAATAGCTCCTTTTATTTCATGTTTGTTTTTTGCTATTAACATTATATAAATATATCTACATATTGTTTTCATCATATACCTTCTGAAGAGGAAGTTCAGAATATGTCCTGGAAATTTCCAAGACTTAGGTGACTAATGACTCTCTCTGTGTATATATAGATTTATCTCCATACAGTATTTATATCTCTATAAAGTATTTATACAGACATATAATTATGACATGTATATGTTCTTTGATGTTTCTCTGTTTGTTCTAGGTATATTTTTATAGGGAAAAGTAACTTCAATTAACTGATATTTCTTTTAGGATTATCAGATGCTACAGTTGACTTGTTCCCTGAAACTTCAACCACAAGTCCTCTAAGAATTTCAGGGACCTTAATAAACTGTACCAGTGCTACCAACAAAGAGCAGATTGAGTGATTGGGTGCAGTCTTTAGTCCACTCTCTGTAGAAATGATGATAGTTATTTAAATGGCTGAAACCAGCTTGTTGAGAGGTTTGGGAGAAGAGACGACAGAGCATAAATAACCTAACTGAATCATTAAGGATTTGGCTGTATAACATTGTCACATGGTTATATAATATTTCATGAAATGATAACTAAGCTCTCTTTCTCAGTTTGTAAATGAGGTAATATTGATCTTACACAGCTCTTTAGCTAAAAAGCAAACAGAACCATCTCTGCTGTGGTAGCAAATCTCCAAATTTGAAGTAATTAAAATTTAATATAAGAGAATGAACTTGATTTTA
Source organism: Leptonychotes weddellii (assembly GCF_054177405.1). Taxonomy (NCBI): domain Eukaryota; kingdom Metazoa; phylum Chordata; class Mammalia; order Carnivora; family Phocidae; genus Leptonychotes; species Leptonychotes weddellii. The sequence continues at coordinate 41,941,389 of NC_138371.1, read as the reverse complement.
GCCTCTCGATTTCTATCATGGCTGTTTACAACCATTAAGAGAGCCCTGTATTTTAAAGTAAAATTTTAACAGAAATAGGTTAATTTACCCTGATTTCCACTTGCGTGAGTTAAAACATGGTGTGGTAAGTACTGAAAAGAGTTTTATTTAACAAGAGTACTTTGTAACGTATTTTTAAAGGTCAGCGTGAATGTTACTCTCTGTAATCTATTTAATTTTTGTTTGTCTTTTTGCAACTCCCTAGTAAATACTCCCTAGTAAATTTGGTTGATGGTGGAACTCTCCTAATACCTCCTTGAGGATGTGCACTATTATAACCGTAAACATGTCCTCCAACATAAATACTGATGATCATTGCTGGTCGCAAAAATACAAAATTTGGCTTATTGTAAAGAACAGTTGTATAACTGAATTTCTAAGTGATTTAACTCTATGCTGCATTTAGTAATTGATTATAATTACTCAGAGGACACTGCTTTTGAAGTGAAGTCTAGCAAACACAGTTTGAGAGAATTAAGTAGTCATTTGAGTAAATGAGTTGTATTTGAAATTATATAATGACATCTGAAATGGTAAAAGTCTATTTCAAATCTGCAAAGTAGCATTTCTTTATAAGAGTAGATATTGTTTTGAAATTTTGTGAATTGCTATTTCTGTTTTAATGCATCATTGTGCCTCATGTATAGGAAGAAAGGCTTTTAAAATTCTTGGTGGCAACCTGGTAAGAACTATCATATTGCCAATATTGTTTTTAATCCTTTTTGAAGGAAGAACCACCACTAAGTTTATAATATCTGAATTGTCGTAAGCATCACTGCTTAGATTAAGTGGACTAGGAAATTTATGATCAACTTGGAAAAAGGAAATTTCCTAGAGGGGTGCAGAGAAAGCTTTAAAGAACAGTTTTGTGACTTGATATAATAAATGTTTCTTTGGGACTTCCTTATTCAATGAGATACTGATTTTCTTTTAAGTTGTCATAAAAATTTGCAACATTTTTACCCCCCTCTTCTCATTCTGGAGAATGTAACTCTTTAAATTATGAGTTGACAGATAAAGGGATTCTGATATGATCCATTTGAATTTCTTTTTAAGATTTTATTTATTTATTTGAGAGAGAGAGAGAAAATGAGAGTGGGAAGGAGCAGAGGGAGAGGGAGAAGCAGGCTCCCTGCTAAGCAGGGAGCCTGATGTGGGACTTTATCCCAGGACTCTGAGATCATGACCTGAGCCAAAGACAGACCTTAACTGACTGAGTCACCTGGGCGCCCCAATCCAGTTGAATTTAATAAATATTTATTGAACACCACTTTTAAAAATTTTTTGTAGTTCTCTCCTAATTTTTAGTAGTGACACTGATGTATCTCAAACTAACTTAAATAGACTTATAGAGAACTTTTTATTTCCCTGAATTCTGTGCTACAGTGGAGAGGATATTGAAGGAGTAGGAGGTGGAGTTCATCAGCATTAGGCGCAGCAGTATCTGGAAACAAAGTGTGGAGATGATTGTTGGGCAAAGGATGAAGATGAGTTGCCAGGCAAAGAAGGGGAGGGGCAGGCCATTCAAGACAGACCAAGTGGCAAAGGCAGGAGATATAGGACCATGTAAATGGTTTAATAGAGCAATTTGTGGATTTTGGAACTGTAGAGATGTTTTTCCTTTCTGTCTTCATGTTGATGACCTTAATCATTAGTAATTACATATGGAAGTTTAAGAACTTTAACTGGATGAATTATCTTAAAAGTGCTATCTTATTTTTATTTCTTTACCCATCTCTCTAGATCTAACTAACGTGTAATTGGAGTCATAAGGAGCTGAGTATGCTCTCCATTTCACGCTCTAGGGTGTCCATGAACTTGGATAGGAAACAACATCATTACTCTCATGAACACCTAACACACACACACATGCACACGTGCACACACACACATCTTATAGTGTAGCTTTCTAGAAGTTGCAGCTATTTATTATCGTGTCTAATTGCTTTGGCTGCACATATTTTGAAATATTTTTATGTTTATGGCTAGTTTGAAATTGGAGTAATAATCACATCTGCTTCTAGGGATTTTTTTTTTCATATGTGGGTATATCTATAGGCATGTAGCCATGTCTTAAATTGTTTTAATATATTTTAATAACTGTATTTTAAGTCTGTTTCTTTTACATAATTTATATTTTACTTCATGCATTTAAAAGCACTTTTTGAGAAGGGGTTCATAGACTTCACTAGACTGGCAAATGGATTTATGGCACAAAATAGATTAAGCACCCCTGGACATCTATACTGATTTTTTCAGAGGTACCAGTTGGTTTTGCTGTCATTTAATGAGGTTAAGAGAAATTAAAGTTATTTAACTCAGTTTTATGTGTTAGTTTTATAGAGATATTCTAAATATTTTTGAAAGTAAATTTCTAATAAACAATGCTTATTTTCTAGATTATTTGCTTTATTCACGAAGCATGTGTGCACTTTTTGGTTATCTTGCCTAGTGACAGTTCAACGAAGAAGGATTTATATTTCATTTCAGAACATCTAAATTTAAAAAACAGATTTATCTTTTTCACTTTATAGCATTAACTATATTTGGAACGGTTATGATTTAGCTGGGAATTTTGCCTTGTGGTGCTGGTTTATTTTTCATATATGAATGTTTTGTCTCCTCCACTACACTTTAAGTTCCAGGAGAGAATAGGTATGTTTTATAAGAGAGAATAGATATATGGAGTGCATGGGTGGCTCAGTCAGTTAAGTGGCTGCCTTAGGCTCAGGTCATGATCCTGGGGTCCTGAGATCTAGCCCAGTGTCAGGCTCCCTGCCCAGCAGAGAGTCTGCTTCTTCCTTCCCCTCTGCCATTCCCCCTGCTTGTGCTTTCTGGGTCTTTGTATTTCTCTGTCAAATAAATAAATAAAATCTTAAAAAAAGAGAGAGAGAGAATAGATATGTTAAATAGTTCTTTGTATCTTCTAGTTGGTAACAACTATGCCAGTATTAGCAGTTTCCTGTGAATACTAAGGAAAAAATTAATAATTTATGTATATATGGAAGTGATTTTTTTTCCTACGTATCACTGAGTTACTTAACATTATATATTTGGTTATATGATGTGTATTATTCTTGACCACTTTTGGTGAAAAATTTAAATGTACGCCAGTAATTTTTGGAAAATAAGAATGTAGAATACATAAAAGTATAGCAAACTCCTGTGTTATGAAGGGGAACTATAATTGAAGCATATATGATATAATTTATTATACTATATTTCCTTTCTTCTTCTTGCTTGGCTTGACGTTTCTCTGAGATACCTCCATTTATAAAATTAGTTCTTGTATTGATACTTATTTGGAACTGATGACTCAATTTTTTAAAAATAAATGACAAAAGCAGTCTCTTTAAACTTATTAATTTGAGATAATTACTATATAGAGCTTCATATTCATAAGTCAGTTCAATTTTAGTAGGTGTGGATCACCTTAAAATTTCAAGGGGTGGGTGCAATGTAATTGTTTTGTATTTGAAAACTGACAGTAACTTCAAGATCACAGTGAGAGTTGATGGTCTTTCAGTCTATTCCTTGTTTTTGGCTCCATTTTGTGTCTTCTCTAATAGTAAGCATGAAGTTATCATTGTCACTTCTTTACGTCACTCCCGTGTTGGGATCTTCAGCTTCTGTTGGAATGACACTGATTAGTTTAAGCCACGTGTGATCCTTTACCTGAAGTTAATTCTCCTTTCCATTTCCTTCACATTGATTCATGAGCATATTTTCACTTCTGAGGGTCCTGTCCCCTTCCTTGTTGTGGCAGACACTATTGACTGGTCACTCAAATAATTTACTTATTCCGTTTTGTTCATAGAACTCTGGTATTAATTCAGATGTCCACTCTATCCCACATGACTCCAGGGAAGACAGTTCATTCCTAAAAATGTGAAATTTCAATTAGCCTAAGTTAATCATGGTGCTTCTGTTCCCTTTGTTTGTGATTCGTTATTGAGGGGACCTTTTTTCCTTATCCCAGTCATCCTCAATTACATGAAATAACAGGACTAAAGAGAAGTGCCTTTACACTTAGCAAGGGGAAATTGGATGACAAGGCATGTGCCAGCTCTTGATATTGGTTCTTTCTGGAATAGATGTTTGAAATTACCACAGGGGGTCATCCTTTGTGCACTATGCAGTCTAGCTTGAGGGCAAAACAAATGCATTAATGATAGCAGGAAAAAAATGTAAAGAATGTGAGTGTTTGGTGGCATTGTTGGGTCCATAAATCAACCTACCCTATTTCTGGATTTACTATTGTGTGAAATAATGAAGTTCTTAATTTTTCAAATGAATTTGAACTAGAATTTTCAGTTACTTAAAAGAGAAAGTATCTTAATTAGAACAGTTATTAAGTGGTATCTTAATTTGAAATAAACATTTTAGAAGTAATAATTTAGGTTGTTAAAGAATGTGTAGACCACTTGAATTTTGTAAACATTGGATATGATTATTGCTATTACTCTATAAAAATGTTTTATTACTTAAATCACCAAATGTTGTCTTTAATATAGTTAATAGATTAATCATCTTAAGTAAATTTATTCCGAGATGAGAAAATTCTACATATATCTCAGAAATACATTATTCAACAAAATAAATTTGAAATAGAAACTTGCAATCCAGTCATTTCATAACATTACACCACTTGAATTATTTGATTGTTTGGTGCCTTTAGTGTATTGGAAACATTAAATGTACATTAAGAATTATTGAAGGAATCTCAGCGCCTCATCTGAATAATTTAAAGCTTGGAGTCATGTTAAAACTAACTAAATATAAAAAAAAAATAAAGCTGATAGGAGTAAAATTACAGAAAATTGTGAAGTGCAGATCCATTCACAGAGGTACAAAAAAATGCAGACATGTAATAAACTTTTAAGTAGGAACTAGTATTATAAAACTCTAGTTCACTGACACCATTAGCAATTTAATTATTTTCTGCCACCATGTTCTTGAGTTAGTTTTTTTGACGATTTAACATTATGCATATTGGTTTTTGTAATGTGCTGTATCAAGGTATGGAGATATATCTGAGTCTTTGCCCTTTTGCTTTAAAGATGGTAGGAAATACCCAAAGCTGAGAATTGACAAAACCATAGTGTAATAAATTTTAGAGTACTAGTGCTCCCCTTAGCGAAAATGATTGTTAACCAACCAGTGGTTTAAGCAGGAGCTGGAGGCAAGCAAAACCAGGAATAATCTTAACAGTGTCAGAGAATAAGCAAGTGTCACAATGGGCAGTTTAGTTGGGGTGAGGGGGTGTGAGAAACAGAAAGCTAAAGGCTGTGCAGACAGTGCAGGTGAAGAAGAGCGGTTGGTGAAACTGCAGGTGGAAATGTTTCATTTGTTGAAAGCCTGGGGTAAAGCAGAGTGGCAGTTGGGTCATTGGTTCAAGAAAGAACAGGCTATTGTATTAGAACCCTCTCAATGTGACTGTTGAAATCATGAAGCATTGGGTTGGAGAGAAACAGCCAGCCAGTAACTTGAATACCAAAGGAAAATAAAAGAGACCTCAGAAGAGTAGTTACTGATGGAGATGTCTAAAGTAACAAGACCTACATTACTGTGATTGAGACATGTATATTAGTTTTTTGCATAAAAATGCAGTAAACATGCTTGAGATGCTTCCTGTATGAGATCATGACCTTCATTCAAAGGTAGGCCAGAGAGACCAGATCCTGCAAAGTGCTGCAATTCTCAGAGGATTATTGTTCTTATAGAAGCTGTTGTTCAGGGCTTGTCCCGGGGGCATCCCTTTGCCCTTAGGGAATAGGAGTGCCCTCTGGCCTTTTCCTGGCTTAAAAGGGAACCACATTCTTGTCTCTTTGAATGTGAATAAATTATTCTTGGTATGGCAATGAATATAAAGGGACTCTGCTTATTTACTTGGGGAATTTTGGTAGAAAATATAACTTGGTTTACAGCAGATATAAAATGAGGAAGAGGATAAGTATCCAGATAATTCAGATTCCAACTTCCATTTGTAAAATAATCAGATAAGTGAAAATAGTTTTCCACCCCTTAAATTGTCTCTGTCTAGTAGGATCTTTGTGGAACCTGCATTCTTTTCTTAACCTATTAATTATACCTATGAGGCCACACCAAAAGTGATTTTTTTTTTTGAATAAGAGAGAAATGATAAGAATATGACAGGGCTCGGGGTATGCTACCTCAAAATATGGCACCTTGACATTGAATAGTTGAAGCCGAAGGAATTTGAGAAGTGGCATGTGAAGGACTTTCTGACCTTCCTCTGAAGCAGGTTTCTCTGTATTCTAGGAGGAAAGAATATCCTTATTTCTGAAAGCAAAGGGACACTGGGAGGAATCTGAATGATCTTGCTAAGTTTCCCCCAGTTTACTATATATATACTTAGCTCATAATCTTTCTTCTATCATCTTTCCAAGACTGTAACTCTTCTAGCATAAAAACAGTCAGGTTTAACCATTTCTTCAGGTCTTCATCTTCTTAAGAAGGCCCCATGTCATGCAAAACTTACATTAAATAGATTATATGTTTTTCTTTTATAAATCTTTCTTTTGTCACAGAGAGTTCCAGTCAAGAGCTTAGAAAGGTAAAGGAAAAAGATATTTCTCCTTCTCTACAAATAGCATTTATAGAGTGCTATGTCCTAAGCATTATGCTGTGTTTTTTATAATTTATAAGTGATTATGAAACTTGTCTGAGGTTCCACAGCTGGCACACGTGGACCAGGGAACATAGTTGAATGGGAAGTAATGTATCTGAATTACCATACTAGCTGAGGGAGTGTGCAGTTTACGAGCAAGGCATCCTGGAGGATTAGGCCAGCCTTGGAAGTTCTCTTCCCTAGTGTGAGTATGAGGCCTTCAAGTACCCTGACCACCTAGACATCTGGCTGAGGCTTGATTCCCCCCATTTTTTCTGGCTTGATGAGCTGCTCCTCTCCCACTCTCACACAGGGTAACTTGGAACTCCTGTGTGACAGGCTATTTGTTCATTTTATCCTACTTGGTAGATAAAACATAAAAATTAACCCATTGACTAAATTGTGTCTGCGTATTGCTTTGGCTTTTGCTCGATTTGATTTGTCTGGAGGGTTAACCTATTGAGTGAGAAAATCTGACATTTTCTTAATCCCATTTTCCCCCGGTTTTGTCAAAATGATAAGGTTTGAGTAAATAAAGCCTAAGATGTAAAATCATTAATATTAATAGTTTCTAATAGCACGACAAATACTTTTCACTTAGGTATTTGACAACATTTTCCTTCACTGAGAGGAGGGACTAGATAACCTCAAAGAACATTTCAGCCCTTAAGGTAGTCTTAAGTTTTATTTTTAAATAGTCAAAAAAAATTTTTTTTTTAAAGATTTATTTTTTTTTAGAGATAGCATGCCCACGAGCAGGGGGAGGGGCAGAGGGAGAGAGAGAGAATCTTAGGCAGACTCCCCACTGAGCGAGGAGCCCGATTCGGGGCTCCATCCCAGGACCCTATCCCAGGACCCTAAGATCATGAGCTTAGCCGAAACCAAGAGTCGGACGCTTAACCGACTTAGCCACCCAGGCGCCTCCCCCCCAATTTCTTAATCAAAATATCATATTCAGAGTTTTCCTATTTTAGTATTTGATTGACTGATTTATTTTTTTGTCTTTTTTTTGACATAAACTGTTAGACCTTTGACCTGTTGTGGTATTTTATAGCTTGGGTATTATTAGAAGGTTCTCTGGAATGCTTGGAGTTACACACAGGAACTTTGACATATACATGTTAGGGGGAACACATCTCTGTAGGAAGCAGTGAGAGTGGAGAGAGTGTAGGAAATCTTAGACAAGGAGTGAGTATATAGTTTAGCCACAAAACTAGAAGCCTTGAAATAGAACTAGAGAATAAAGTGGAAGGAAAAGAAGGACTAGAATGGCTAAGAGATAAAGCCAGGGAGGCAGAGATTAGATCTTGTGGAGCTTTCTAATCCAAACTTTGTGCTTCATTCAAAGAACAATTAAAAGTCCTGAAAGATTATAACAGTATGGTGACAAGATGTCATCTTCATTTTATATTTGAATAGATGCTCTGCCAATAAGCCTAGGCAAGAGAAGATGGTAGATGGTGATGAGAAATGAGTTTATAAGAGTTATTTAAGAGAAAAGAATCTGTACATTATGATGATTTGTTAATGATTATGGGAGGTAGGCAAGTGGATGGTGTAAATGTTGATTCTGTAGGGGAGTAAAATAATTTTATTTCCACCTTTTTAGGTTCTTGGATGAGACAGATTAACGAGAAAAAAAACAGATTAACAAGAGAAAAGCAAAAGTTTAATAACATGTATACCTCCTGTATACATGGGAGATACCTAGAAAAACTGAGCAACTCCCCAAAATGGCCCAAGGTGTCACCCTAAATACCATCTCCATATAAAGACAAGAAGGTGTTGGGAGGGGAGGGATCCAGTTACAGGAGGTTTCCAGGAAAAGCAGAGTAAACAAGGGTATGGCTGTTACACAGATTTAAGTCAATGTCTTCTCCACTGATAAGAGTTTCTAGAGATTTGATCATCGTTCTCTTCCTGTTGTGAGAAGGAGACACCTTTTTACTAATGGAGAATGTCCTTATAAATGTCAATGTCCCTTACAAAAGAGTAACTTCTACTTGGTTTTCAGAGCTTTCCCACATCTGCTGTTTCTTAAAAATAGCCAACTCAAGATAATCCTTATGCCAAAGGCATATTTTGGGGTGGCAAATTCTGCTCCCTTTCAATTCTAAGATTTCTAGTTTTGGCAACCTGGGTGTTTAACTTCTTCAACAGAATAAATATAGGTAGAAATAAAATTATTGAAGGAAAATAATGATTTTCTATTTTGGACACATTTTGATGTGTCTGAATCATCTTGTTACAGATGTCCAGTAGTCATACAGTCATACACAAGCACACACACACACACACATCTGTAGCCAAGAAATTTGCTGTGGGCTGCTGATATATGTGTATATGTGTTACATGTGTGTATTGTTGGGGCCACCCCAAGATGGCCACTTTGGCATGAAGAGTATTCTGAGCTGAAGGCAGCTGAACTCTATGGGCTTTAGAGAAATTTTGCCCCTCTCTTAACTACATAGAAGAATCTAAAGTGAGGCTCTTTCCTAGAATATGGGTTGTTAGCAGAGATAAATTTTGTCTGAATGACCCATGTATATAGAAGGACAAACATCTAATTTTCAAATATCGGCTCTTCTTATTGTCCTTCCTTTGAAGTCCTGGCTCCCTGCCAACTTCTCCTTAGTTTAGGATGACTTAGATATCTCATTCTACCTGACTCTCTTTGGAATTTACATGTCTATGTGGATTTCCTCTACATATGCTATTAAAATTGATTTTCTCCTGTTAATCTGTCTTATGTCAATTTGATTTTTAGCCCAGCTAAAAGGACCTTTGAAGGGGATAGGGATTCTTGCTCCTTGATTATCTATCTATCTATCTATCTATATATGCACACACAAATTTTCAGAATTCAGATTACAAATACGAGTTTTTAGCTTAGAAAGGGTCATCAAAACAAAAGTTTATATGGTGGGAAGGGAGTATATGACATGGCTCTGAGGAACACTAGTATTTTAACCAGGGTAGAAAAAGGAAAGCCTACAAACACACTAAGAAGGAATTATCAGGGAGAAGGAAGAAAACCCAGGAGACTGTGATGTTATAAAAAGATTTGAGGAGGGGATGATTAACAGTTTTAAATAGTTTAGAAAGTCAATTAAGGGGCACCTGGGTGGCTCAGTTGGTTAAGTGACTGCCTTCGGCTCGGTTCATGATCTCAGGGTCCTGGGATCGAGCCCCGCGTCGGGCTCCCTGCTAGGCGGGAAGCCTGCTTCTCCCTCTCTCACTCCCCCTGCTTGTGTTCCCTCTCTCGCTGTCTCTCTGTCAAATAAATAAATAAATACTCTTAAAAAAAAAAAGAAAATCAATTAAAAAAATACACAGATTAAAGCGTCAACAGACACTTTAAGTGTCTAATGTACTTGACATAAAGGTCATTGTGATTATGGTGGGAATCATTTGGATGGAATTATGTCTGTGGTGAGTTAGTTGTGAAGTAGAGTATTTAAAACAGCACCTGAAGACAATTCTTTCATGACATAAATCTGTGTGTGGTGTAGGAGAGGAAAATTATTTTACTCTACCCTTTTGGTTGTTTTGGGTAGTCTATTAATTAAATTGACATAAGACAGATTAACAGAAGAAAAACAAATTTAATTATGTAAGTAATTAATTATCTATCATTGGACACTTAGGTTTTTTCCATAGCTCAGCTATTGTAAATAATGCTGCAGTGAACATGGGGGTGCCTGTTACCTTTTCAAGTTAGTGTTTTTGTTTTCTTTGGAAAAGAAGTGGAATTCCTGGATCATATGGTATTTTTATTTTTAATTTTTTGAGGAACCTCCATACTGCTTTCCACAGTGGCTATACCAATTTACATTCTCACTAATAGTGCATAAGGGTTTCCTTTTCTCCATAACCCCACCAACACTTGTTATTTCTTACCTTTTTGATAATAGCCATTCTGACAGGCATGAGGTATTTTCTCACTGTGGTCTTGATTTGTGTTTACTTGATGATTAGTCCTATAGAGCATCTTTTCATGTACCTGTTGGCCATTTGTATGTCTTCTTTAAGAAAATATGTCTATTTAGATTTTCTGCACATTTTTCTTAACTGGATTGTTTTTTGCTTTTTGTTATAGAGTCTTAATGAGTTTTTTAAAATATATTTTCACCACTAGCCCCTTATCAGATACATGCTTTGCAAATATTTTCTTCTTTTTAGTAGGTTACCTTTTCATTTTGTTGATGTTTTCCTTTGCTGTGCTAAAGCTCTCCCCATTGTATACTATTGACACCTTTGTTTTAAATTAATTGATCCTATATGTGTTGGTTTATTTCCTGGCTCTCTGTTCTGTTCCATTGATCTATATGTCTGTTTTTATACCAATACCATACTGTTTTAATTACTACAGATTTGTTTTTTTTTTTTTTTTTTTTTTTTAAAGATTTTACCCATTTATTTTAGAGAGAGAGAATGAGAGACAGAGAGCATGAGAGGGAGGAGGGTCAGAGGGAGAAGCAGACTCCCCGCTGAGCAGGGAGCCCAATGCGGGACTCGATCCCGGGACTCCAGGATCATGACCTGAGCCGAAGGCAGTTGCTTAACCAACTGAGCCACCCAGGCGCCCTAATTACTACAGATTTGTAACAGTTTGAAATCAGGGACTGTGGTGCCCCCAGCTCTGTTCTTTCTTAAGATTGCTTTGGCTGTTTGGGACTTTTTATGGTTCCATACAAATTGTAGGATTACCTGTTCTTCTGTGGAAAATGTCATTCATCGGTGTTTTTTTGTGTTTTTTTTAAGAAAAAGAGAGAGTAGGGAGGGGGAGAGGGAGAAGCAGATTCCTCACTGAGCAGGGAGCCCGACATGGGGCTTGATCCCAGGACCCCAGACCATGACCGGAGCCAAAGGCAGATGCCAACCAACTAAGCTGCCCAGGCACCCTTCATTGGTGTTTTGATAGGATTTTCACTGAACCTATAAGTTGCTTTGAGAAGTATGGATATTTTAATGGCATATTAAGTCTTCCAAGAGAGATTTTATTACACTTAAAGCAGTTTTGGCAAATAGTGTCTACAGAGACCAACAAGTATATGTATGATGAAATCATGCTGGGTGGTTGGTACTGTGGTGAACTAAAGATTTAGTTCATAACCTCTGAAGTGGGTAGTCCCTCCTCAGCTCTTTCCAACTGTAGATATGTGAGAATGTAGACTTACTTGTCACATCTGTCATTGTGGAGAATAAGAAAACATGCAAACTAGGATAGCATATTAGAATTCCAAGAAATATTGAGGACCGTTTGAGATTTATTGTTGTTGTATTTATTACAGCTTTATGATTTTTTTCCCCTTTAGTACTCTTCTTAAATATAGGTAAGTATAAGGAAGACAGTTGATTTTTTCCTAAGTGTACAGTGGAAGGTTAATGTAGTAATAAAGTTTTTAGTCATGTGCTAGAAGGTGGTTAAAAAAAATGGACCAAGCACTGCACTATTAGAAGAGAAGGGACGTGAGGGTGGGAAGGGACAGATTGATAGGGGAAGGGGCCAAGAAATGGAGAAAGATCTATGCATTATAAGAGACTGTGGTCAGAATATTCGATGTCAGTTTTAATAGTTCTAAGTGCTAAGGCCAGTGGAATGCCTGAAGAAGTGAGGAGAGATGATTGGGTATGAAGAATTAAGAAACTGAGAGGCCAGTATATTGGATGAGGGAGGGTAGGAAGAAAGGAGGGGTGGGAGGGAGTGGAGGAGCCTGCTAGGGAGAGTGCTTGTGCTCTACTGTCTATTCTTAGGAGGGCACAAATCCTATCATGAGGACTCACCCTCATGACCTCATTAAACTTAATTATGCCCCAAAGGTCCCATCTTCAGATAACATCACATTGGGAGTTAGGTCTTCAACATAGGAATCTTGGGGATGGGGATACAGTCCAATTAATAGCACCCAGAAATACATTGAGTTTACTTGAGAGAGTGATGAGACTTTATTGAGAAGGTGGGTTTATTGATAGCAGATAACTTTTGTTCCAATCATGTGCTATAAGCCTGCTTTTATATACTATATACTACTAAATTAGCACTTCACATTTTAGAGTATTTGATACTTTAAACACATATGCACTGCTATTCATTATAGTTTTGCACAATCAGTATAACGCATTATAGAAATTTCTATATTATAGAAAAAGCCTGAACTTTGACTTCTTTGGAGGTAGGATTTGATATTTACAGTCTGGTTGCTCTTCAGCAGACAAATTAATTGCATAAGGCTTCTTTCTTAATCTGTAAGATGGTACATATAGTAATTTCACACAGTTTATTGAGAGGATTAAACACATAACTTTCATGTAGTACACTGGCTGCCATTTTGTAGGTGGTCAATAAATGGCAGCTAGCATTATTATGCAGATAAAGTGTAGTTTTGTGCTGCTGTATTTAATTTAATGGTAAAATATAGGCTGTTTTCATTCTGATAAACAGATATGCTATTTTATGTAAATGAATGTGTCCTAAACTATAAGTACAAATGGAATAATTTCAAATGTAGTATGTTGAGACTTAGAAAATATAAAAAAACTAGAGAGGTGCAGAAAGAGTGTCTGTTTTTGACTACCTCTCTATCAAAAAGTTGTGTATTTTCCGTAGAAAGAGAGAAAGCTAGTTCAAAACATTCTGTAATTTGAACTGAGATCATCTTCTTTTGTAGAATAATTTTTGTTCTTTTTTTTATACACAAATGAAATATGGCAGAAAATTTGTAATATAAAATATTAATGTGAACCACATAAGAAATCCTTAATCCTCAAATTACGTAGGAGAAAACTTGTTACCATTTTTGGCATATATAGATCAACACTTGCACAATTAGTACATGCTATCAAAACAAGTTTAAGAATGCTGAAGAGTAGAAAGGAACAAAAATGATCTGGCCATTTTATTTTATTTATTTTATTTTTATTTTTTTAAAGATTTATTTGAGAGGGAGAGAGAGAGAATGCATTCATGAGCAGGGGGAGGGAGAAGCAGACTCTCCCCTGAGCAGGGAGCCTGATGTGGGGCTCAATCCCAGGACCTTGAGATCATCATGTCCTGAGCTGAAGGCAGACGCTTAACTGACTGAGCCACCCAGGTGCCCTGATCTAGCCATTTTAATGACATTTTTCTTAATTTAAACAGTTGTGATCACTTACAACACACTGGTTTGTAATTTGACTTTTTTCATATAATATGCAGATACACAGTAACTGATTTAGGTGATGTACTAGGATGGAGGCAGGAAGAAATTGAGGAGGAGAATCCTGAGATATAATTTCATCCTTTCAAATCATGTTAGTATTAAAGATAAGTGTGGAATGCTGTGGATTGTTGACATCTGAACAGAAAATAAGTAATCAGAGAAACATAAATCATTTGGCAGTGGTTTCTGGCAGAGTCACACTTTTTCTCCAGGAGACAGATGACTGAGAAAGGATGAGTGCATTATAAACGGATTGGCACCCATCTGGGCCCCTTTGCTTTATCTTTCTTAGCACTCTCAAGAGTTGGTTCCTTTTGACCAAAAACTGTGTCAATGGTGATCCTACAAGTTGGATCATTTAGGTCATTATTTTCTGCATTATTTTCTGGATACACATTAGCACCCGCATGTGCCTGAACTCAACTTATTTTGGGTCTCAGAAGAGGCTGTGTCTCTTAGGCTCTTCTTGATGTCTACACAGGCATTAAAGTCACTTGGATCTCAAGGATGGAATCTGTTTTTCAGGTTTGGTGTTTAAAATGCATCATTTTCATGAAGGGCTAAGAGCATGCTATGTTTTGTTTTGTAACTTCACACGTGAAAACAGTTATCACTGAAAAAGTCTTTTAGATAAGAATTCTCCTCTTTAAGGTATTAAAATTAAAACCTTACAAAAATCAGCTTTTGAACATTTTTCCCCCTAATGCTGTTTAAAGAAATGTCTCCTGGTTAATATTTTGAAAACAAAGAACTAAATAAGGGGAAAAAAAGAACAAACTCACAAAACAAAAATGTACCAGGGCTTTGTTTTGCTTTTATTTATGTACTCCACCCCCCTCAGTACATCTAAAGTATTGAACTTTTGCAAGAAAAGATGAAGCGCAAAGTGTGAAGTTTGTGGGATGTTATGGAGGAAGACCCCAGACGAGTTATTGAAGACTTCCCGAGATACAGGGAAACCTGGCCCCTTACCATACATTTTCCTGTCATGTGTAGTCTTGCCTGTGGATCCATCATTTCCTGGATTAGGGATCCTGGGGAGATTATTTTCTCGAATGTAAAATGAAGAAGATAATAATATGAACCTTGTATGCATCACTGAGAAGTATAAAAGCCAAAATCTTTAGTGACACCAGCAGATTTTCATGTAGCTCTCTCTTGTGTACCTCCTCCTATGGCCCCAAGATTTTGAATTCACCCTGCGTGTTGGGCTTGGAGAGCAGGCAACATTGGGTTTCCTTAGTCTCCTTAACAGATCACCAGGATTCTGGGAATCAATAAATAGTTAAAGTTCCTATCAGTACGTTGTTATTTCTGAAATCGCTCCTTTCCACAGTTTGAATCCAGTGGCATTTTTTCTTTTTCAGTCTTGTATTTTGTGAGATGAAATGTCATGTATGGTCTCTATGTTAGGAAGAAATTAAGTTATGTTAGCTTCAGATTCCAACCCAGTGTTAGAAAGAAGCTTCTGAAAATGGATCTAACTTGATTTTTCAATAGTGATGTTTTGTTACTGAACCTATTTGGAGAAAGGCCGAATAGCTATGAGTCAGGGCTACTGTATAAGAATATGCTGTAGCTTGTTTGTAGCTTGAGACATTGCATAAGATTTCTAAGGTACAACCATGATAATAATTGAAATTTCAAGGGGTGATTAGTCTCCTGGAATAATATTTGTAAAATAAGGGAGAGCCAATAATTTTGTGCTAAGTGGCCTGAAGCTAGGGATTTCTCCTTTTAATCATGCAGACCTTCATTCATTCAAAACACTTTTAAAACTATTCTTATGTGCCAGCTACTGTGCTAGATTCCTCCAAAGCATTCCAATGTCAGAGAAGCGTTGACTAAAGCTTAATCTGCCTGTTGCAAGTAGAATTTCTTGGAAGTCTCAAATTCATTTGAATCTGACCTTCTATTCCATAAACTTTGTTTTAAAGTAAAACTAATGTATTTTAATTACAATGAGGCAATACCAATCCTCCAGGATTATGGGGTATTAATCCTGTGACTTTGTTTACTCCTTGTCTCAATATTACGTTTCCCTAAGTGTATATGTGCCTCTGTCAAAGTACTGTCACTGTGAACTGTGTGGAGTCCTTCAAGGTTTTCAAACAGAATAAAGGAAAAGGAGGTAAGGAAGGTGATAAACTTTGCACTTATGAAACCACAGCTTTTGGGCAAGATGGAATGAAGAAGAGTGAGATAGCCGTATGGAACTAACTTAGGAAATGTTAAAATAGTCTAGATGAGAGATGATGAGGGCCCAAATGTAGAAGACAACAGTGGGGTTGAGTGACGTTTCATTTATAGAATGTTGGCTGTTCGGGTGTGAGCATTTCAGGAAGAAGGAATAAAGAGGATCATGTGCAGACTTTGAATGACGAGATGGTGCTACTTTTTCGCCAAGACAAGGACATATGGGACAAAGAATGTGATTGGAGGAGAAGACTGAGAATTCCACTTTGGATTTTCTGAGTTTGAAGTGTTTAGGGACCATTATGGGGGAAATGCACTACAGTAAATTGGATATGCTATTTGGAAATAAGGATAAATCCTGGGATGTAGGTACATATTTGAAAGTTGTCGGCATGGGTGATTGTTAGTGCCATTAGGTTAGACCTTTGAGAGCAGTGGTAGTTAATGGGAATCAGAAAATGAAAAGGCAGCAAAACAGACTGAGAAGAACCCAAATATGAACCCAAAGTCTCCATTCCAAAGTTAAATCTTCCCTGCCCAGGAGGTAGATAATAGAGATGTCAACTAAATAGATAATAGAAATCTAAATCAGAATACAGGGGATGGAAAAAAAAGGACTGGATTGCCAAATATTTTTAAAAGAACTATTCTGTGTTGTTAAAGACCAAAAAGACCAAAATGCACCTAATCTAAGACAGTCATTCCTAGAATCGGCCAGTTTGGCTGACCAGGGCTTCCATGTTCATATGGCTCCATCCCAGAAACAGAATAAGGATTTCATAGGTTTGGCAAAGTGAACCTCAATTCTTGTCAAAAGACAAGATATTACAGACCTCCCTAGGTTATCCTGAATTCTCCAAGGAATATCTCTGCATTTTGTTTCCACAAAGCCATTCTTAAATGTAACCACAGTTGTATTGTGGAGTTACTTGTTGTTTGTGACTTCAATCTGGGCTTTTCTGAGTCTCGCACCATCTTGAATTTGACCAATCTTTGAAGTAGGAGTACCTAGAAGTAAATATCAGTAGATGGAACCAATTTTGACAAAATGAATTTTCCTACATTAATGAAAACTAGTTAGTAGGCAGTTATATTATTAGAAAAGCATTTCATGACAAACATTATAAACCTGCATATATATATTGAATATAGTTATATTACTAAACATTTTTATTCTCTTAAATCAAACTTGATTTTTATAAACTAATTCTGCCAGAAAAATAAAGAATTGAGAAAAAGAGCATTGAAGGAGACTTCAAACCCTCCTTCTGTTTTGGTCTTTCTAGTTTCATCAATGCAATTCAAAAACAGCATACCTATATTTGTAACTGTCCTTATGTCATAAGTCTTTATTTCATCAGAACTGTAAAAGATACCCAGAGGCTTCTTCTTTTTCTTTTAAAAAATTTTTCATAAAGAAGACAAAATTCATATAAAAGGGTCTTTATAAATTAACATGGTAAGATACTGTTCTTGGATATAGTACTAAAATGAAGTCTTGTAGTGCTTTCTGTAGTCATTTTTAGTGTGTTTTTACTTTTAGACTCTTGAATTTTCTACTAGATTCTTGGTACTAACTGGATGACCTTCATCAAGTTACTTAGTCTCTTTCTGTGGATGGAAGGGGAGGGATGAGAAATAGTGTATTTAAGTATTAAGCTACTTTTATGGAAGCCCTACAAGAACAGGAATTGCTGTGCACTTGCTTATTCCCAGGGACCCAGAACCTATCCAAGTGTCTGGCACAGTCTGCATTCAAATATTTGATGAGTGAATGGAGAAACAAGGAATTCAAGATCTAGTTTCCTTAAGAGAAAGTATGCCTCATCCAACATGCGTATACTAAATTTATGCCTTGGGAAGAGCTGTTAGAAAGATGCAAATGTTGGTTAATGAATTGGGGCAGGGACACACTTGTACATTGACCCTTAGCCTGCCCATTACTTGAGGGCCAGTAGTAAGTTTTTATCTCAAGAGACATTAGCAGAAACGATCCAGTCTGTACCATGAGCTATGTAGCTCTGTAAAATTTTGCCTTGGCCATCTCCTACCTCCTCACACTGCATGTGAAGGGACAAGATTTTTCATGTCCTACTTTTTCTGATTATTTAAGATTCTAAACATGATTATACCCACATGAGGACTTCAGTCCTTAAGAAAACGTTTCTTCTCAGGTTGACTTGAAATATTCTGAGATTGAATGAAATAGAATTTGTACTTTTAAAAACTATTCTGGAAGCAAAATGTAATTGACAATATCTAGTCAGCTGGTATTTCAGGTGGCGGTTTAAGAAACAAATTCTAAGAAGCAGCAATAACTGAAGAGAGATATATTTAGCATAATTTAATAGTAACTTGGCTTGCATGTGTTTGTTGAAATAATTACATGGATTTATTTTTATATCTTTTACATTATTTCAAGTTTATTTCTGTATATTTGGGTGTAACCTATCAAAATGTTTATGTATTGAAAAGTGCCCCTTACTGATGAAGTATAAGAAAAAGGAATACGTTTTTGATTTAGTAGTTGATGCCATATTAATGGATAACTGTACTTGAAAAGTTGAGGACATGGATGTTATTTATAACTTATAATAATATACCTAATCATATAAGTATATGACTAAAGCATACAGTATGTTTTTATAAAGACATATTTATAATCTATTTTTAAATATGCTATAAACTATTAGCAGAAGTATTATTTTTGTATTATGGTGTGATATCACTTAGAAAATGATATTAGATGGAACAAGAAATATTTTTCTGTAAATGAAATTATAGTTCCAAAAGGAGATTGATTTTATGATCACAGTGTTTTCATTTCCACTTTCTCATTCTTCAGTTTTACACCTTGGCAAGCTAATCTTCAGCATCAGCCAAAATGTCACTTGTCTGTTTATTGTAAATTACCCTAACTGATGAGTGAGAAAAGTTTGTGGTATCTGCCAAATTTTAGGGGGTGAAATAATGAGGATTTCCTCCTAAATCATATTTTGTCCCTAAAATGATATGTTAATAAATGAGAAAAATCAATCATAAAATAGAAAGTGCAGTTATTCCTGCTCATAATTAAATAAAGCAGGATAGAGAAAATTCAAAGTATTTCTTTAACTGTTCATGGACTGTTGCTATATATGCTATTAAAATGAAGCAGAGTAACCCTCAGAAAAGTTGTAAAACATGTTTGGAATCCATTTCAGAGGTGGTAAACTTTTTTTTTAAAGATTTATTTACTTATTTTGGGGGGGAGGGGCAAAGGGAGAAGGAGAGAGAGAATCCCAGGCCGACTCCCTGAGATCATGACCTGAGCCGAAATTAAGAGTTGGATGCTTAACTGACTGAGCCACCTGGGTGCCCCAGTAGATGTTTTTGTTTTTTGTTTTTATTTTTAATTTTAATAACTGTTAGGAGAATCTCTAAGTTCCTAAAAATGTGCTAGTAGCATCTGTAGGTTAATTTCCAGGTAGGTATCAACATAAAAGTGCCCATTTATATTCCCAGTAGTAAAGATGGTGTGCTGATAACATTCAGTTGTTCTTTTCTTTCAGTAAACTCCATATATGGAAATTTAAGTCAATACATCATTTAATTTATGAGTGATACTTGTTTTCTAAAAAGTTTTTAAACCTGTGAAATAAACTCTAGGATTTCTTTAGCAAATTCCTTTATAAGAGTATGATTAAAGCTGTTGCTGCAACTTTTAAACAATTTGTATCTCATTTAAAGTAAGGTTTTGTATTAAATATTTGCAGACTATAGAAGAATTTTTGCATTTTGCTTTTGGGGAAATTCATTCTTTAAAAAAAAGTAATTATACGTGAATGCATTCCCATTATAAAAGATTCAAATACTCCCAAAATCTAGAGAGCAAAATATGACTGTTTACCTTCCTGCCCCCCTACATCCATGCCCCTCCAAGGTAAATACTGTCAATAGTTTATTATGCATCATTACAACACAAATTCTATTCACAAACACCTTGTTAAAAAATAAAAAAAATTGGATCATAATATATATTCTTTTAACTTGTGTTGGAAGAGATTAACATCTTTGGAATTAAAGAGATTTGATTTGTGAGTTCAAGGTCACTATTTGGACAGTCTATCCAAGTATCACTGCTGCCTAATATGAGTCTCCCCCAGTTACTCTAGCATTTTCTTGGCATGGCATCTATGAGGAATGGGAAACATGTTCACTAGAGAGTAAAATAATTGTATGAAAGTCAGTTCATTCATCAGTAAGCCAGAAATGTAGCTTAAAAAATAGGCATCCTTTTTTCTTCTATAAAAGCTTGTCAAGGGCTCCTGGGTGGCTCAGTCGGTTAAGCTCAGGTCATGATCTCAGGGTCCTGGGATCAAACCCCGGGCAGGCTCCGCGCTCAGTGGGGAGTCTGCTTCTCCTTCAGCCCCTCTCCCCCTTGTGCTCGCTTGCTTTCTCTCTCTGTCTCTCTTAAATAAATAAATAAATAAATCTTTTTTTTTAAAAAAATGCTTGTCAAGTTTGTTTACATTCTTTTTGTATGTTTGTGATCATACTAGTTTGGCCCCATATTTGCATTTCTCATATTAGCCATACAGTAAATGTTAAAAATACTTTATATTTTCTTTAATTGATCTGATCTTTCTTTTATAGTTTATCTTCTCTCTTAAATGACCTTCTGTGCTCTTCCTGTCTTCTCCTGTTTTTGACCCTAACATTTTAGAAAAGCCTGGTTCGTGGTGATGTGTTTAGGACAGAATTTCTCAACCTTGGCAGTTTCGACATGTAAGGGCCAGATCATTCTTTGTTGTCCAGTGGGGGAAGAGGCTATTCTGTGCATTGTAGGATGTTTAGCAGCATCCCTGGCCTGGTCTCTATCCAACCCTAAACCAGTCCGTAACATGATTTGAAGTTATTAAAGTTGTGATAAATACAACACTATTAAACCTTCACTCCATATATATATATATAATTGGCTTTAACTCATTAATGGTAGATATGTGCATTGCATATTAGATAGAAAAAAATGTGAAAATATTTGCCGATGAAAAGGCCTCTCCAACTTGAAAGAAATGCCCTCACTTATCTATGAAATCAGAAACCTGAAATCAGACCTTTCTTATGTCTTGACAAAAGTTTATTTACCACTTTACTTCCTTGTACTTTAAAAAGAAATGCATTTGGGTTACTGCAATGTCACATAGAAACAGGTTTTCGGAGGTGTTAAACTAAACAAAACCACCTTCCAGAATAGATGCTGCGTCATTAGATCTAGATACATATGGATTTTGCTCATATAAAACCCCTCAACATTTATCTTCAAATATGTGAACATAATATTCAATTTAAATGGAAATAACATAAACTAAGATTTTAAAGTTTTATCGAAAATTTGCATAGCTCAGTGAAAGCATTTTAATAATAAAAATCCTATACTATGTAATATCTAGGATTGTTTTCAGACACATTTGTCTTTGAAACTTAACATTTTGGTACCTCTCCCAAAAATGGGCCAAGAACAAAAAAACTGACCTTCACAATGAAAACACTTCAAACAATGTTTCCTCTATCTTTAGACCTAATGGTCTTATTTCCGCCCTTGGTATATATTCTTGTTTAATTAATTTCCTGTTGATTTTTAAAACAAATTTGTACTATAGGCTATTTTAAAAGAATTATTTATTTCCAGCTTTTCCCAACATGTGTTTAACTCACTTCCTTTACAGAAACAATACTTAACTTTTTTTGAAGTTAAAATTTGTGAAATCCAAGCATTGTATTAATTTTAATGTATCAATTTATTTTACTGTTTTCAATACATCTATTACAGAAATCTGTAATTTCTGAATCTGCTTTTATAATTTCTGTTTTTCCTAATCCAGTTTTAAAGATTTGAAAATGGCAGATCCAATAGAAAGATGAAGTATTTTCTTTATTTTCAAGCTAATATAAATCACATTCTAGATATCAATATTATATTTAATACTAATTCTGACTAAAGTAATAGACTTGATTCTCCGTAAACTTGAGATCAAGTAAAAATTATTAAAAAGTAATATTCTGATAAAAATATATCACTATGTTTATTGGATATTAAAATCTATGCAGTGTCCTGCTAAAACAGTTTTTTATGTTTGTCTTTATTGTACCACTGGAAATATTTGAGTATCATTTGTTGCAGCTTTTAATATTTTTATTCAAATAGGCCTTTTTTAAAACTTAAATGTATTTAAAAGGGAAGTATCCTGTTGTGGTCTGTAGTTTTTTGATGTATATTAAAATAAATAGTAAGACAAAAAGGGTTACAGAAAAGGTTACTCAGGAATCACTTAAAGTCATCTATTATATCATCTACCACATTTTGGGAAACACTGATTTGAGGGAAATAACTTGTGATTTATAAAACTTACCCTTTGATTTGCAGAGTCTTCAGATTGTAAGTAGGAATTTTCTAGAACATGACCAAAAATTCTTCTGCTTCATTATTAAAAAAATTTTTTTTACATAGTGATCTCCATAAAATACTAGCCATTATAGAATATAATTGAGTTTAATACATTTATGTCTTAGAAGTGTTCTTTGGGGAGTAGGGGAGGCAGTTGATGTTGGCTGTTAGGTGGAATTATAAAGGAAGTAACAGTATGGCTTCACTGTATTCTATTTTCATGACATAAACTTTAGTAATACCTTAGAGTGAAGGAGAGAGTTGAACTTGATTCTAGCTTGTTTAATTCTACATTTCCACAGGAATAACATAAAAGACAGTTAATAATATGGGGCTGGGTATAATATTAATGGTGGATTATTACACTCCAAATTTGTAGCTATTCTTTTACCAGGCTATTCTTTCGCTATTTTAGTTCCTCACAACACTGCAGATCTTCCCCCACCTTTGTTATTTCAGCTGTTTCATGGAGATTTATTTTGGAAATGTATATTGACTGAAGTTTCTTATGCCATCCTCACTTAGCTCTTTGTAGTAAAGGTCACATTTATTTAAAATGTAGACTTGATGGCTGAGAGGTACATTAGAGCCCGCCAATTTCCATTCCCACTCCCTCTCTGACCCTAATTCTGGGCCTTCACTACCTCTTGCTGCGCTGCTTGAAACTCCTTCTTAATTTTTCTCTTAGCCTTTGGTGTTTTCTCTCTCTAGTTCATTGCAGCTCTGATCTTGTTTCTTCCTGGTCCAAAGCCTTCGGAATCTCCCTCTTTGCAAAGACCGCTTTATCTCTCCTTTCTGTTCCCACCACCATCTGCCTCAGTCCACAGACATTCCCTATTCCTCTTGTATTCTACACTGACTGGACAATCATTGAATGCTTAGGAGATCTTACCTTTGCTTTTGTTGTCCTCTCTTCTTGTTCACTTACTGTTTTTGGAAACCAGAATAAATTCACTTGTCTGTTAATATCTATACTCCTTTCCGGGTTCAGCTCACATTTTACCTTTCACCTTAGACTTTTTGGATTCCCTTTTAACCCTACACAAACAAGATGTGATAGTGGTCTTCTCTGTGAATTGCCATCTTTCCTTCTTCTTTCCACTTCTTTCCTTCTTTTTAGTATTAATAGCTAGATGCAGTCTCAGTGTAGAGGAAAGGCATGAATTTTATTTTATTTTTTATTTATTTTTTGGAAAAGCATGAAGTTTAGAGTCAGACACTGATCTGTTCCCTGTGTAACTGCCATGAACAGGGACCGTGTTGGGGTGTTATTCTTCCACATTCTAGGGACTCCATTCATTGCACACAAAACTGCAATTGGCAATAAGTGTTTGAAGGATGAATAACCGCTTATTTATGAGGGAATGTTATTTTAATATTGATTCAAACAATATCCTGAAGAATCTCGATGTTTTTGCCACCCACAGAAAAATACTTTCCTTCTCCAGTAAAGTGTACAGTTAAGGAGTTTGTGTGTGGGAATCAAATGAAAATGCACCGTGGAGGTGGTGTTTGAAGATTGCTTGTGTGCGTGTGTGTGTGCGTGCATGCATGCGTGTGCTTGCACACACACAAAATGGTAGGGAAAGAGAAGTTTTCTTTTATTGCCATTGCTTTCCTATTGTTTTCAAATCTGTATGTACCCATTAAATGTAGTTCACCCCCCTAGCTTTTAGAGGCCTCTGTGGTCACTTAAGATTCCTAATGCCAGTTTCCAGTTGTTATAGGGGGGACATTGCTATGGCATAGCATCCGGAGATGATAGGACATTCCAGTCTCTCACCCTTCTGTGGTTTACCGTCTGTGCAGCAAGTTACCATGCAGGAAAAAACCTAGCATGTTTGCCAATAGATATCAAGTGATTTACTAATTTGATAATAATCTAATAATTGAGTTATAAGGTTAGGCTCCTGAATATAATAATATATAATAATTTGCTTTTATATTTTCTTATATCTTCAATGGAACCTTGTTATTGCAACATATATGACACAGTAAAATTTAGTACCAGGTATATTTGTCTTAAACTTAGTCTAAAGGGCTAATAACAAAAATAGGAAAAGGGATTTAATTATAAAACATCCTAATCTGTAAACAAGTCTGAACCCTCGGGACGCCTGTGTGGCTCAGTCGGTTAAGCATCTGCCTTCTGCTCAGGTCATGGTCCCAGGGTCCTGGGATCGAACCCCGAGTCAGGCTCCCTGCTTCTTTCCTCCCCGCTCGTGCTCTCTCGCTATCTCTGTCTCTCTCTCTCAAATAAATAAATCTTTAAAGAAAAAAAAAAAAGAAGTCGAAACCCTCATGCTGCTGATGCACAAAGGCGTCTATGATTACTCAGCACTTTTTTGTATTTACACAAGACTTAAATGAGTAAATGACTGAATGTTAGTGCTATTACTTAAATTTGTTGAAGAGGTTCTGATGCCCCTGAATCATTTTCCAGGGAACATTCTAAAATTAAACCTGTGACAATAATTGCTTAGTGAGCATAGGAAGTACCAACAAACTTTTCAATGCTGTCTCTTCAAGAAGAAGAATATTCAAAGGAACCTCCTTTTAAATGATACATGAGGACTTTTTCACCCTTGTTAGATGCCTGTTTATTTTTATTAGAACTTTTAAGACACTGAATATAGCAACTTAGGATCCTTTAAGTTTGTACCTCAGCCTAATTACCTAACCAGTTCAAAAATTGACTTCTTTTAGAAGCTTTGTCTCAATTCAAATCTGAAATCAATGGCAAGTGTGTGGTGCTAATTAAAGCCATTGCATACTGAAACTTTTATTATTAATATTTATTTTCTGAAACAGTGTAGTGACACCCATATGCATATCCTAAACTAGATTATACCAAATTGTGTTGATACTCCCTACCTCGGGAGATTTGGGGGCACCCACATTTGCCAGAAATCTATGAGGCCATGGCTATAATTGGTGGACTCCTTAGAGAATGTGGTATAATTCCTGATTATAGTTCAGACTGGTAACTTTGAGTGTGATGAGATACTACAAGGAAAACAAATGAAATATTTAAGTATGACTGTTGTTACTTCATGCCTTGCACATTCTCAAGTCTGGTCGAATATAATTATTTTGAGTTTGGTTTTCTTTGTTGTTTCTGTCAGAGATTCATATTTATACTTAGAAGAATTGTGTCAGAAAAAAATCCCATGGTTTTCTATACTAAACTAATATATTCATCATTGACTGTAACTCTCCTAAATTTTTGAGTGCTCCTTTAGATAATGGTAATGATATTATTAGAGTAGTCTTTCTTGAGTTTTAAGAGGAAGAAATAAGTAATTTGAAATTTCACTTTCATTTTATTTTATGGTGAAATATTTTTCTGCTAGCTTTCTTTTTATAATTCCTTATTTGGAAATAATTTCAAACCTAGAATAAATTTGCGAGAATAGTTGAAGGGATTTATTTTACCTATATTAACCTATTGTTAATATCTTATCTCATTTATGTTATCATTCGTTCTCAATGTTTTTGTGTGCATGTGGGGATGTATGTAATATATTTGTGTAGTATATACACACACACATATATATAATTTTTCTCAACCATTTGAGGGTGAGGGTTTTTTGTTGTTTTCTCAGTAAGCTTTTTTATCTCCTTCGTTTTTGAATACCCATGTTCATGATTTAGTAAGTAAGACATTTTAGTCTGATTTAGGTGGTGATGATCAAACAGAGCATTCTGATAAATCTGCTTTTCCATTATTGGTAATTTTTATTCTTGCTAAAATTTTCTATGGGCCGCTATGGAAATTTGTAGAACAATGGAGCCAGTATGTGCTTTCTCTCCTACCCACCTTTGAGGTATTTTGGCTAATAGTCACAGAGCAGGGGATAAAGGGAGGGGTGGTACCTGGAGAGGATGATAATAACTCTCCCTAGGGATAGCGTCCACTGTTTGGAATAGAACAACTAGCTGACCTTGTCACTAAGCAGGCAGTCATTACTTTCATTTTAAAGGTACACTTTAGTCTGAAAATTACATGCTGAGTACAAATATTTCTCAGCTCTTACTCTTCAGAGATCCCTTGATTTTTGAGTGTTTAGACTAATGCTTTACATTATTATTCTTGTTTGCATTGCTCCAAATGACAGAATAATGTAATGCCTGTATCTTCTGTAGCCTTAAAATACAGTTCCAGAAGGAATACTTTCTCTGCAGTTTCTTACTGTACTAGAGTAGGCTTTTAATACATGCTGACTAATTTAAATGATGATGTGCCCCACACAGCTGCTCTGTTTTGTTTTTGTTAGCTTATGCCTTAAATCTGTGGACTCAGCAAGGTGGTGTCCTAGATCCCCTGATGGGATGTTTCAAGTTTTCTGTACTTTATATTATACATGTTGAGTCTAGAGCTAATATTTTAGTATATATATATTTATAATCTGTAAAAACTTTAAGAGTTTAATGTTTTAATAACGGATGTGTTGTTATTTGTACATCTATTGAATGCTCAATACTTTACCTGTATTATCTTTAATTTTTACTAAAATCTTACAAAGTAAGTGAAATTATCATTGTTTTATGGAATAGAAAAATGAAGCTTAGAGCAATCGTTTGCCTTTTAGATAATAATACCTACCTCCCTTTTTGGGGAAATGGGAGAATTAAGACACCATGTCTGCAGCAGCTCACACCGACTCTGGCACAGAGTAGCCCTCCAGTAAATGGCCATTCCATTACTCTCATCAGTGCCAGTGTCTCAGCTAGTGGCACAGCCAAGGGTCTGCCTGATCTGGACCTACAGACTATATTGACTATATCTGCTATCTTCTGAGATATAAATGGAGTGACACTTGACATAGTTTTATATACCTGTATTCTCAGTTATTGCAGAGAAGCCAGGTGTTAATGACCTGGAATGGTTCTATCATTGGCTTTAACTTCCCAAGCAGCCCTTTAATTATGAAGGTTGACACTGTGCTTCATGCTGACGACACTGTTCCTTGAAGCTCTGCAGCAGATGGTGGCGGTGTGCAGATTCAGCACGGTTCCCCGGACTGCGCTGCCATCTCAGCAGACTCTGCCTGTACAAGGCATCGGTCTGTGGTGGAGAGACTTTACCTGTAAAACCACACACACACACACACACACGCACACACACATGCAGGCAGGCACGCACTCACAAAATTCTCGTTAAAGTGGGTTGAGGGCTTGGGCTGGACTCTTGTTCTCCGTGTGGCATTTGTATCAGATTTAAAAAGCATATGGCCAGAGAGCTATTTCACCATAAGGCCAGTGAGCAAATAGCCTGGTGTCAGATTCCAGATAAACCACAAGTTTACATTTTGCATTGAGACCGTTTTTATCAGAAAGTGCTATGTTTTACAAGTGCTCACGTGAGGGCAAGATGCCTGGTGTATAGAACATGCATTTGATGAATGCCCCAGGGAATAATGATAGGGAGATGAGAACCCTGTGCCAACAAAGGACTCTTTGTTTCACAGAAATTTTTATCATTTTGGACAGGATTATTTGGATCCAGTAATGGAAGTACAAGGCCTGCTATGCTTGTGCCTATAAATTGGGAATCCTCTGTATGTGACATGTGGGTACTATTTCTTTGAGAGGAAAGAGAAGCGTGTTTGCTTTTCTGATGTGCCTTGTAGATTTCCCTGGTACTGCTTGGATGACAAAACTTTCAGTGATAGAATTGGAATTGCAGAGGTGATTTACTATGAAGTTAATGGACCTTAGGCTTCAGGGCCCCCTTATTTTCCCAGGCTCTGTCCAGAATCCTGGGCCTTATTCACATGATCGCATGTGAAATTTGTAGTTGATTTAAACTAATCAGCTAAGATTGGGGTCTTTTTGCACCCCGCTGAACCTCTGTCATATTTTCCCTTGTGCAAAGCGTGTTAGAGTGGCCACTGGCAATTTTGGAATCTGGCTAACAGGATGCCGAGCTGGAGGTGCATTTATTTCGGGCGTAGTAGGATATGTTCGTGTGAGCCATATGAAATTGTCATTTTTGGAGTGGAAGATGATTGAACATTGGCAATTTCATGTGGTCATATGTGGTTTGAAGTTCCTCAGTATATAATTAAGTTATTTCTACTGTCCTGGCAAAACAGTGTCTTCCAGGAATCTTCCCACTGCTGACTGAGTTTACCCAGTGTGATGAATGAAAGTACATGGCTAGAGGTCATTTTGTGATATGCATGTGTCCTAGAGCACCGGGCACAGAAAACGTGGGTAGGGAAGAAAGAACGACAAAACTTTGGTTGACTCTAATAGAGGAAAGATTGAATTATCTTTCTAGTCTCTCCTTGGAAAATAAGATAAGATCTGTGAAATACGAAGAGGCAAATAAAATGTATGAGTCAAAGCAAAACAAAATAAGTATAAAAAGTATATAAAACTATGCCAAAGCATATCTACTAATTATTTGAAAACATAGGCTATTTTTCTGGATTTTGTCATTTTTGTGGTGACCATCAAATTATTTATTTGCAGTATTTTGAAATTTATCTGTCTGTTTACTTATTTATTGAGAGAGAGAGAGAATCTCAAGCCAGCTTGATGCTTAGCACAGAGCTCCATGCAGGGCTCTATCCCACGACCTTGAGATCATGAACTGAGCCGAGATCAAGAGTCAGATGCTTAACCAAGAGCCACCCAGGTGCCCTTGAAATTTATTTTCGGAAAGGGTTCCCCTGCCCCCATTGTATAAGCTTCAAAGTTTATAATACTTGAATCTGCCCCTGAATGGGAAGAGTATGGAATGGGGGCCCAATAACAAACAGGTTTTCCCCAGGAACCCAAAGATCCTTTTCAGAGATTATTTTTATAACTTCTTAAAGTAGAGATCAATTACAGTAACATAACCGATTTCCTTTCAGGGGAAAAAGGGATATCAAAGGATGAAAATAGATTGTAAAAGTGATACTTGAGTATATAAGATTATGTTTCTAGGGTTAGGATTAGAGTACATTTCAGAAACCATAGCAACCCAATCTATTTCTATCTTCCGTCAACCTTGTTTAGCACCATCTTTCCTTTCAGGAAAATAAAGACAGATAGGAGTCATCAGTGAATGAGATTCTTCTCTTAATGAAACTGGGAGCAGGTATGAAAGATCTTTTTTAAGGGTATCTTCTTGTATTTTTCACTCTGTTTCTCCTAATGATATGTTACTCTGATTGTTGTTGTTGTTGTGTTTTTTTTTTTTTCCTTTTCTTTGGGGGTGGCCTGGGAGGTGCTACTAGAATCAGCAAATATATTACTTGTTAATAAATTCTCCACCAACATGAATTCTTCAGTTTTTAGATGTAAAACAGATATTGCTCTGTCCCATTGCTTTATCTTATCTGCTAATTGCACCATCTTTGGGGAGTCTGGGAAACTCTAACAAAAGAAGTAATGCTTTTCTTATTGTTGCACACAAGTGCCCAGATGTCACAAATAATTTAGAAAACCAGGGAGTCAGAGGTTCTACTAATGTTTGTTCCTCAAAGAGCTTTTCTTTAATGCACCCCTGCCAGGGGGATGAAATGTCTCATGAGAAGCCTTGCTTGATTTATTCATGGTGGATACCAGTATGTAGGACGGATATTTAAACATTTAATACTCTCTTACCTCTCAGAACATAGCATATGTATGACTTCTTGCTCCATTGTTTCTTTTATTAGAAACATCTGTGATATACATCAAACATCATGATTCAACTCATCATAAATAAGCTGTAAGGCATTAGGATGTCAGGAGAGAGGACCCTCAGTGCAGTGCCCACTTGTGATCTTACCTTTTTTCTCTTATATTTCCCTAGCTTGGTGAGTGTGATAAATAATCTTCAGTTCTATAAGGCAGAATCTGAAGCCTGAAAGATGCCTCACAATTCACTCACCATATCAAGTTCATGAAAGCCTCCTTAGTCTCTGCTTTGGGATGACCTGAGTGTCTCCTGACTCCTTCTGACTTATAATTAGAGGAGTTTTTGTTTTGTTTTGTTTTTTTAAGGAAATATAGTTTGTAGAGCATGTTTCCAGCCGCATTCAATGGTCAGTCACCATTGCATCATATTAATCCATTCAACAAATATTTGAGTGCAGGAGAGAAATGGAATGAAGTGGTAGTTTGGTGTCTCCTTCAGGTCTGTTTTCTACCCATCTCCATCTTGCTCTCTGCCCTCGGAGACAAATCAATATAGACTTTATTAATGGGCCCTCTGGAAAGAATGCTGAGGGAGGGAGAGCGTGAGTTCAGCCTGTTTATTCTTTTAGCTCTTTTAGTGTGGTACACATTCCCTTCTAGGATCCTGGCTGATACAGATGCTAGTCAAGAAATACCTCTGTGATGCTTTGACATTTTCAGTGACATATGAAGGACGTGAGGAAAATGCCATGGAGATGTGGAGGGAAAGAACCTTCTGTGTAGAAAAACTCTTTTCTCAGAATGTTGAATAGACAGCAGAGTGGACTGGGTGGTTGGAATGAAGTAATAAGCAAGTGGGAGAATAGTAGGAAACTAAGTCAGAGGGATAGTAGAATGAGGTGGGAAGACCACAGAGTGCTTTATGGGGCCTATTTTCATTGTGAGATTAGAAGTCATTGGAGGTGATGAAAGACTTATAATGTGTCACTCTGGCTACTATTTGGAGAATAGACTGGGGGCCAGTGTGGAAGCAGGAAGGACAGATAGGAGACTACTGAGAAAGGCAGTGGTGATGGTAGTGGCAAAGGCAGTGAAAAAATGCTGGGATTCTGGATGTGTTTTGGAATACAAGGACAGGATTTGGTGATGGATGTAGGATGTTAAAAGAGCAATTCATAATCATGCCAAAGTTTAGCAACTGGATGGATGGACCATCATTTTTTTTTTAATGTTTTTTTTTTTTCTAAATTTTTATTTATTTTTAAAGTAATCTCTACACCCAACGTGGGGCTGGAACTCACAACCCCAAGATCAAGAGTTGAATGCTGTACTGACTGAGCCAGCCAGGTGCCCCCCCACCCTTTTTTTTTTTTTAATTATTTTTATGGACCTGTCGTTTCTGATATGAGGATGCCCATTAGAGGAAGAATTTAGAGAGGAAGATTAGGAATTTGATCTGTTAAGTTTGAGATGCATCAAAGTATTGAGTGGGCAGTTCATGGAAAATGTCTAGACTAGAGATACAAATTTAGGAGCCATTGACATATAGATAGTATTTAAAGTTGAGACTTACTGAAATTACCTGAGCTGTTGATTCTCAAATTCCTTAGTTGGGTATTTATAAATACAGTTTTCATTGTAAATATATAGTGCTTGGGTCAGCCTGGTTAACCTTTAAAAACAACATTATAGGGGCGCCTGGGTCGCTCAGTTGTTAAGTGTCTGCCTTCAGCTCGGGTCATGATCCCGGGGTCCTGGGATCGAGCCCCGCATCGGGCTCCCTGCTCCGTGGGAAGCCTGCTTCTCCCTCTCCCAATCTTCCTGCTTGTGTTCCTGCTCTCGCTATCTCTGTCTCTGTCAAATAAATAAACCTTTAAAAAAATATTATATTTTTTTCTTTCTAATTTTTATTTAAATTCTATTTAGTTAACATATTCTGCAATATTGGTTTCAGGAGTAGAGTTCAGTGACTAATCACTTACATACAACACCCACTGCTCATCATATCAAGTGCCCTCCTTAACTACCCATCCTCCATCTATCCCATCCCCCACCCACGTCCCTCCATCACCCCTCTGTTTGTTCTGTTTTTAAGAATCTCTTATGGTTTGTTTCCCTCTCTCTTTTTTCTCCCCCCCCATGTTCATCTGTAAAAGCAATATTAAGATTAGAAATTATATTTTATAAAAAATAAAAGATGTATATATTCTATAATTAACCTATATACAACATAAGCACCTATAAACGTACATAACCACTAACATACTGATATGTGTATATAAACTCATAGGTAGACTATAAAGTGTGTATAACACAAAGACTATGTTTGAAAATATTATTTGTCTTTTTGGAAGGCTTTTTTTTTAAATGTCAGAAAGTGAGAGTAATCACTGATTTTCCTGCCAAGCAGGGAATTAAATTATAACTCTGAAAAGAGAACATAAGGAACGTTATTGCAGCTATCCTTGAAATGTCAGTCTACTTTTAAAATGCAATGATTTTAAGCCATTTGTTTACAATATGGCATCTCTATATGTAAAAATTTCAAACGCTTAGCCCTCTGTGATTTATCTCTAACGTTTTAGGATTTTGAATACATGGCATTCGTAGTAGTAAAGAAATCTTTGATATCCAAAACACTAGAGCAGGGGTCATCAGAGTGGTTTTTCCAGGGTAGTTATTTTGTCACCAACTAGCCATGTCAATTTACAACACTTACCACTCTCTAGGTTTAACTTCTGTAGACTTAACTTCTATAGGTTTTTTGCTTGAAAATGAGAAGATTAAATTAGATTACTGGTATTACCATAGTTCTAGAGACTCCCTCCAGACTGGTAACAATGGGCCAGGTATACCAAAGATGCCTGGGTCCTTCACTATTTCTTTTTCTTTCTTTTAAGATTTCATTATTATTACTGTTTTAATGTAATCTCCAATATGGATCTTGAACTCATGACCCCAAGATCGAGTCACATGCTCTACCAACTGAACCAGCCAGGTGCCCATTCCTTCACTTTTAGCTTTTACTTGCTCTGTGTTAGTGTTACCAAGGAAGACATTTTTGAGCCACGGGAGCACCAGTTCATTTGTTTGTTTATTTATTTATTTATTTATTTTTAATTTAATTTTTTTAAAAGATTTTATTTATTTATTTGACAGAGAGAGAGAGAGAGCACAAGCAGGGGGAGAGGCAGAGGGAGAAGCAGACTCCCCACTGAGAGCCCGATGCGGGGCTTGATCCCGGGACCCTGGGATCATGACCCGAGCTGAAGGCAGATGCTTAACCGACTGAGCCACCCAGGCACCCCAGGAGCACCAGTTTAAAAGTCTTTAAAAAACAGTTAGTTGTTCATCTTTTCTAGAAAAAAAAAATTTCAAATAACAATGTGCAAACTTTTTGTCAGCTTTGAGAGCTGTCTTACCTCTAAACCACTGCCCAAAAAACATACCCAGCCAGTTCCATAACTGTCTTCCCAGGTAACTTTTTTTCCTTTCTTTTTTTTGCCTCTGAAGTATAATTTAGCCTTAACATTCTTTAATTACAGTCTTAGGATCTTACAGTTGAGACAGACCTTAGAAATTCTCTCTTTCAACCTCTTTCCTGATACAGAATGACCACCACATCCGTGAGACTAGTTATTCAAAATCTATTTGCAGAATACCATGAGCTCATCAACTGGGATGGTAACCCATTCCATTTTGTAGCAGCTCATATACTTTCTTATGTGCTGCCAAGATAAATACCTTTGAAATCTTCATTTTTCTGTCATTTTACCATAGTGATGTGAAAACACTGTCTGTGGTTAGTGGCTTTCAAAGTTTACTGTACATAAGAATCACTTACAGGGTTAAGATGAATATTCCAGGATTCTCTATACAAAGATTGTTTCAACGGATCAAGAGATGAAGCCCAGCAATCTACATTTTTTAATAATCATTTTGTGTGATTGTAATTCTAGATTATTATTATAATTCAACAAAGAATATTATGAAATGGTAAATTCAGTTTTAAAATAGTTTGTATAGTATGATGCTATTTTTCCATGCAATACAATCTCGGTGTAAAAAAAAAATCAATTTAGGGGCACCTGAGTGGCTCAATCGGTTAAGCTGTTGACTCTTGATTTCGGCTCAGGTCATGATCTCAGGGTCCTGGGATTGAGCCCTTGTTGGTCTCCACACTCAGTGGGGTGTCTGCTTCAGTATTCTTTCTCTCTCTCTCTCTTTCCCCATGTTCCCTCTCTCTCTCTCTAAAGTGAATGAATAAATCTTAAAAAGAAAAATCAATTTAGGAGGATATCCTGAAAATGGTATCAATGGTTGATTATTTGTGCTCATTGGGATTGTGGCCAATTTATACTTTTACTTCTCTTTACATCCTAATATTTTCACAATGACTGTATAGTACTTTTATCATTAAAAACAGTAAGTTTTAGGGGCACCTGGGTGGCACAGTCAGTTAAGCATCCAACTCTTGGTTTTGGCTCAGTTTGTGATCTCCTGGTCATGAGATTGAGCCCCGAGTTGGGGCTCTG
Source organism: Leptonychotes weddellii (assembly GCF_054177405.1). Classification (NCBI taxonomy): domain Eukaryota; kingdom Metazoa; phylum Chordata; class Mammalia; order Carnivora; family Phocidae; genus Leptonychotes; species Leptonychotes weddellii. The sequence continues at coordinate 41,906,742 of NC_138371.1, read as the reverse complement.
CACTCAGCACAGAGTTTGCTTGAGATTTCTCTCTCCCTCTTCCTCTGCCTCTCTTCCTGCTTGTGCTCTCTCTCTCAAATAAATGAAGATTTTATTTATTTATTTGAGAGTGAGCAAGCACATAAGTGCCACCCAGGTACCCCCCCAAAATAGTATATTTTAATGAGTAATTATCACCCCCACTTGTTATCATAAAGGTGATTTTTATAGAGCATGGAGACTTGCAAGGATGAGAGAGACCTTCCTAGCCTGGCACATTCTTCCTGCTCCTCATTGTTTCAGGGCACATTGGAGTAAAGGTCCTTTGTAAAACATACTGACTCTTCTGATCTCTAAAGGGAAGATGGTGGTCAGCATTGGTAGTCATATCATTATTCAGTCCAGATTTCATCAGTCATTCGTTTGTTCTTTCAAGCAACATTGTGTTCTAGGTTCTGTGCCACTCGCCAAGGCTATAAAGCAAAACTTCTGCACCAAATTCCTACTATAGCAGAGGAAATAAAGGTTGCATATAAAAGAACTGCCTCTCTTTGGGAAGTGGCGAGAGCTGGCTTCACTTAAGAGTTGTTGAATGAAGTGAGTCTTGAAAAATGAGGAACAGTCTTATCTAAGCAGATGGGAGTTGGGAGGGGGTGGTGGAGATTTTTCCTTGAGAAGCATATGCAAAGCCATAGAAATGTGAGCTAGTGTCTTATAAATGGGACACTCTAAGTACTTTGATATGGCTAGAGGACTGGTTGCCCCTGACAGGACTGCAAGAGGTAATTTGGACAGGTAGGCAGGAGTGCAGTCTTGCAGCATTGTATATGCCATTTTAAAGAATTTGCGGATTTAGGCAGGTAACCTGGTGGTAGTGGTGTGGCAGATAGATTGGAGGGGTGGCTGGAGGTGGTGAGACCAGTTGAAAGCTATTCTGGTACTAAGAAACAGTGTTAGAGGCAAGAATTGTTAAGGAGTTGGAATCACCAGGACATCCTGACTGAGTGTTGGGCGGGGGGGTGGTGCGGAGGTAACCAAGAGGGAGGAGTCTGGCATGACTCCTAGTATTTCATAGAAGGTTGCTGGGTGGATTGGATTCTAGCACCATTTTTGCAGGGCAGAAGATAGGAGGATATCAATCCTAAAGGTTGTTTTCTTAATTTCCTTCTTCTTTTTTTTAAAGGAGATAGAAGTTTATTGAATACACTGCAAAGGAGTGGTGGGCAGGACAGCCAGGGAGAGAAGGTTGTGAAGGTTGTTTTCAATTTAAGAATATTACTGCTCTCTTACAGTATAGAAGGAGCAAAAAGTACATGGCGCAAATAGAGGACAATAAAATATCTGAATTTACCATCTGGACACTTGTTTTCCATGTGCCTATCTCTATATTTAATTTCAACTTTTCTAGGTCTCAGAAGATTGCTGTGCCCTGGAAAGTCTTAGTATATGTGGTTTCATAATTTTTCATTTGGATGCTACTTCCCCCTTTGTCTATGTAAATCTAGAGATAACTGTGAGGGAGATAACGCCTTTAGAAAAGTCAGAAAGTCATGCCAAGAATAAACCATTTGGGAAGGGGAGGGATGTCAGAGAGCAAGGATAAATTTCAGGAAATGTTGGCTATTCAGTGATGGCAGATAATTTAAATTTAAATGGCAATGTCTAGTCAGCCTTTGTATTTGAATGGCTAGAATCTATGCATATTTACCAAACAAGAGCAGGATATGCATATGATCTCTATGGTACATTCTGCAATTCAAAATTTGATTTAGATAATTTTACCTAAAGGAATAGACTCTAAATGAGCTTAAATGATTTTTCCATGTGTTAGTGGTAGCTGCTAATGCAATGTATCTGTTGATTTGCAAAAGTAATTTTTTTGTACCTAGACTAAGAAACAGATTGCTGACAGATGCCCTAGATCTTTAAAGCAAATTTATTGTATATTTCTAAAAGTAACATATGCTTTTATAAAAAAAAAATTAAGGTATGGAAATGGAAGTAAAATGTAAAAGTCTACTTACTTTCCTTTACTACAGTTGATGAGTATCCTTCCATATTTATATGTGTCTGTATAAATGCCCACTCATTATTTCTTAAAGTGTAGTATTCAAAGGTTTTGAGATAAGATAAGAGAGATAACAGCCATGGAAAGTATCATGTAATTTAAATCTTGATAGTCAGTAGTAGTCCACCTCTTCAAGCAGGTGACAGTATTTGGGGCAACGATGCTTATCTGTTACTAAATAATTAGCAACTGGTTTAGGTTAAGCCAGGATTAATTCTCTCTGTAATTTTTTTTCCTAACGCAAGGGGAATAGTAATCATGTATGGCATCTCTTAATCTGTAAAATCTGTCTACAGATTCTTTTCTAATCATCCCAGGAACCTACTAACTTTAGTTTAGTCCAGTAAAAACAATTGGTTGAGGAACGTAACTCTTAACCTTCGGCATCTGTTAAAAGCAGAGTTACTTTTATACTCCTTAGGAGAGGAGAAGGGGTTATGTGTTAGAAGCCAGTGTACATGACATGCAGTTTGCAACTACTAGCGTCCTCTTGCTTGGAATTATATGACCATACTATCACTCTGAGTTCTGTTAGGCGCTTGGCCCTCTAGCCTATGAACAGCAGTTTGAAACCAGATGATTCTCTGAGTTCGCTCCTTAAGACCAGCTGCAGTTTGGAATGACCACTCATTGTCCTGGAATAAGCAGCTTAGACTCAACTAGTCACCCTACTGACTCTCCCCATACAAAGATGTTTCTGTCCCACACAGGCAAGGACTCCCTGTTCTCCAGGCTCAGCTGTGGAGTGTGCTGAATTAATCAAAGCCCACTTAGACCACATTCCCCCAAGACTAGCAGATTTCTATAGTGACTCCACCCTGAGGCTGTGAACTCTTGCCCTTTTAAATGTTCTTCTGACAGCTGGGCATCTAAGAGCAGTCTAACCCTCGGAAGACAGTTTAGGAAGAATGTTCTCTGAGGTTTACTGATGAGAAATGTGCATTTACATGTCCTTTTGCCAGTCGGAATTGTAACTAACCTTTTTAAGTGCCTAAAATTTAGTAAGCGCTGAGTTTGATGCTGACTCTCACTGTTTCATTTTGCCCCAAATCAAATACTCGTAATTATTTCTGTTTTACAGAGAAGGAAATGGAGAGCCTGCTAGGATAGGAGTGTGTGACAGACAGCCTGCCAGGACAAGTGGTTTTCCACTCTGGCTGCACCTTGGAATCACTTGAAAAAGTTTTTTGAAATACAGGTTCCCGGGTTTATGCAGATGAATTAGATTAGAATAGCTGGGGGTGGGTTCTGGCATTGGGATTTTTTTTTTTTTTTTTTTTTTAAAGATTTTTTATTTATTCATGAGAGATAGAGAGAGAGAGAGAGAGGCAGAGGCAGAGGGAGAAGCAGGCTCCCCGCGGAGCAGGGAGCCCGATGCGGGACTCGATCCCAGGACCCTGGGATCATGACCTGAGCCGAAGGCAGACGCTTAACCGACTGAGCCACCCAGGCGTCCCGGGATTTTAAAACAAAAACCTTTCCCAAGTGATTCCCATTGGAAACCAGGATTGAGAATCTTTGTCCTGGTTTGTCCGACACTCATACCTTATCAAATCATGGTCCCTGTACCAGTTGCATTTTCATGAGGTAGAAGCTTGTTAGAAATCCAGAATATCAGGATTTTCCCAGACCTGTCAGAATCTGAATTTTAAAAAGATCCCTAGGGAACTATTTGTACTGCCTTTGCAACTCTTCTATAGAGCTAAAGCTCTTCTAAAATTAAAAATGTTTATTAGAAAAAAAAAAAAAGATCATGTTTGGGATACAGAGATCAAAACCTTCCCTCCAGAAGCTCAGTCTTGCAAGAGAGAAACTTATTAAAAGGCAATTTGCTAAGAGCTATAATGGAAGTAATGAAGAAAGTGCTGTCACTTTATGGGAGGAAATGAAAAACGCTGCTTACAGGAATTAAGTGAAAATTGCCCAAGGAAGGTGACTTGAAGGCATTCCAGGCCATAAACGACAATACCTTTATGAAAAGTTGCTAATAAAGGGAATTAAAAAAAAAAATAACATGAAACTGAGCTTTGATGAAAATATACTTTTTAGTACACATGCATATATTTTTTTAAATATTACAAATCCTAATCCAAAACTAAGAATTAGTACCGGACTAAGGAGATACCACAATTATGAATAGTTTCTTTCTCTTTCTTTTTTTTTTTTTTAAGATTTTATTTATTTATTTGAGAGAGAGAGAATGAGAGAGAGCATGAGAGGGAGGAGGGTCAGAGGGAGAAGCAGACTCCCTGCCGAGCAGGGAGCCCGATGTGGGACTCGATCCTGGGACTCCAGGATCATGACCTGAGCCGAAGGCAGTCGCTTAACCAACTGAGCCACCCAGGCGCCCATTCTTTCTCTTTCTTGAGAAAAGCAAAGTAATTAAGGGAAACTAGTCATTTGTAGTGTTAGCACTCTTGAAGGGGGTGGGGGATGGACCCTTTTTTTAAATTCTCTATTCTTGGGACTGTTGAGACCTTACTCTACCTTAACTTTTCGGTTTCTTGGAGGTGCCATGCTTCATTTCTCCGTGGGGATTTTGAGGGTGCTGTTTTCTCTGCTGGGCATGTCTGACCCTTTCTTCTACTCCTGGTGAATTTCTCCTCATCCTTTAGCTAGGATTCTGCTCAGAATCACTTCTTCTAAAAAGCCTTTTCTAATTTACAGTCTAAGTTAGTTACCATTCTTCTGGATTCATAAAGCATCCTGTGTTCATGTTCTTGCTAATTTTCTTTTTGTTTGTCTCTCCCATGAAACAGTACCTTGAAGGCAAGGGTTATTTTTCAATAATGTTTATTCAGTAAATGCTTTGAAGTAAATGAAATACATGGAAACAATAGCCTATTTTTGCCCTTAGTTTACAGTGGCAAGATAATATTTGGAGATGGCAATCAGAGATTGAAATGCTCTTAGCATTAATAGCTAGGAAGAAATTTAGAGACTTCCACCTGTGCATAACTTGTGCCTGGCAAATAGCAGATTGCCAATGCATTTTAGTTGCTTGAAAGAATCAACATTCTCATTTTATACGTGAGGACTCTGATTTAGATTATTTTAAATGTACGTGTCTCTTAGCATATAATTAAGATAATGTGAACTCAGACATGGATCATTACTCATAAATGAACAATAATTTTTATAGCTTCCAGTTGTGAAATGCCCCTATATGTCGGGTGTTACAGAAATAACATATATGTGTAATATACATATGTGGTCACATTTCATCCTCTGAAAAGCTTATGAGGCCTATGTTAGATTTGGAGAACAGATTGGGACTCAGAAATATATGATTATAGAGCTCATGCTCTTTTCCTAATCGGTGTTCTTTCTGCCTTCCCTGCTGCCTCCCTTTCTTTAAGAAGCAGCTCCCACCTTTCTCTTGGTGGAAATTGTAAGGCTGGGAATCAAAGTCATATATAAATCACTGAACTTTTTTTCTTCCCGTCTCTACATTTATAAAATAGACCTATTAAACTATATCAGCGATTCATTCGTTATGCAACAAATATTTGGAAGGCTAATGTAAGTGCTGAAGACACAGCAGCAAAAAGAACAGACAAGAGCCACAGTCCTGGGGTGCCTGGGTGGCTCAGTCAGTTAAGCATCCAACTCTTGATTTCAGCTCAGGTCATGATCTCAGAGTCCTGAGATCGAAACCCGTGTCAGGCTCTGCACTCAGAGTCTTCCCCTGCTTGCTCGCTCTCTCTCTTTCTCTCTCTCAAATAAATAAATAAATAAAATCTTAAAAAAAAGAAAATCCACAGTCCCACAGAGCTTACATTATGGTGATTGAGACTGAAAATAAATAAGTAAAATGAAATCCAATAGTGAAGCAAATAGAACGGGGTGATGAGGAAGAATGTGGCTGGAGTTAGGTGTGAGGCCATCCATGGAGAGGGTGGTCTGAGAAGTCTTTCCTCAGGAAGTGACATTTAAGTTGAGAACTGAAAAGTAAAGCAGGAATCAGCCATGAATAGATTTGGAGGTGGAGAGTCCTAGGCAGAGCCAGGCTCCGGGTCAAAAATCCTGAAGCTGCAGAAGCTCTGCCTGTTGGAGGGACCACTGAGACCAGTGTGGCCGGTGGGAAGAGTTGAGGGGGTGAGAGTAGAGGCTGGTAGGTCCAGGTCATGAAGTTGGAATAAATGGTAGACACCGTTTCTCAAACGCCAGTGTACAGATACCCCAGAGGAATCCATGATGATGTTCTCAGATCTTTGATACCTTCGACATCTTTGATGTTTCCTTCCAATGTCTTCACTTTTCACGTAGTTGGGAAAATCCTTCCTTGTTAGTAATGTCCCAGAGTAGAGGCCAGAAACTTGCATAGGACCCATGCCTAGGAGCCAGGCTCTGTCAGATCCACCCAGGTAAGACTTTGAATTGGAACCTAGTGCCAAGAAACCTGCAGCATGGAATCTCTTCTAGCAATGAGGTGGGCAGATATATTTCATCTATAGGCGCACCTACAGCCCAGTTTCTACTATTGCAGCTGGTGCCCCGATCCCGGTTAGCCTAAGGGACTTCGGCGAGAGTGCCTGGTGCTGGTGGCCGTGTTGAGCACACCGAACCAGCCCTGCGCTGTTATTTTTGTGCTGTTTCTGACTGTGTAGCTTCATTTTCTGGCCATCATGGAGTTTCTCTGGATCTCTCATATCCTTCTAGACATTTCTTTTTATTTAAATTAACTAGAGCACATTTCAGTGTTTGCGATTAAGAACTCTGTGTCAGTGCTCTGAACTTGCAAGTAAGGGTCAGGGAGATTTACTACCTATGTCTGAGAAGCATTAGATCAATGAGATTGATTCCAACTCTAAGTTCCTGGGCTAATTAGTGGCCAAAAATGACCTGGAGATATAAACACTGCTTATTTCAAAACCCTGTTTTCCATATTTTTATTTGTAAAGTTAGTATCTGTAAACTTGTCTCTGTTAGAGAAGCCTGCTATTTTATTCTGTGCACTCATGGGAAGTTGGACTAATCATTCCATTATATTCTTCTGGAAACCTCTTATCGATCCCCTTAACTTCAAGAGCAGGATCTAGTACAAAGATACTACTTTTTTTTTTTTTTTAAAGATTTTATTTATTTGTCAGAGAGAGAGGGTGCAAGCGCACAAGCAGGGAGAGGGAGAAGTAGACTCCCTGCTGAGCAAGGAGCCTGATCATGACCTGAGCTGAAGGCAGACGCTTAGCCAACTAAGCCACCCAGGCGCCCCAAAGATACTACCTTCTTCACTAGACTTTAGATCTCTCCAGGCTCCCAGATACCTCATTGATAAGGATTACATTGCCCTGGACAACTTCTCTCTCACCAAGAGCCCCCTTGTCAGTAAAGCTAAGCAAGTATTTAATTATTAACCACAATCCTAAGCATATATGCATTTGTAGTGTCTGTTCAGTTATTCTTTCAGTAAAACGGGTAACTAGCCATTTATGAGGTCCACTGTGCTGCATTTGAGAAAGGGCTTCTGAATTTTAAATGGTTCTTAATTGCTGTACAAAAGTAAGGTGAAAATATGCTTAGAATTTTCACCACCCCCATCTGTTCTATACGCGCGCCAAGCTGGTCTTGGAAGAGTTGTTAAAAATTAGCTACTTCTCTAAAATGGCTTTCCATTTTCTGCCTCTCTGGCCATCTTTCCACTCTGTATTGAAGTTCTGAATCTTTACTAACTCCTGCCAGTTTTATTTGTTAGAAACTATTCTTATATCTATAACAATTTGTTTTCTTTTTTTATTGACATGTCAGTTGGATGCAGTGCTCTTCATGATGACTCCTAGCAAAGAAAGTCCCTCTTCCAACATGTGTGTAGGTAAAAATGGTGCTTGATTCTTGGAAATATTCACTTGTTTACTTTAATGGAAATTGTTCATTGTTATGCAGAGGAGAGAATGAAGCACCCCATTTTTCTTATTTAAAGATCTTATCTCCTGTGATACCAGTAGACACTTTTAAGAGTAGTTTGCTTTGAATATCAATTGAAAAGTAGATTTTTGACTCAAAAGTGTCTTTCTGTCAGATGTAACCATTAGTCTTATGCATATTTAGGCTTCACTTTTGCCAGTGAATTTTCAGAGATTTCCTACTTAGTTCATGCTTTGTCAGTACATTTTTGGTGACACATTTCTGGTAACTTGAGTGTTATCACCTAGGGATATATCTTTGTCTTTATAGTTTAGAAACAGAATGCTTTGGGTGAAAGATTCTCTTTATGGAATATCTTTCCTGATTGTCACTTTTCCCTCTTCTTTCTTAAGACACGGTGCACATTTTAAGTTATATATTATGGGTGGAGATGTCATTTGTTGTCTCAGTAGGGACATTATGGGAAATTGAAAGTAAATCTTCCAAAGAAACATTTTAGCCAAGTAATGGGTACATGATGGTTTATTGTATTATTCTGTTTACTTTATACATGTTTGATTTTTTTTTCATAATGAAAAGCTAAAAAGACACCATTGTATATTGGATTAATATAACGCTATGACATAGGCAATTCACTAGGCTTCTCTGAACTTTAGTGCCCTTATTTGTAAAAGGAATACATAAATAAAAGAATAAATGCTTCATTTGTAGGATTAGGATTTGATCCGGAGATGAATGCTCGAGTGTTCCAGCGTGGACTGTAGGCAGAAATACTGTTCACATGTTGAGTATTAATTAGAGAAGGATTTTTTGCAAGTGTCACTCAGTATTGCTTAACCTAGAAAGAACTGGACAGATTTGCATAGTTGCTTTTTGTATCAGGATCATGTACGGTCATGGAGGCCAAAAGAGAAGATGGGTTGCCTTTAGAGGGTAGTCCCGTGGGAAATGGTGCAACAAAATCAGAGTTTACTGTATGCCTAGAAATGTGCAAAATTTTTATCATAAATTATCATATTTCTTACTCACAACTACATAATAAAAGAGTACCATTATCTTTTGTTATACAGATGAGGTAAGTCATTTGGCTCAGAGGTTAAATATCTTGGCCAAGTTCATATGACTAAAAAAAATGATAGAACTAAGAATAGAAATTGCCTAACTCTATGACCTCAGCAATTATTTCAAGTCAGGCTTTTGTTTTGTTTTGTTTTGTTTTCATACTTTTTTCTGTATGCAGTTTTATTCAGCTATATGAGCAGATTTACATGAGGTTTCTATTATAATAGTCCAAAAAAGTCCACTTTTGGAAGTGGAAAGGATTTAAATGAAAATGTATAAATGCATATAAATAATCATATATTGTGTTTCCCAGGACTGCCATAACAAATACCATACACTCGGTGGCTTAAAACAACAGAAATTTATTTTCTCGTACTTCTTGCAGCCAGACGTCCAAAATCAGTGCGTTTGCCGGGTGGATTCCTTCTAGAAGCTCTGAGGGGAAATGATTTCATGTTTCTTTCCTAGCTTCTGGTGGCAGCTGGCTATCTTTGGCTTGTAGTCTCTGCCTCACCTTCACATGGTTTTCTCCCTGTGTCCATCTGTGTATCAGATCTCCTCTCCTTTCTTTTATAAGGATGCTGGTCATTGGCTTTAGGGCCCACCTGAAATCCAGGATGATATCATCTGAGATTTTTAACTTAACTAATTATATCTACAAAGACCCTGTTAATAATCACATTCACAGGTGCTTTGAGGTTAGGATTTGGACGTATCTTTTGGGGGGCCACTATTTGACCTGCTATATATTTTGAACACTTTATAGTACAAGAACAGTGCAAACATTGGTTTCAGTCCATTTTAGTTCACAGATTACTTCGTTTTAAGTATATTTTATATGCAAATGTTATTTTATATATATTACCTAAAATAAAGGATATCTCATGATGATTTTAGACTTAAATTTCATTTTCTTTTTGCTGGCTCACTAAGTAAAAATATATGCTGATCATCCTCTTTCAGTTATTCCCAGGATATACTATTGCATATGCACATTTAGTTACTCATTACTTGAAACTTTGATATTTGAAATTACTTTTAAGAGATTCTAAATGGTAAAAAGATATTTAATATTTCAGTGAGATCTCCTGATTCTCATCCCGAAGCACTTATCATCATGACCAGAATGTTAGCACTAGATTCAGTGAGGAGATAACGAATTCAAAAGATTGACACAGCAAAGAAGATAACAGTGATATTTGATGATTGACCAAAATTGGGGGCATCTAAGAGAGAGAAGCCAAAGATACACTAAAATGGGCATTAAGAAATCTGGATTCCATTCTCAGCATTTTATACGTTCTGCACCTCTGCAGAGTAGAACAGAAAAAAAAGAAAAATTCTAGAGAAATGGAGATGACCACCACATGCAGAGTGTTATGAGCCCTGAAGGGGGGGGAGGGTACTTCATGAAGATATGTGGACATCAAATTTTAAGCAAACTTTCAGAGATAAAAAAAGGAGGGAATCAAGGATGAGAGGTGCTCTTACACTTTTAAAGCAATCAATATGTATTTTTTTTTTTAAGATTTTATTTATTTATTTGAGACAGAGAGAATGAGAGAGAGAGAGCACATGAGAGGGGGGAGGGTCAGAGGCAGAAGCAGGCTCCCTGCCGAGCAGGGAGCCCAATGCGGACTCGATCCAGGGACTCCAGGATCATGACCTGAGCCGAAGGCAGTCGCTTAACCAACTGAGCCACCCAGGCGCCCTCAATATGTATTTTTGACTGGAACTTAGAAATAATAGATTTGTTTTGAAACAGTTTAGTGTCATATTAAGGAGGAGATGCTAACTGAACAATAACTGGAAGCATTGTTGGTAAGGGATCAGGAAAAGATGGCTAAAGGAGCATAATTACAAAAAAGATGCATATGCACTTAAACTGTTTTAACTTACAGCTTATACAAATGTATTGATTTGTCAAACTTTTTGTGTAAGACCTTTCCTTTGAGTGTGAGTCTGCTCACTGGAGTTATACAAAGACTTTCTTTTGTAAATAACACCCATTACAGGTCGTCCCAATATTACTTTATCAAATGGGAGGGAGAATGTAGGGACACCTAGATGCCACTTAAGTGCAAATTTTTTCCAAACGGTAATAATTTCATCTCAGTCTTTCATAGCCTTATTGTCAACCTATAATGTGACAGTGGGGAGTGACTACTTGACTAAACTGTGGTTTTATTAGGAAGGAAGAATGAGGAATGGGTGCTTGTTAGGTAGCCAACAGTTTTCATTCTAATGAGCACACAAGAGAATTGGTGGGAACAGAACTGCTTAAAAATATATGTGGGCAGGTTCTAGTAGCTGTAAGCTCTCAGTTAGCTATGAGCACCAGTTGGTATGGTTTACACTTTAATGGGACTGTCAGTCAGCCTGGTGAGTGGTGAACTGGTTAAGTAGAATTCTGCTTTGAAAACCCTATTTGTCGAATGGAGCTTTAAAAGTGCTGCAAAGGCTCACATAAGATTCCAGGAGAAAGGATTTACAGAGAAAATTAGATTTGAGCCACCTTTGAAGGACAAAACAGTCGAAGGATTCATGATAAAGTGAGCGCCTGTTTGTTTTATGGGGTTGAGAAATTGTTGAGTCCTGGCATTTGTATATCACAGGCTGAGAGATAAGGGGAGAGAAATTTCCAGCCTTGATTTCAGGTTGTGAGAGATCATTTCTGTGACTGGGTCATGTCATTGTGTAGCTGTTCTTGGGTGGTCTATTCCTGGGTGGCCATCCACGTCTTGCTTGAGCATGGTGAGTCAGAGCTGAAATGTAGATGTGACATTCTTGGATGGTTTAAAGCAGTGCTTATTGCATGATATCATTTATATTTGTATATATGCACACATTTAGTTTAAGGTCAGTTTCTTTGAATAGATACAGCTTGCAAAATTAGGTTAGATACTTTTTAAAAAAGTATAACTTTGTCATAAAAACAATGAGGATCTTATTTTCATGAATAATAAACTTTATGCCAAAACTCTGAGCAAAGCTTATAAATACCTGCTTTCTTCAAAAACCTCAGATTATGTACTTGAGGCTCTGCCCAAAATACACTCTTGGTTTACTAAGTAGGGTTTTGAAAAATTGCCGTCTTCATTGTTTTCATGACGTGTTTGTAGTGCTGGTTGTGAAGCCGATGTACCTCCTCCTTTCCATTCAGTGGTGCAAGACGATTTTCCTAAATTGTTAGCATCACACCATTCTCCTGAGCAATTTGCACTATTTGCCAATCGCCCCTGCTGTCACAACGGAATGCTGTAAAATGGTTTTCAAGATCCTTTTATTTCACTGATGTTCTCAAATCCCTCCAAGAAACTTCACCACCCCGCAGCTGATTTATTTGATCTCACAGGAGACCGTGAGAGGATGAAGTATCTCAAGAGGAAAAAAAGCAGGGTAGAACGGTGAAGGTAAACGAATGCTGTGGTTTCAGCAGTATGTGGGAAGTGAGGAAATACAAATATTGTGGGTAGACCACTCCTTTGAGAAGGTTAATTGTGAATGGAAAGGGCTTGGGTGGCAATAAGATTTTATTTCCAATGAAAGAGAAAGAAGCCAGTAAAGGAGGGTAGAAGTTATAGAAGAAGACAGAAAATTGATGTATCTTCGTCCTATTCCCTCTTCCTGAAACAGTGTTCCTCCTTATTCTTTCAAACTCTTATTTGTAGCAATACCCCTGATAATTACTTGAATGTATTGGCTGTGTCACTTGTCTGATGTTATATGAAGAAAGCTATGAGGTCTTACTCTTCCTCTTTGAAATTTATGCTCTAAAACCATATAGCACATGATGTGAATAAGGTTCATTCCTACATTGAGCATGTTCTTTAGCAGAGTTTTAATGGGGCCTATTTTTTTGAGAGCCATGATTTAATACACCAATCTGTGTGAATCACGGAGAGCGGAACTTCTTTTTAACCTTGGCACCGAAAACGGAAATAACCCCTGTTTTATAGGCCCTAGTGCTAGTGGTGTTTTATCAGGCTTCTATTGCTTAAGATGATATGGCTCCATCTGGGGTAGAGTTAAATCCATATAATGATTGGTTGTGTTAAAATGGGATGGTTGGCTTGAGCCCAAAAAGAACTTTCAAAGGCATTGCAGAAATCTCCAGGTTAAATGGACTTCCTGATGAGTCAGTTAATGCCGCCAAATGCTTATCAAAGTAGTCATTTAGTGGCTGTTAGACTAAAGTATATACAAAATTCTAATGAGGGCAATTATTAGAATTAATGAGGGCAATTATCTAAAAAAAACCCAAGCAAGAACAGGTTTATAGAGATTTTTTTTTTAAACAATAAACTTCATATTCCATAGTGAGTGTTTGATAAATCATAATATTGAAGACTGTTTTACATTTGTGGAGAGCATGTTCTTTACAGTTTATAAAATCAATAGGCGTTACTGCTCTTGAGTCACAACATAGCTGATCCATAGGCAGAGGAGGCATTGTTAATGGGATATGGGGATATAAATAAGGAAACTGAGGCTCAGAAAAGTTGCTAATAATAGCTGACATATTAAGGGCTTATTATGAACCAGATGCAGCATTAAAAAATATACATTTAGGTTTTTTAAAATTTTATCTCCACTACTATCCTATACTGTAAAGGTTACTTTTACCCAGAGTTTGTGGTTGATAAAATTGAAAAGAGGTTAAGTAACTTACCCAAGTGTACAGGACTGGTAAGTGGCAAGAGTCACAGCTCAAACCCAGGTGGACTGACACAGGATGGTCTGCACCCCTGTGTAATGCTGTACAGCTTTGTTAGGCTCTTTACATGAGAGTTTTCTTTTTTTCCTTCTGTGGCTCTTACAGCCGCTAACACAACAAATTGTCATTTAAAAGGTAAACTGAGGCATATTTAAAAATTCAAGACTTTATTTGAGCAAAAATTGATTCTAATCAAGCAGCAGCAAGCCAGAAGTGAATAGGGGGCACATGGGTGGCTGAGTTGGTTGAGCATCTGACTCTCTGTTTTGGCTCAGGTCATGATCTCATGGGTGGTGGGATCCAGCCCTAAGATGGCTCCGGGCTCCACAGGGAGTCTGCTTGAAGATTCCCTCCCTTTGCCCCTCCCTCCCAAATAAATAAATAAATCTTTTAAAAAAAAGTGATTGGGAGCACTTCATCAGGAGCTGGGGAGATACTTTTATAGAAAAAAGGCAGAAACAAAGTAAGGAAATGACTGATTACTGATTGGCTATAGCTTAAAACCCCCTTGGCTGTTTCTGATTGGTTGTCCTTAGCCTTTTGATTTCCTTATGTTGAGGCATTTACAGGCCTGGATTTTGGTCTGCTTAGGTAGGCTGTCATAGCATTAGAGCTATTTTAGTCTAATAGCCTTTTTTTTTTTAAATTAGTTTCACAATCAGAAACAATGCATTACATTATATGGTTGTCTAAATACCCTCAAAAAAGTTAGTGGACTAATGTAATATGTTCGTTTTTAAAATTGGCACATGTGTAATTTCAGTGTCTGATCAGTGATTTGTTCTTCTCACAGGGTTTATGATTAGAGAATGAAAGCAGATATTATCTACTGTTTATTAGACATTATCTACTGAAGTGAATTTTGGAACTTATTATCAACTGGAGCTAGTATATGTTTTTCCTTTGGAAATATTCTAGATACAATTAAGTATCAAAGGAAGTACAATTTAATATAGAAGTGATTTATCATGAAACGTTTGACTAATTCATGATGAATTTATAGAATAATTGACAAACTTGTTCTTCAGGATACTTATTTTAGTGAAACCATTGATACGGGATATATCAATGTCATATAACTGTTTCTCCATTATTTTAAGATATGTCTAAGAAAAGTGCTAACCACAATATTAGGCAGTAATCTGCTTTTAATACTTAATGTATTATAGCCACAATGACACAAAGTTATCTGATTAAACATGTAATTTTCTTTTTTTTTTTTTTAAGATTCTATATTTAAGTAATCTCTACACCCAACATGGGGCTCAAACTTACAACCCTGAGATCAAGGGTTGCACACTCCACCGACTGAGCCAGGCTGGTGCCCTAAATGTGTACCTCTTGACTTGCAGCAAGCACTAGCCCGAATGCTGCCTTTATCAACTAACAGCCCCAGGGAAACATGGAATCCATTCAGTGATTGCTGGAGTGTGCCATAAATCTTGCTCCATGATTTGAATGTAGTATGTTGCTGGTGTTATTCAATGGTTAATGTAGATTAAACATTTTTGTAAGCATCAGTTCTCGTCTCATTTAGGTGGGTAAAAGGAGGAAGTTTTAGATAAAGGCCTAGTCTTAAAGTTGTTTTCCAGCCATATCTGAAGCAAGCAAGCAGAACATCAGAATACTTAATAGTGATAAAGAGGAGTTATGATGTTTTTTTCCCAAAATTTTATTTTGAAAATACTTATAATAGAGTCATAAGAGTTGCAAAAATAGAAGTACCGTGTACCCATCACCCAGCTTCCTCAGTGGTAATATAACAGTAAATAATCTAAAGCAGCAGTTGCCTAAGTATGAACCAATTTTGCAAATACTGAAAATTAATATACTTTTCTCAGTAGTGATGAAAATTAACAAAACTTTCTGATAAACCAAAAAGACAAGTTTTAAAATCTGCTAAAAAAGAAAACTTATTCACATTTCATCTTAAAAAGTAAATTAATGCAGAATGCATTCCAAATTTTGTGGTTTTTTGAAACTTCCACATTTGAAGAAAACGAAGGCTCTACATATGCGTCATTCTAATGTGACACAATCCATTTGTGCATTTGTCTGTCGATGAGCATTTAGGTTGTTCCCTTTTTTTTTTTTTTGGTCTATTTTAAATAATGCCGCTGTGAACATTTGTGTACAAACCTTTTTGTGGACCTGTGTTTTAAATTTCGGGGGACACATACCTCAGAGTGGAATAACTGGGTCATATGGTAACTGTATGTTTAGTATTTTGAAAACCTGACAAACTTTCCCCAAAGGTTCTGCACCAATTTACAGCCATTTATGGGGTTCCAGTTTCTCTTCATGTTTGCCAACACTTCCTAATGTCTCTCTTGTTTATTTTAACCTGTGGGTGTGTAGAGGTATCTCTTTGTGTCTTTGATTTGCATTTCTCTGATGGCTAATGATATTGAGCATATTTTTAAGTGTTTATTGATCATTTGTATATCTTCTTTGGAGAAATGTCTATTCAGATTCTTTGCCCAGTTTTTAATTGAGTTGTTCTCTTATCAGATGTATTTTTTGCAAATATTTTCTGCCATTTTGTAGGTTGTTTTTTCACTTTCTGGATGTTGTCCTTTGAAGACAAAGAGTTTTTAATTTTGATGAAAACAAATGTGTGTGTGTGTATGTGTGTATATATTTTTTATTACTTTCACTTTTGGTGTCGTATCTAGAAAACTGTTGTCAAAATTAAGGTCACAAAAATTTACTTCTGTGTTTTCTTCTAATGGTTTTATAGTTTTAAGTGTTACATTAAAGTCTATAATGTATTCTTTTGCATAGAGATAGCTGGTTTTACCAGCCCTGTTTTTTGAAAAGACTATTCTTTTCCCCTTTATTTGTCTTGGCATCCTTGCAGAAAATCAATTGACTGTAAATATAGGATTTATTTCTGGACTTTCTGTTTTACTCCATTGATCTGTATGTCTAGCCTCATGTCAGCACCACATTGCCTTAATTATTGTAGCTTTGTAGTAAATTTTGAAATTGGAAAATGTGAGTCTTCTTAACTTTTTTCTTCTTTTGCAAAATTGTTTTGGCTATTCTGGGATTCTTATATTTCTGTATGAATTTTGGTATCAGCTTCTCAATTTCTACAAAAAAAACCAGCTGGAATTTCATATAATTTGTAGATCATTTTGGGAGATTCCAGTATAGAAGCATGGCATATCTTTCCATTAGTCAGATCTTCTGACTGATTGATTTTTGCATATTTACCGTAATGAAACTGCTTATTAGTTCTCAAAGGTTTTTGGTGGTTTCCATTGGATTTTCTATATACAAGATCTTGTCACCTGTGTACAGAGATAGTTATACTTCTTCCTTTCTGTATTAGTCTGCTCAAGCCACTATATCAAGGTGCCACAGATTGGGTGGCTTAAACAAGAGACATTTATTTTTCACAATTCTGGAAGCTAGAAAATCCAAGATCAAGGTGTTAACAAATTTGGTCTCTGGAGCGAGCCCTCTTCCTGTCTTACCTGTGGCTGCCTTTTGCTGTGTCTTCACATGGTGGAGCAAGATCTGGTCCCTTCCTCTTATAAAGACATTAGGGTCATCATGGGGCTTACCCTTATGACCTCATCTAAACCCAGTTACTTCCCACGGCCCCACCTCCTAATTCCATCACAGTGGGGGTTAGGGCTTAAACGTATGAATTTGTGGGGGATACAAATATTCAGTCCATAACACTTTTCAATCTGGGTGCCTTTTACTTCTTTTCCTTTCCTTTTGAAAATGTTATCTTTAACGTATAATACATTTAATAATATTACATTGGAACAAGCTTTTAAAAATCACAATAATATACATTTGGACATCTGCTTCAGTCTGTATTTTCAGTACAACAGTGGGTGAACCTGGAAAGCGAACTGTCCTCATTTTGTTGATATGGTTGTCAGCAAACATTTATTGAATGTAACATCATTCCCAGGAATGTACTAGGCATTGTGGAGGTCATAAAAAAATGAGCTCTGTGTATAAACTTAATTTCATAGAGAAGCCAAGTTTCAGTATGCTTGAAATACCTCCAAAGAAAATATAATACTCACTATAAATTCCATGGATAGTAGTAAAATGAAACTGATACTGCACACTGAGGTAAGAAGACTCTGCAAATGATAGAACACAACCTCATTCTTTGAAAGAATGGATGGGATTTAACAAGGACAGTGAATCAAGGGGAAGTTATTTTACATAGAGACTGGTGTGGGTAAAGTCAGAGTGTAGAGACAATTTTTGGAGAAGTTATATTTAACTCTAGAAAAACAAATAATGAGGATGATGGACTATAGTTTGAGGAAGACTAAAAACAAAGACTAATAAGATGTATTTCGCAGTAGGATAGATATAAAATGAAAAAGTGATTTTAATAAAAATAGGAAAGAAAGGTGACAAGGAGAGAACTTCCAAGGGACCAAAAA
The DNA here is from genome assembly GCF_054177405.1 of Leptonychotes weddellii. Taxonomy (NCBI): domain Eukaryota; kingdom Metazoa; phylum Chordata; class Mammalia; order Carnivora; family Phocidae; genus Leptonychotes; species Leptonychotes weddellii. Next base: position 41,888,627 of record NC_138371.1, on the reverse strand, counting down.
TAAGACTTAGTAAAAGATTGATGATGGCAGGATGAAGGGGAGGGAATGGTAAAAATTACTGATATTTCCAGCTAAAAATATGAGAAGAGGGCCTGTGAACTGTTCAAGGTCCCAAAGCCACGAAGGGCAGAGCTAGAATTTAAAACACAAATCTTTTGACCCCCAAACCTCGTGTTCTTTATACTGTGCTGCATTTTAGGAGTAACTATGGAGGGTTGTAGGCTTTATTACATTCCCCAAATCTCCATTAGCATAATCCAACCATGTTCCTAAATAGAAGGTTTTGCATTTTTTAGTGACGTGTACTTTACAATAGAGGAGTATGATCTAATTCCGAAGGTGCTCATGATTCTAGGGAAAAAAAAGAACAGACATATTAACAATTTACATGAATGTGTTCTAATTCATAATAAGCAAACACTGTTTTTGTTAGCATCGTGTGACTGTGTCACACCCATTTCCACTCCCAAGGGTAATGTCACTACTGGGGCAAAGTGTAACCAATACAGACTCATCATACTCCCTCGGTGTCTAACGTGAGAATTCCTGTACATACTTCATGTATTCATTTTCTTTTATTTATTCAACAAACACTTACTTCATGTGGACTACATTTCAAGCTGCATGCGGAGAAATTAAGGCTTTGGGAAAAGAAGGCAGCCTGCTTTTTCTACTAGCTAAATTTTTCTTTACTACCCCGCCCTTTCAGTTGGGATAACATTGCATCCCCACTGGCCATAGATAATCTGAGTTCGTACCAGTTGTCTTGGTTCTCTATCTAGTTAGCTCTCTTTTCACTCTCCAAACTGTCCCAATTTCAATAGTAAATTACATGGTCACGCTACATGTAATACATTCAAATTCATGTTTCAGTAAAATATCAATTTGAATGCGTATCTTCCATCTTCAGCTTCACTGTTGAGGAGCTGAAATAGGAAAATGTTAAGTATATGAGTGTCAAAATTCTACAGTAATTATAGATTGAATTTCCAAGAAAACAATTTAAAATCAAGGTGAAGAAATTTGGTAACCCACAAAATGGAACACTGATGTAGCACTTATGGCAAATATTTCTACTTTAAATAAAACCAGTTAAATAAGACCTTTTATTCCCCTTTCGATTTATTGCTCAGGTTTTAATAGAAACATGAGACAAGTTACTTTTGTGTGCAAAGACTTATAATAAGCTATTAACCTGGCAAAATCCATGAGGTGATAAATGAGTAGGAGTGCAGCATCAAACATTCCTCGTTTACTAGGTGGAAATGCTTTATTAGGTCTTTTACATGAATTGTTTTGGGAAAAGATTTGGTAGGGATGAGAAAAACCGTGGTCAGTGATAGCAAATACTAAATAAAAAATGAAAGCTAACATTTAATTCACCAAGCACTCACCATATGCCAGGTACTCTTCTAAGGTGCTTTACTTATACTAACTGCCATGATGTTCTTGTTTTAACTTCACAAATGAAGAAAATGAGATACAGAGATTAGTTAACTTGCAAGGCCACTCAACCGGCATTTAAGCCAACACTGTAGCTACGTAGTGCTATGATTTTTTTTTTAAGATTTATTCATTTTAGAGAGAGAGAGACTTGGGAGGGGCAGAGGGAGAGGGGGAGAGAGAATCTCAAGTAGACTTCCTGCTGAGCACGGAGCCTGACATGGGGCTTGATCTCAGGACCCTGAGATCATGACCTGAGATGAAATCAAGAGTCAGAGTCTCAACCGACTGAACCACCCAGTGCTACACTTCTAAACACTGCCTGATACTGTCTTCTTGTGTGTTTTTAGGTGCCCATTTACAGGTAATATTTATGATACATTTCCAGAACATATTGTGGTTAACAAAGTCTCTGTCCACATATTCTGTCATGTTTTTTCTCTCTCTCCCTCCCTCACAGACACATGCACATATGCACACACACAGACCCTGTGAAACAGAGCACGTGAGGATATCCTCACTTTACAGGCAGGATATGTTTATGTGGTTTGTCCAAAGTTGCTCATTTAGGAAGCAGTGGAACTGAGATTGGCTCCAACTTAGTTCTTCATAATCTATGAGCACCTCATTCTACAATGAAGAGATCATAAGTGCACATGCTGAAATCATAATCACATTGGGCCCTAGGAAGAATCCTTCTTGGCAATATAAAAGTAGAAACCAGCATGTTTATCAGCCTCTTATCTTTAAATATTTTCCCATATTTAAGGTGCTTCTTTAAACTTCTATGCTGATACAATGAACCCATCAAAAGTAGGCTTATAGTTGACTTTAATTTCCCATCTGTGAAATGGCAGTAATATTAGTACTTATTCATATACTTGTTGTCAGAAATAAAATATATAATACATTTGTAAAGCACACAAAGCAGTGTCTAGCACTCTTTTGTTCTCTCATGTTATTAATAAGGACGAGGTTTTGAAAAATATGGGCAGGTTGTATGAAATCATTCTCATTACTGGAAATAGTTCCCAATGTACAAGTGTCATTGATGTCCAGAAAACCAGGTAATGTTTTTGTGCTAATTCTGAAGAGATATTATCAATGACCAACACATATTTTAGGAAAGACCTCTGTGTAATGAGAGTACTTTGAAGAAATACAAAATACATTTTAGAAAATCCATTTCCTCAGTGAGTTCATACTTTCCCATCTATTAAAAATACACTGCTTTTGTGAAGGCCTGCAAAGTTGGGGAGGGGGTTGGCAATGGGGAGTTGCTACTAGAGTATAGAGTTTCAATTTTGTAAGGTGAAAAGGGTTCAGGAGATTGGTTGCACAGCTGTGTGTGTGAGTGCACTTAACTACTGAACTAAGTACTTAAAAATGGTTTAAGATAGTAAATTTTTTTAAGATGGTAAATTTTATGTTACATATATTTTACTACAACAAAAAACTTTAAAAAAGGAAAAAACACATTTATTTTAGTCTTAAGAACTCTTACTCTGGGGCGCCTGGGTAGCTCAGTCAGTTAAGTGTCCGACTCTTGATTTTGGCTCAGGTCCTGTGATGGAGCCCCACATCAGACTTGCACTGGGTAAATAGCCTGCTTAAGATTCTCTCTATCCCTCTCCCTCTGTCCCTCCCTCACCCCTCACTTGGGCATGCACACTCTCTCTCTAAAAAAATAATAATAAAATAAAAATGTTTTATTTTTATGTTGTTATTTACACAGATAAAAAGTAGTGTTCCCTTTTTTTTTCTTTTCCTTTCCTCTTCCTCCCTTCCTCCTTCCCTCTCTTCCTTTCTTCCTTCTTTGTCAAAATACCCAGTCAAACTTGATTTGGCAAAAGATGCCCTGTGCTTTGTTTTTGGCTTGGTTCTCTCAGGATTGTTAGTTAACTTATAAGATTTTTGCTGTCGCACAAAGAAGTCTTGGACTTTGCGCGATGTTTTTTTTTTTTTTTTTTCTTTTTTAAAGGTTTTATTTATTCATTTGAGAGAGAAAGAGCACAAGCAGGGGCAGAGGGAGAGGGAGAAGCAGACTCCCTGCTGAGCAGGGAGCGCCACATGGGGCTCCATTGGAAGACGCTGGGATCGGGACCTGAGCGGAAGGCAGACACTGAGCCACCCAGGCGCCCCTGGGCGATGTATTAGTAGAACATTAACATGGCCCCTTACTATGGCAGGCCAAGATAGCGGATGAGGGTATTCCCTAAGGAATTTTTGTCTGTAAGGCCCTTTTTTTTTACTCTAGTATCCCATTTTTTATCACTGTACTTGGCAGTTCATTTGCGTATATTTATTTATCTATGTTAAATCAGAAACTAAGTGAAATATTTTTAAGGTCTTTTGACCCATGTTGCTAGTTTTGTGTGTGTGTGCTTTTAATTTTTAATGCCTAAAAGACTCAAACTATTGGGCTTATAGTTCACAGATGATTCCATGAGAAACTCAGCCTGCAGCTTTGGGGGCAGAAACCAAGACATGTTAGATAAACTTTGGATAGAATAAGCACTTGGGAAGAAGTTCGTCTAGATACACTTTAGTGCATTTAAGCCATAACTTTATAGTGAGTAAGGAAAATAAAAAAGGTTGTGTGTGTGTGTGTGTGTGTGTGTATATTTAGGCCACAAATTCACATCAGCTTGTGCGCTGAAGAAGCGATAAATGCTAAGTGGCAATTCTTAACAAATTGGGGTCACAGGCCCTTTTGAGGATATCATTAACGATATGTATACACATTTAATATAAATACATAATTTTAGGCAACCTGGGGACTTCTTGGAATACATCTATGTGGCCTGTGAACCACTTGGATACCAAAAAACATCAAGTTGAAAACTAAACTATCCCCAAATTTGCCTGATTGCCTAATAAATAATTTTCCACTGAAAGCTAAATTTAGATTTAATGAATATTAGTATTTTTTGAGATGATTGAAAAAAGGATAGAAATAGCATGTTTATCTGCAACAGTAATCATAGAATACTAAAAAAAATAGGGGAGAAAAGCTATAAAATTGCAAATAACTAAAAATAACGTGTATATGTGTTCCATGGGTGTTTTTCCAATATTTTCTTATTTCCTTAAAAATTGTGGTAAGAATAAAAGACTAATTTTAAGAAGACGTATTTAATGTCAAAATAGAATTTGTACATTATGAAATTTAAGACTGCCTAGTTCTTGCACAGTGTTTTATATATGAAGAAAATTAAAGAAGAATATGTTTGAGACCATCCTTTGTGGTATTGATTAGTTTAAAAGCACAAATTAAAAGCACAAAGGTGGCCATCCATTTCTAGTCAGAAAAATTAAGTAATTGACACATTAAAAAATAAGTAATCAGTCTAGCATCTTAATTATATAGTGGGTAATGGAGTCAACTGTATTCTTTTAGCTTCTAGATTCTTTTTATTTTGAGAAGAAAACCAAAAATTCCTTTTGATTTTTTTTAAATGCCAAGATAATTATAAGACAATTATATAAAAGTATTGGAAGGTTTATCAATTACAGTTTTCTTTATAGATAAATTTAGTATTTTATTTTATTTTTAAGATTTTATTTATTTATTTGAGAGAGAGAATGAGAGCGAGTACATGAGACGGGGGAGGGTCAGAGGGAGAAGCAGACTCCCTGCCGAGCAGGGAGCCCGATGCGGAACTCGATCCCGGGACTCCAGGATCGTGACCTGAGCCGAAGGCAGTCGCTTAACCAACTGAGCCACCCAGGCGCCCGATAAATTTAGTATTTTAAAGTGGATTTGGATGACAAAGAAATACATAACATTATCAGATATGTATTTCAAAGTATCAGTAAGCTGTTATGCTACTATCCTGCTCTCCTTCCTTATCCTAGTTTTAACATTAATTTATTTCCTTCACAGATAGTATTGAGTTACAATTTTATGTCAGGCACTGTACCGTATGTATCTCCATATTGGAGATACAACGGTGACCAAAACAGACATAGTCATGATAACTCATTAGGCTCTAGAGTGATACATGCTATGAAAGAGAAATGGATTGTGCTATGATTGTGTTTTACAGTCCCTAAAATGAGAGTAAGAACACTGAAATAAGCAAAGTATCTATATAATTAAGCCAGACTTTCGGAATGCCTTTTTCCTCTAGTAGGTTAGTAAATGCATTTCCTTTTGTCATGTTTCCTGCATGCTTCTACAGCCTGCAAAATCAAAGCCTTTAGCTGGGTTGTGATCAAATTCATCTCATGGAGGAAGTTGTGTTATTGTAATTTTTTTTTGAGTAAAAGTGGCACTTAGTTGCTATCAGATATAAGAGCAGGATGAATTTAAAAATGATGTTCACTTACCATTAACTTTAACTTTCCTGAAGAGAAGAAAGGTGACAAACCTAAAAGAGTCAACTGTTCTTTTTGCTCTAATTTTAAAAGGAAGCCATTTTGGTTTTCCACATGACCTTAACAATACTACGGGGCTTAGAAAAGCGAACTCAATTTGAGATGTTGCTTACACAACATTGAACTTTAGGAATTGTATAAGGGGATAGATCAGAGTCATTATCACAGAGAGGAAAAAAATCAGTAAGTAAATAGGAAAAAAGTTGGAGGCTAGCTAACCATAGAGGCTTTCACTGTTTATTTTGTGATTGTTCCATATTTTATGACCAGACTTGCTTTAAAAACGTCATAATTATCAAGACTTGCTGACATTTTGTAATGGGAATGTGAACTCCTCAATGTTGGGGAACGTTGTTTCCCCAGTGGCAATATGCTCCGCTGCCCCTTGATCTCCACTTCTCTCTGACTGACATCCTGTAGTCCGTGCCTCCCTGGTGCACTTTGATGATTTTACCTGGTTCGTACTCAGGTTCTCTGGTTGTGATCTTTTTTTTTTTTTTTAAAGGTTTTATTTATTTATTTGAGAGAGAGAGTGAGAGAGAGAAAGAGCACGAGAGGGGGGAGCGGGAGAGGGAGAAGCAGACTCCCTGCTGAGCAGGGAGCCCGATGCGGGACTCGATCCCGGGACTCCAGGATCATGACCTGAGCCGAAGGCAGTCGCTTAACCAACTGAGCCACCCAGGCGGCCCTCTGGTTGTGATCTTATAAACAGACTAAAAAGAATGTATCCTGGCCAGAATACTCTGAACTGCGAATAATTTTCAAGCAGAAAGATCTTCAATCACAGCCTAAAAAGCCTATGTCTACTTAGCATAGCTTTTAAAGAATCTTGATTGAGCATCATAGACAACTTCATGCCTTCCTTTAACACTGATTTTCAAGCAGTGGCAATTTCCACCACTAGCTGAAAACTACTAGAAGCATTCCACGGTTTTTATCGCTTTCTTCTGGCACCAAATCTTGCATGTCTCAAGTTAGTGGAAAGCCCTTTGGCAGTAAGACTTGCTTCCACCTGTGAAGCCTTTATTCTGATTTCTTAAGAGGAAGATTGATTTGATTATTAAAGTTGACCACGTCAGTGGTGAGCCTTTTGTTTTTTTGGTTAGGTCAGGGTATGCATAGCGAGTGATCCCGGCACCCTTGGCAGTGCTCTTACCTGAAGAGATGCTGGAGGAAGAGATTAAAGAGAAACCGTTTGGCTGCTCTTTTTGGAAGGATAGGAAAGCATGGCATACTTACTTTAGTGCAGGGCAATAAACCACAAACTACCTTCTAGACATTTTATTGTGGAAGTTGATACTTCATTTTATTCTCTGATTATAAAAATTGAAAGGTAAGTAGCTCAAGTAACAGTTCTGGATTTAATATATCACCAGTAGTTTAATTATGTGTAAAGCTTATCTGCGGGTGTAGGAAAGGGGCTCAAGTAAAGACCCTAAGATAGGAATGATTATGGCTTGTTTGAAGCAGAGCAAGAAGACTTATGTGAATGGAATATAGGAGGAAGGAAGGAGGGAGAAGAAGATAGATGATAGAGACAGAGAGAGAGGGAGGGGGGGAGAGAAAGCATGAGCTAGCTCATGTAGGGCTTGTAAGTCTGTGTGAGCAGAAGCCATCAAATGATTTGATCTTATTTGCATTTTGAGACGATCATTATGACTTTACCATTAATATCATTACAGAAAAAATATGGAGGATATTCTTGGACATTACACATTTGATATTTGTTATAATTTGTCAGACGTTCACACCTAAAGCAAATTGATATAATTCTCTTTTGCAGATTAATTGTGTGAGAAGAAAAACTTATTGGGGCAAATTGATGCTAATCCATGCAGCTTTTAATGACTTGGTTTAGAATGCAACTTGGTGCTTATCGTGCCTTTGATGTATGTATATGGTGATAATTATCCTGTTCTAATGGGGAGGAGGCACATTTCTTTTAGGAAAATGTACATGTCATTTATGTTCAATAAAATTTTTCCTTAATTCAAAGAGACTTTGAATAAAGCCTAGTTCCCCTCATGATTGCCTACCTTTCCAAATTTACTTCTACTTTTAAATTTAATTCTAAATTTACCTCTTAATGACAAAATGTTCAATATGAATACTGATATATACAGTCAGCTCAATTTTAAAAAATAAAAATTATTTCATAGCTACTTTATGAACCTAATTTTATAAGCTCATTCTAGTTTTATGTCAGATCCCTCTGCTTTTCAGTTAACAATTTAGTTGTAATAATTGACTCATTTTCTGGAAATAAAAGTGTTAATCATGAAATCATCTCTATCTCCTCATTTTTCTAAGAGTATTATGAATAAAACTCTGGGGATACCTCGTGAGAAAGTGTTTTCTTGATGAAATAAAGAATCATGATATACTTTAGGAGCTTCAAAGTATGTAATAATATATTAAAAACAGGAGAAATACCAGAGTAAAAGCATTGTTTAAATCTATTTATCCAAATGTTTTCCAAACATATTTGACTATAGAACGCTTATGTGTGTGTGTGTATGTGTGTAAAACTTCATATTTCATAGAACTAGTGTTTCTCAGAATTCATTTTGAGAAACATGGTTCCCACATATCTAGCTGACTTTTATTTTTGCAAATGTTATTATTGATGTTGCTTTACTCACCTGCACATGTTTATAAACAAGACAAAACAGTGGAAGACTTATGATTCTTTTTGACACTGAACAGATGTGAAGTTTATTCCCTTATTAGTGCCTGCAGGACTTACAAATAAACCTGTTAATCGTTTGTTGCTTGTTCTTCTAAAGTCTTAAATTTAATTCATAGATGACTTCAGGCTCTTCACAAAAAGAGTAGCTTCAGTACTCCTAGCCATGTGTCAAGATATTAAATGGTTGTATTTGTTTCATGAGCCCCTGAACATTAAGGAGCATGGATCTTTTCGTTCTATTTATTCCTCTGTTTTCTGATTTAGAAGGCCTATGGGTACTACTGGCCAAGAGAGTATGATCATTCTTTGCATAGTGGCTTTTCCCGTCAAATATATAAAACTTGAAGCATGTGGAGAACTATCAGCAGTTACTTCTAACCAGTTAAAGGGAATATAATTCAGAAAAGGAAACCAATGCTTGGTAGGAGGAGGGTTCTGTCTAATAATAATAATTAAAAAAACATGGCTTGTAAAGACAGGTGACGATATAGCTGTCTTAAGTTATTGGAAAGCCCTTCCCACTCTTTTTTTAAATTTTTTAAAAAGATTTTATTTATTTATTTGAGAGAGAGAGAGAGAGAAACAGCATGAGAGGGGATAGGGTCAGAGGGAGAAGCAGGCTCCCCGCTGAGCCGGGAGCCCGATGTGGGACTTGATCCCAGGACTCCGGGATCATGACCTGAGCCGAAGGCAGTCGCTTAACCAACTGAGCCACCCAGGCGCCCAAGCCCTTCCCACTCTTAATTTCCCAGGAGCTGTGGAAGCATTACATTTTGAAAAAGTATCTCCTTCCTATTTCTCAATCTTTTCTATTAATATCATTGCCTGCTTTTTTCTTCTAGAAAACATTGTTTTTGTCAGTTTTGTTCTAAGAATTCAGAATTAATAACATTTAATTGCCTTTGGTACTTTCAAGCATTCATTGTTGTACCTTTGAACAATGATAGTATGTCTCTGTGTGTGACACTTCTAGTCTGTAAAAGATACGCAAGGAACTGTGGATTTGTAGGTGCTGTGCAGTAACTTTGTGATCACTTGGGGAATTGAGTCCAGTGGACAGGAACTATCAAAAGCAATGGATGCACATCAAGAAATGGTTGACCTAGAGTTGAGTTTAGGATGTTTGCAGGGACTGAATTAAGTATAAAACTTACCCTGAAAATTTCAAGGAAGCATTGACAGATGGTTAACAGGTGAGTGGCAGAATCAAGATTAGCATTTCTGAACTACGGCTGCCAGAGGGTAGAACAAGGAGTAGGAGAAACAGTGTAAGTAAGGAGAGTTAGTCTGGTTGTCAAGGTCAAGGTTTGTTAGTGTCTGGCAGTGGGATGGAGAAGATGGAATAGATTCTAGAGCTCTTTTAAAAGGGAAATGCCCAAGATGTGGTGACGGGGTGTAAAGAGTTGAGTAAAGGGAAGAAGTGTGATGTAAGTTGAAAAGTTGTTAGCATTTTCCTAGGTGAGAAATTTGGTAGCAGAAGAGCTTTGGCGGTCATGAAGATAAGGGCTTATTTAGACATGCCTAATTTGTGACACTTTCACGTGCTGACCAGTGGCATTGACTTGCTCGTCATACTTCATATGCTTGTGTTCTATTGAATTTTATAGATTGTGTCCTATTAAACATACCAAATCTAATATTGCAGTTTTTCAGAAGGTATACTAAAATCTTCAATTTACATGCAGTGGGCTTAATGTATGCTATTACTACTTTATCATCTGTCTCATTTAGAACTAGCTGACCTCCCTCTAGGTTGCTCGGAAAAATCATTTACTATAGTTAAATAAGTAAATCCTTGTTTCCTATCCAATCATCCTGCTCACAGTGCGCAAGTAATAGGAATCCCTTTTGCGATTCAGTGCTTGCAAATCCCAGGGAAAGCCTTGTTGATTTTCCATGTGGGGGTTCAAATTTCTATTACATGGAGGGAATCATGATGACACTGAGAACACTGGGTTTCTTAGCACCCACTGAGAAGGGCCCACTGACCACTTCCTGATCCCCAGGACTACCTGGGTTACTTACTAGGACAGAAATATCTATGGAGAGAATTCACAGTGGACACTAAAGATTTTACTTCCAAGTAGCATGGTCAGAGTACTGGGTTCATTCTATTATGCACTCAGCATCGGTGTTTGTGTGCTAATGAAGCCCAACTAATTTGAATGTTCTACCTCTAGGAAGTATAAAAATAAATCACATGTTTTTATTTGTTGTAGTAACAAATGGACAATGATTTTACTTTTATATGTAATTAGAAATTTTAGTTTATTTGAGCAGATAAATAGAACACAAGTTCCTTGAAGGTGAAGAATCTACTTGTCTATTGTATCACTACTGTCTGGACATATCCCTAACACTTAATATATATTGGTTACATGAATGGATTGTGGTTACTGGAGCAGTATTTCCAGTTTTTCTGTTAGCATTTGTCCGTGTCTGTGTGGATGGGCTAGGATGGATAGAAGAGAGGGTAGGTGCGGGGAAGTTGCCTCAGCTATAGGTCAGACAGTTGAGCTCCACTGGGTAGACAGAAGCATAGTGTCCAAGGTTACTTTGGACTACCTTCAGGCGCTTCTGAGGAAATACATTAGCTCCAGGATTCAGGATGAAGCAACAGGGAGCTTTAGCTTGTGGGTATGGCCTAGCCATGGAGAAGCAGATGGCATTTAATAGGTAGACACCTAGGGCTTTCACAGGTGTTCTTTTGCAGTCTGGGCTTACCCATGCCAGTGAGTGGGATTTACTTGTCAAGTTTCAGTTATGGAGGGAAAGTATAACAAAAGTACATTATTATCCTGGAAACTCAGAAACAGGCACCAAGATAGTAACGGGTACGTACCGAAGCCCACAAGAGGGATGCAGAGTTAGAAACGTGGGTGTCTACATCCTTCTACCAGAATAGTGGCTTGAGGAGGGAGGAGGCCAGTAAGAAGAGTGACCTAGATCGCTGAATGAAAAATGGAAAAGCCTAGGCGCTTTGGCTGTAGGGTGGGGTGGGGATCCAGCGTGAAGCCCAGGAATCAGGATGTGGTGATGTCCATGGGTGCACCTGTAACTATCAGTACCCCCCTCCTCCTTTCTCCTTCTCAGTGTAGCTGTGCCTTGCCATCCTTTCTCTTTTCTCTTTCAACCTTCTCTTTCCCCTTTTCTCACTCTTCTTCCTCCCAGGTACAGGGTGTGATTTTGTAAGTACGGTAAAAACTCTGTACCTAATATTTTATAATATAGGAAAGTGAAATCTGATATATAACTGAGAATAATCTAGGAAAAATGGCTGGGCTTTCTTGGTGCTGAGGGATCCATAAAATTGAAAAGTGTATTTTTTCTGCTCTATTGATAGAGTCCACGAATACATTTAACTTACCTTCAAGTTAAAAAAAACAAAACACATGCAAAATGTTTTAAGCACAATAAAGAAAATACAGAAGCTGTAGATAAATTATGTGTGCTTTACTGTTCTTAGGAAGAGAGAGAACAATCATAGCATAGGTTTGTTTGTTCTTGTTTTTATTTTGGAATTAGCTGTAGGGGAACAGAGGTCTACAAATGAAGAGCATTTTTTGGAGGGGACACTTTTTTCAGTGACTTGAGATGCCTAACAGATTTGTGTGGCCTTTATTTCCTTTTCTTTTCATTGGGTTAGTATGATTTTTTCAGAGTGTATTAATTTGTTAGGGTAAAAAAATATTATTTTTACAGTGTTGTATGTGATGTTTCATTCATTTGCAGTTTTAAAACTGGTAACATAGGTGGCTGTTGAGACCTGACAGAAGAGATGATGTTAGGTTCTTTGGATGCAGGGAGGAAGACTCATTTGAGTTACCTCAGTAAGGTTAAGTACTGAAGAAGACAGGAATCCCAGCCACACGTCTAGCCTTTAAGGGAACCCAGGGAAAATGGACTGCAATTCAGAAATGGGAGTAACCGATTCCCTCCTTGCCCCCTACTTGGCAGAGTTGATTCTCTGCCATTGGGATGATGTAGCTCCCTCTGTCTTTGCTTTATCTGCCGCTACCAGTATTCTCTCTATTCTATGTAATATTTCTTTACCTTCTTCTGACTCAGTGTCTGATCACCCATAATCATTATTCTTTATGACTTCTACTGCCTGATAACCTCGGTAAAGCATCTTCTCCCTAGGCGGCTTGTTTTCTGCTCCAGTTACAAATAGTCTGATTGTCTTCCCTGTCAGGATTCAGAATGTAGAGCATGTTCTTGGTCAGGGTAATCCACTCTTGTTTTGTTTAGGTGGAGCTTTTGCACTAGGTCCCCACTTAAGCTTTAGATGATCTAGTCTTAGCTCAGGTCCTCAGGCCAGTCTCCTCAGAGGGAAAGGGTTATGTTGAGTGCCTTGAGGGAGGTTATTTCTCCAGCAGGAGGATGAGGGCAAGACCTTTATTGATGGATTTATAGGCACAGCAGGCATTTGGGGAGCAATAGATGGCTAGTTTGAGTATAGTGAGAAATTACTTTGGCACAAGGAGTGTAGCAGTTGGAGGACCCCCTGCTGCTCGTAGTTGGCCTTCCATATATTTTTGCCTTGAACAAATGAGAAATAATTGTACTCACTTAGTTTCCTTAGATCTCATTGCATATTTTATTTGTCACCCCCCTCATTTACTTCGCAGATTTTCCTTTCAACTTAATTTTCATTTATTACTTTATGGGTTATTTTAATCTATAGGTGGGACTTGAAAATATATAAATAACTTTTTTTAAAAAGATTTTATTTATTTATTTGAGAGAGAATGAGAACTAGAGAGAGAGAGCACATACACAGAGGGAGATGGGGAGAGAGAAGCAGACTTCCCGCTGAGCAGGGAGCCCAATGTGGGGCTCGATCCCAGGACCCCGGGATCACGACCTGAGCCAAAGGCAGACACTTAACCGACTGAGCCACCCAGGCGCCCCGAAAATATGTAAATAACTTATACAAGGTGTTAAACTTACTTGGTAATGGTGACATCTATAAGTATGTAAGGCTCTTTCAGTTTTAAAAAGTGATAAAGATTGCTTCTCAGAGTATTGTTGCTGTCTTGAATATGTTACTTCTCTGCAAAGCCCCCAAGTAGGTACTCAAAGACACTACAGGAAACACTGGCAAAAAAGCAGAGTTAGAGATTTTGAAATGTGAGACCTATTGCTTTTAAATGTATGTGCTGCTTGTATTTAACTGTGTGTGTGTATGTGTGGTTTATTATTGTTGTTTTTGTTTGTTTGATTTTTGGCAAGGTGGAGCTTGATGACCTATTAAGAGTTTTCTCTCTTCTAGCTCTCCTTTGCCTATCCCCCACCAACTCCTTCCCAGATATCTCGTGAGCATTTACTATGTACCAGCCACAAAGAAAGTGATGCAGTTTTTATCTAACTCACATATACAGTGAGCCTGTGATTGCTGTACTTATAATTCAACTGGCAAGATGTAAGTATGTTGAATAGAATGGTTTCCTTGATTAGGCAGCAATTTTCATTGGTGTACAAGCATCTGATCTATTTTTCAGACTTCACGCTGTGTCTGTTTTCTTCTGTAGTAGGTTTTCTTGGCAGGTACTAATAGAAAAAAAATAAACTTCATTATTTCATTTGGCAATAAGAAATTTGTAGCGTAGAATAGTTTTCTCACATGAGCTTGCTTTAGCCATAATAGGTGAGGATTTTTCTTTAACAGTATTATCAGTAGTCATAGTTTGAAAAAAAAAAAGTGAAATAAGATGATAAATAGTACACAGGATTTTAGCATGCAAACTAGAGGGTTATCGTCTAGTTGTGAAAAGGAAATAAAAAGAGTCAGAATTCCTGAGTTGTGATCTTGGCTCTGATGCTTGTAACTCATCTCTCAGTATTGATTTTCTTTTTTGGTAGAAGAAGGACCCTACATAGAGGACAGGGCTGTTTTTGAAAAACAAGATGTCATTATAACCGTGAAAACATTTTGAAAAGTTAAACTTACACATTCATCACCATTGAGACATGTTCAGAATTAAGTTAGATGCAAGTGCTTAATAGGATGACATCTATTTTGGCGTTTATAACAGCAAGTTAGAGTTCGTATGCATGCTGACTCCTTTGCTAGATGAGAAGCTTCATGACTTCATCTGTATCCCCAGTAAACAGCACTGAGCTGGTGTTCATTAGCGTTCATTGGATGAGTAAAACTGGGTAGAGATGAGGAAGGAGCATATTCATAATATCACTGATTATTATAAACTAGTGCACTAGCTTTCAGTTACATTTTAGAGAGGGGAGTCCATCCCACAGGTAGCTAGGTCATGGTTTCCTTTTGCTTTAGTCTATGAGATTGGAAGGCTTTTGTTCCTTTCATTTTGCTTTTTTTGCTGTAAATGGTTATAGCAAAACAGAGATGTGCTCTTGGTAATATGATCTTAAGTAACTGAATGAAATGAAGTCTTCATAGTCTGAAGGAGTGTACTGTACTGATTTGATTTTAAGTGTTTTCATGCATAGCAAAGAGCTAAAAACTGGTTTGCCTAGTGTTACCGAGTGGGGAGTTTTCCAGAGGAGGGACCCGCTATGGCTAACATTAGTACTTTCTACTTAATAATAGATTTAGAGCGTTTAGAAGACTGCTTTTTGGTCATTTACTTCTACTGACTACTCAGAGCTCGGAAATCAGGTATACTTGGTATATTACATGATCTTCTTTTCTCTGTGGCTCAGTGTTGAATTCTTATGAAATGTCTTTGCAGAAACTTTACTTGCAAGTGTGGAACTCTGACATCACTTGTTGGAAAAGGGGAATTTGGTTGTAAATTTTACTTTTTTAGCACAAGTTATAACTTCTCCTGGAATGCATCCTTTTCGGCTAGTAACATGATCTCATATTTGTATAGTACTTTACATTTCTGAAAGTGCTTTTATAGATAGCTCGTTCGAAAATACCCCAAGAGAGAGGAAGCATAGGTATTATTAGCATCATGTGGCAAGTGCTCTGTTGGTTACTTTGACCTACCTTACATGTAAAATATTTGTCAAATGAAATTAGACTTGACCTAATTATGATGACATTTCCACACGTTTTACTCTTTTGATAAATCTGTGAACAAAGAAAAGACCTGCTCTATCTATGCTAAACCATATCATTGGATTCTGGAACTTGGGGAGATTAGGTTCAAATGAGATGATTGCAGTCTTCTTTGCTCACAGGCAAGATAGGAAACCATCTTCATTTATCACAGAGTAACTGAAGAATAACTGAAAAACTAGAGATCTCTTTGATGTTTTGTCTGGATAGAAATAATTCCCTATTGACGAGGAAAATGTGTAACAGAGGAGGCTGAAGAGAAGTTCTTAGCTTGGGTAAATATAATGCTTGTTTATTATAAGTATTTTATGTATTCATTTGATAGCGTAGACTCTATCCTGTGGAGTTGGGGGAAGGAATGATTCAAACATAGAGTTACAGTTTATGACCTCTTTCTTCAGTGATTATAGTTTATTGAATTTTGTTTGAGATGGAGCTGAAGTCTAAAAGAGGGGGAAAATGGAGAAGAAAATTCTAGGGAAGGATCAGGTACCTTTGGAGAACAATGCTTATTTAGATAGCATATTACATTTGAACCCATTTAAGAAAAAAGAAAATGAGATTTGCTAAGCTAAACTTTCTTTATAGCTGACATTTATTTGGGGAGAACTTCTTGGTGCCTTATGATATTTTGTGCACTGAGTCTTCAAAAATAAATTGTGAAATTATAAACCAAGGTATTTGATATATCCTTATTAAGTCTCTTATAAAATAAAGTTGGGTTTATTTTTCCAGCTTTGTAAACAGTGATAGTTCCAAGTCTTTATTTTTGATAGGCCATTCAGATACTACATAGTAGATATCAAATCCTTATCAGATAGGGAAAAGCTATTAAAGGGTTGGGTGTCAACATAAATAATTGCCCTAGAAACTTCTATGACCAGTTAGTAAGGCACAATGTTTACTTAGGTGTTGTCTTTGTGAAAAGTTCCAAAGAAATATGAAAATAACTTATTAGAGTAGAATCAGGTAGGAATAATTCTATTAAGCTGCCAATCAGGTCTTTATTTGCATTTATGTAAAACATAACATTAATTCATCAGGAATTAAGAGAGATTATTCATCTTGTGTAATTTTTAATTAATAAATGCTCCACATCACCTATTGCATATCAGATTTATAAAGTTGTTCATATCCATCCTGAATCTGTTTATTTACCAGTTATTTAAATCAATCACATTTATGCTATCTTCAACTGAAGTTAAGATATAACGCTCCAGTCTAAAGTTCATGAAAGCCCGTATTGTATCATTTTTTTTTTAAGATTTTATTTATTTATTTGAGGGAGAGAGAGCAAGCGAGCACAAGCGGGGGAGGGGCAGAGGGAGAGGGAGAAGCAGAAGCACGCTCCACACTGAGCAGGGAGCCCGATGCGGGGCTCCATCCCAGGACCCTGGGATCATGACCTGAGCCGAAGGCAGATGCTTAACTGGCTGAGCCACCCAGGCACCCCTATATTATATCATTTCTTAAGAAAACACAAACGTTTTCAAAAATAAAAACAGAAACAAAACAAAAAAGAAAAGCAAACATTTTAAACTATGTAAGTTCTGCCCTCTTAATTATTTTTTAAAAAATATTTATGGGGTGTCTGGGTGGCTCACTTGGGTAGGCGTCTGCCTTTGGCTCAGGTCATGATCCCAGGGTCCTCGGATCCAGCCCTGCATTGGTTCCAGGCTCAACGGAGAGCCTATTTCTCCCTCTCCCTCTGCCCCTCCCCTCCACTCGTGCTCTCTCTCGCTATCTCTTTCTCTCAAATAAATAAATAAGATCTTAAATAAAAAATTAAAAAATATTTATTTATTTATTTGAGAGGACAGGAGCAAAGGGGCAGAGGAAGAGGGAAAGAGAATCTTAAGCAGATTCCCCGCTGAACACAGAGCCTCTGGGCGGGGTTTGATCTAAGGACCCTGAGATTCCAATCCAAGCTGAAATCAAGAGTTGGTAATTTAACGGACTGAGCCATCCAGGTGCCCCTCTGCCCTCTTAATTATTAAAAACCTACTAAAGACTCATCTGACCTTTCATGTCCTTTTCAGCTTCTAACAGCAGCAGATACCTTCAAAACACCAAAAAAGTAGCTGAATAACAATTTTGTAGAACACTTTTTTTAATGTATCTTTGAATTATTTGGCCCATTTTTTACTGTTAGCTCAATCTGGAGAAAGTCAGATGAAAATTCAATAAAATAGGGACACCTGGATAGCTCAGTAGGTTAAGCATTTGCCTTTGGCTCAGGTCATGATTGTGGGGTCCTGGGATCGAGTCCTGCATCAAGCTCCCTGCTCAGTGGGGAGGCTGCTTCTTCCTCTGCCTCTGCCCCTCCTCCCTGCTCATGCTGTCTCTCTCTGACAAATAAATAAAGCCTTTAAAAAAAATTCAATAAAATACATATTATACATTAGTAAATAGCATATATTCCAGAGTGATCAGTTGCTTGAACTTAACAGAAAACCAATTAAAATTCAGTTAAATGAAACAAAATAGATATTGGTTATTACAGTTTAAAGTTCTGGAGTGATGCTTCAGGCAAGGCTGAATCCAGGTACTCAGTTGTTTCTCTCTCATGGCTCTGTTTTTCGCTGAGTTGGTTTCTTTTGAAGGTAGGAAATGAGAGGACAAAACAGCCATCAGTCTTTCAGTCCTCAATTTAATCAACTCATATGGAAAGGGATTGCTGCTTTCCATATAGTTGTAGAAAAAGGTGCTGATTTGATTTTCCTTATTTTAACTTAGGGCACATTTCCATTCCTGAGTAACTAATTATGACTAGGGTCCTGGTACTCTCAGGCTAGTCTTGGAACTAGCACTAGAGCCACCCCCAGTCAAACGTAACTACCAGGAAGAAGGGAAGGAGTATAGGTCTGCAAAGAAAACCCAGGGTGCAGTTATGAGAATATGGTTTTTTTGTTTGCTTTTTGTTTTGTTTTTTCCCACAGGAACGTGATGGCAGGAAAGTGCAATGTATGTATATATTAAATTAAATGAAGCGTGAAATGTATGCTGTAAGGTGAAAATACCATTGAGCAAAAGAACAGCAGGTTAAAATGGTACACTAATATTTCATAGCAGATCAACATAAAGAATGGTTGCAAAATCTTGATACTGAAAATGTTTGATTGCTGAAGAAAGGCCTTGAAACATAACCAGTCAGCATATAAAGTACTTATGGATGATAGCACCTCAAAAGACTATTTCCTCATCCATAAGATAATAATTAGTTAATAGTAGATGCATTTATATACTTTCTATGTGCTGAATTATATTGATACAGAAGGTTTTCTAGATTTTATTGAGCAGTGTTTATATAATTTAATTATATCCAATTACAGTGTTACTGCAATTAATTTAGAGACAAAGATGAATAAAAATCTCCTTCCCATCCTCCACCTTAACTGTGGGAAATTGGAACACTGAATTATAGCTCACTGAAATTTGCCTTTAAATACATTACATACTTCATAGATATTAACATGAATAAAATTAAACTCCACAGGACTGGAAAAATTAAGCTAATGACTTTTTATGTAACCCAAGTTAATGAGTATTTTCTGCCCCAATTTTTTATTAAGGAATCAACCACAGTTTCTTGATTTCCTTCATTTCAGCAGTCTCTGTTGTGTGGCTATTTACAAAAATGCTTTATAAGAGCATTGATTGAAGAGGTGCTCCATTTCCACAAACACTGAAATATATTTATATAGTTTTACAACTTTTTTAGTAATAAAGATTTTCAAAAATTAAGGGTGGCTTTTAGCATAGGTGTTTTATAATTTTTTTTTTTAGTCTCCTGAGTATGTTTTGATATATTAAAATACTATAGTAAAGAATAGTAACTCATGATTTTGTTTTCTGAGATAAAGGTAGGAAGGAAAGAAGAGTGCAGAGAAAGTAAGGAAGAAAAGAGGGAAGAAGGAAGGACAGAAGGAAGGAGCTTAAAATATGGAGACTATTTGGAAAAAATTCTGTTTTTAAAGAACGTGGTGTTGAAATCCATATTGGCAGTGTTTTAAAAATAATCCTAGTATTAGAACTAAATAAGATGATTAATTAAAAAATTAAAGCTAATTAAATTTATAAAATATATTATTAGGTAGATACAACCATTAAATAAAATTCTTTGACACCTTTGATAATGAGTTAGCTGCTTTAATGCCTTTGTATTCGCTCATAGCTAAGATCTTAAAGTAAGGACTAACAACTGACATTATTTTGTAGGTAAAATATATAACTGACATTAAGGGAAACTGAAAACCAACCTTTCCTTATCTAATGACGGAACTGAGTGGTGAATGTAGTTACTTGGGAGAAGAGCAATGAAGACAGAGGGAATAAAAAATCCAAAGGCTTTGAGGTATATATTTGTCTCAAAATCTCAGAAAACCTCATTAAAATATAAATACAGCACACCAAAAGGAAAATAAAAATTATAAAATAAGTATTTAATAAATTAAGTACATAAAAGTTGTACCTTACTTGCAGTTAAATAAATACACATTTTAGAAAAAGACAAATTTTTGAACAATCAAATTGTCAAAGATTAAGAAAAAAATCGTTGCTGGCAAGGATGGCTGTAATTAGCATCATCATCTGCTGTTGGTGGAAGCCTTTGTTAGTTTATCTTTCTAGAAAACAACTCGGTGATGTGTATGAAAACACCTGAAAGATCAAATACTTTTGAACTAGTAATTTCATTTCTAGGAAGCCTTAATAAAGCAATAATTTGAGACGAACACAAATATTTATGTGATATGTATTGCAGTTTTCTTTGTAATATGTAAGTATGGAACGATAGCAGAAGTGATAAAATGATTGTGAATTACTGAGTCCTATTTTTATGTGCCAGGCACAATGAGTACTGCTGTGTATGGAATGTCTCATGTCTTTCTTTCTAAATTCATATGATGTAGAGTTAGTGTTTATTTGTTAATTTCCCTACCACTGTATTCATAATAAGTTAGATTTCCTTGGTGGAATCACCTTTATCCTGTGTAGCAGCCATGTGATTTAGGAGAACTGACCATATCTGTATCTCCAGGAATGCACCCTGGTTGGCCAAAGCGACTCAGTGACTCTGCACTCCCAGTGATTGGTTGGGGATGTGCATGTCACCTTCCTGGCTCAGAGTAAATTCCAGAACTTTTGATGACTGACTCAGGGAGAATAGCTTTGTCTCCTGTTGCTCTCTTGCTCTTCTTTTTTCCTCATTCCTCCAAACATTGCTAAGATTTCCATCCCTTTCCCTAGTCAGATTTAGTTTATTCTTCGAATTCCTATTGCATTAAAAAAGTTTCTCTACCGTACGATGAATTTCACTCTGCCCTACATCATTCATTAACTCAAGTCATGAATTTTTAACCTGTATCCTGTTGTCAGCATTTCGGATCCATCTCATTGCCTGGGCTGTGTTTTTTACATAAAAGGTTCTTAATATTTGAGAGACCAGAGTTTGTGAAGAGTTAATGTTAAAAAAGAACAAAGGCTCTACCTTAACCTACTTAGGCTGAAAAATATAATAACCAAAAGTTTCACAGAAAGTGACTTGTGTTTCCCACCGATTTCACCAGAAAGGGTGAATGACTTGATAATTGTTCTCCAACTTCTTCTAATTAGGAAAATTTCCTGCTGGTGACAGCTTGAAAGCACCTCTAAAAGTTTCATGTCAAATTCAGAGGAAAGAACTAGGTTGAATTTGTTTTTAAATTGGCGAATTTAAAATTGTTATTAATTCTGAAATAGTTTGTCATGTGTCATCCTCTGTCACTTTTTTCTTTCCATAATGAGAGCTGAGGAAAGGGAACTTAACATGCACATTGAATGACAACAGATGGTAGGAGTTCTTGGTCCAGACTGACATCTCTGAGAATAGGAAAGCCCAGGGCCAGAGTTGTCTTGGTCTTGCTCTGTTCCTACATGAATTAAATCCCAAGCACCATTCCAGGTTTACATCTTACAAATATGAATGCCTAGAGTCTATTTCTATTTTGCATTACCATTTAACAAATATACATAGATTTCTAAGGAGCAGTTTGCTTATCTCACCTTCTCTCTTTCATGATCTCCTGAGAGCCACATTTGCCACATGATCTTCCTAAAATACATATCTTCTTGCTCCACTTTCCTGTTTTATCATACTCCTACCATCTTTAGGGTAAAATCCAAATTTCACGGCATGGCGTTCAAGAACCTTCCCGATATGGCCTTACCTTACTGCTAAAATCTCTTCTAAAACAATTCTGCGAACATTCTCTTTTCAAATCCTATATACCTAACCGCTTGCCTATCCTTGAAGGTGGCATGTTGTTTCTTATTCCTGTGCCTTTGCTTATGATGTTCTCTCTGCCAACTGTGGCCTTTCCCAGTTTCTTCATCGGATGACTTCTAAACTGAAGGTTCACAGATTCCATCTTTTCTAGCGGGACTTTCCTAAACATTTCGATGTTTCTTCTGCACTTGACCTTGCCGTTACATCATCCTTATCAATTGACGAATGCAAAGGTGGCCATGGACTTATTTCTTCTCCCTAATGACTGATACAATTGGGTATTCAGTACATGCTCAATGAATATTTGTCTGATGAACTAAATTAATTTTCCAACTTCACATTCCTTAGAGCATAGGGCTATAGTTATGAATGTATGTATGCCACTGCCTTGGTGAGAAGACTAAAATGAACAGGAAGTGATTGCGCCGAGCCACTGTGACAGTTTATACCCTTTTCCCTGGGGCATTAGAGTGAAAGCATTTGAGAAGACATCATTAAGAAGAGATTCTAGGGCGCCTGGGTGGCTCAGATGGTTAAGCGTCTGCCTTTGGCTCAGGTCATGATCCCAGGGTCCTGGGATCAAGTCCCGCATCGGGCTCCCTGCTCCTTGGGAGCCTGTTTCTCCCTCTGCTTCTCTCTCTCTCTCTCTCTGTCTCTCGTGAATAAATAAATAAAATCTTTTAAAAAAAAAGAGATTCTAAGGCATCTGGACTAAGATGCTAACGCATGCTAAGTCATTTGGACTTTGTCCAGAGGGTGATATGACCAGCTTAGTTGTTAGTCAGCTCATGGCCGACTGCTAATGGGTTGGTGAGGATGTAAACTGGGAGAAGAAACAAAATGGCGTCTTTTATATTAAGTAGAATAGAATTTATTCTGATTTAACTTTATGACAATGGGTAAAGAAAATGAGGGATTATAATAATGCCAGGTTTCTGCTTGAATAATTAGAATGAAAATTACAGTATTTACTTAATTAAAATCACAGGACAAAGGAAAAAAGAGGAAAAAGAAAATCACAGGCCAAAGATCTGCTTTTGTATATTTTGAATTTAGTTGCCCAGAGAGAATAAAAGATGAGTATCTAGGAAAACTTTCTTTTGCAACATTTTGTAAATTAGTTTGGGATATTGCTAAGTTCTTGGGGCTAGCTATAAAAAGAAAAATAAGTAACAAAATGATTTTGAAAAAGTTTTAAGATCATGATAATGCTGGTTTCTATTTCATTTCATGACAAGAAGAAATATGTCTTAGCCTGGCTTGTTTGTTTTAGTTGGTTTTACTGTGTATGAAATACTTAAAGATACCATGTTGCATTAACAGATTGAAGCATGTAGTCATATTGCAATGTTAATCATGTTAGTTTCTTAAACTAACACTGTTGGGAAAAATGAAGGTTCTGGTAAAGAAATAACTGGCATCACTTAATTTCATATACATCTTCAAATTTCATATCAATATATAATAAATGGTGGCAAAATAAGATGAAATTGAGTGTATTATGTTCATACTAAAATTTTAAGAATCAAGTTGGAAACAAGATTTTATATTTTAAAATAAAAATATAATCAAAAGAACAACCCATAAGCACATCTCATTTTTTGCAAGAATATTTGAAAATACTCTTTATCTGCACAAATTTAATCATATCAGACATGGGACAGTCCACTTCAGAGTATATGTCATTTTCTTGCAAGAAGAAAGCTAGAAGTAGGCACAAGTTCATTCTTGTTTTTTAATGTGGATATTTTCGTGCTCTTCTTTATTCTGTCACATTGCATAATATATTCTAGGCTGAAAACATTTTCTCAGTAAGACTGGATTTCAGTCAATCTGAGATAGAAATACAAACTGTGGGGATGTTAAATTGAATTAACCACTTTAAGGAAAATATTTACTTTCCTATAATATTTTGGAATGGGATTTTTTTGGAATAGTCTTGTTACTTATGTTATCTTAGGGGATTTCTTTCTTATTTATTTTCATAAGACCAATATTTGCACAAAATAGAGAAATTATCATTATGTTAAAAAAGAACTAATTTTGTCTCTCCTTTTCTCCCTTCTCCCTAAGACAAAACAGAAAAATGATCTAGTTAGTCACTTTGGAAATCATGACATAGTTTCACGGTTACCTTTTAGCTGTGTCATGTTTGAATTCTAAAGCTGGAGGTATGTGGTAATGGAGCCTTTACATTTTGAGGAACGAGAAAATGAATTATATCATATATATACCCTAAGATTCAGTAAACGCTAAAAGAGTACCATGTGATTTAATAAATAATAGGCATCACTGGGTAGATAAACTTTTTTTCACTAAAATTATAAAATACCCGTATATGGCCTTACAATAAACCATGCTCATATTTTAATTCAAATTTTACAGTCATTGTCTGTTGTGGTAGATGTTGTTGATGATCTGTCTGTAAACCCTTTCCTTTAGTGTCTCCCAAACAAACTTATTTACTTGAATTATTACGTCAGACTTTGCCTCTGGGGCCACCTAAACGAAGATCCTTTCTTTTCTTTCTAAAGTTTTGTTAGAAAATGAACCGGAATAGCATGAAAAAATAGACAGACTTCTAAAGAAAATTGTAGCTAAGAGGGAAAAAGGTAGTGTTCAGAATATTCACATGGCTAAGACACAAAGAGGCAGAAATAAAATATTTGAGATCTGATTTTAGTCTATAATTTGAGAAAGTCAAAAATATAGATCTGGCTTTACCAACAGTCTATATTAAAGTTATGGAGGGAAGCAGAACAAAAGAGTGAGATACATTTTTGTATTTTTGCCAAAACAAAACAGAAAAAACAGCTATTTTGACAAGAAGAGATACTATACTGTGAATATTTCTGCTAGTATTTGAAATTTATATCAGAGGTACATTTGAAGTGACCAAATTAAGGGAAGGCATAATTTGTGTTGCATCTGGAAAGGCTTTTTCCTTTCATCTGCTGGAATAAAAAATGTAAAAATCTTAATCAGCCACATATAGCATGAGAATGAATAGAAGGATAAGTTACCTAAATGCTTTCTCCTTAGCAGTGGAAGTGGAATGAAAGTTAAAATATATCAGTGCTTTCTAAAATTCTGTTTCATCTTCTTAATCAGGGACGGAGTATGCACTTGGTTGGTTTAATTAGCTGCTGACTGGAGGAGATAGCAGGGGCTAGCTGTAGGGGGAAGGGGTGTATTGTCAACCAGCCATCACTGTGCTTTCGTAGTAGGATATCCATGAGTTAAAACACTTAACTTACTATCTAGCAATTTTGGTATTTGATCTTATTTAGCAACTTTATCTTTTCCAAAAAATTACATGCTTTACCACTTTTTTTATTAGGTAATTTTCTTGAACTTTCACAAGAAACATACTTAGAATTTTAGAATATGTACCGTAAGCTCTGAATTAAAATACACATAAATGTAATTATTGATTAATTCTACTCAGTCCAATTTTAATTTTATTTTTAGTTATATGTGATTCCTTCTGGTATAGGAGAGAAAGTGATTGAGGAACTCAAATGGCAACTGTATGATTGAAACTATTCAAAGTCAAGCGTCTGCATATTCTTTCAACTGTATTCGAGCACTCCCAGGTAAGAATATGTGATTGTTTATATACTTACCACCATTTTGAAAAAAGATTTGAAACTGTAAACAATGTTTTTATTTTGTACCAAATATTTAAAAACATAGTTTTATTGCAGAATATGGTAAAATACATTAAAGCAAAATAAAGTTAAAATCACAAATGAGCCTGTTTTTCTAAAAATAACTTCTTGGGATGCTTGTGTGGCTCAGTTGGTTAAGTGTCTGACTCTTGATCTCGGCTGAGGTCTGGATCTCAGGGTCGTGAGTTCAAGGCCCGAGTTGGGCTTCACACTGGGCATGGAGCCTACTTAAAAAAAATAAAAATAAATAAAAACAAAAAACTTCTGTTATCATTTTGTTCTATATCACTTAATGTTTTGTTGGTTTTCCCCTTTAAACAAAGTTAGGATATGTATTCTTTGCTGAATTTCTTTATTATTTTTGTCACAAATCTCTTTTGTTCTGAGAACATGAATTAATGTCTCATTTTTTTGTTAATATAAACATAAATAATTTTAAAATATTTTTTAGATTGTGTTTATTATTCAGACAATATCTTTATAGATAGATTGGTATGTACGTCACTCATTTTGCATTGGGAGAGTTACTAAAATTAGCATCACTGGCTCAATGGCTATAATATTTCAAAGGCTTTTCATTATTTCTGAATTTACCTCCAGAAAGTAGTAATGAGTTACAGTTTTCGTTACCATTTTTGAAAATGTTTATTGATCCATGACTTAAAATATTTTCATTCAAAGAAATTCCCAAACAAAACCTAGTTTGTGTTGAAGAAAAAATTCAAAATTAAGTCAGTATTCTAAATTTTACTTGTAAGCGTAAGCAGGAGCAGTCTCTACTCACATATATTCGGCCAATATATCCCTTACATAACCAAGTGTATAAGAAAAGCAAATATTACATATGTATAATCTTTCTGCACTGTCTAAAAATACATTATTTATAAGTGATAACAAATATATTTTATTCAATTAGTATTTAGTGAAAATTTATTATCGTACTAAGTAGCCTTATCGTACTAAGATATTGTACTATATCATACATAGCCTAAGCGCTATGATTATTTGATTATTATTGATGGTGGTGGTGATGGTAGACATTAAGGACAGGAGGGTATAGAAGTATTTTCTTACCTCTTTCAATTTTCAATAAAATATGGCAAGATAAGAAACCTATTTCAGTTCCTTAGGTAAAAGTAGAATGTGCTAGGTGCCAAGAACACTTCACAAATGAGAGCCCATTTGAGTTGTGCTTTTTAGAGTAGGTAGAACTTTGATGGGTGAACATTTAAATGGAGGGCAAAGTTGGAGCAAAGATACACAGCTGAGAAAGAAAGGGGGGTATTCAGGAAATAGGAAGGATAGGGTAGCTATAGCAAAGTGATGGGAAATATGTTCTGTATTTGGATTTCTCTACTTAGGCATTTATATTTCATCATTACACATTGAAGGAACAATTGCAGGGGAATGAGATGGTCCATGCAGTCCTCTAAGAAGCTTAATATAGAAGTGATATGTGTGTTAGACTAAGGAAGGGAGAGCAAACCCAAAGGAAGGGAGAATGATTTGTAGACTTTTCCTTTCATTTTCATCAGCATTTGTTAAACACTTGCTGTTTGCCAGGTACTTGAAGAACTTGAGAAACTGTAGAAAAAAAGTTGAAGACATAATCTTTATTCCTGAGGAGGTTGTAGTGTGGGGGATGAGACATGCATGACCAACAAATAAATAGTGTAACAATTGAATCACATTATTAAAAAAGATTTCAATTATTTATTTGAGGGGGGGAGGGGCAGAGGGAGAAGTACACTCTCCACTGAGCAGGGAGCCCTAGGAGGCCTAGCTCGATCCCAGGACCCTGAGATAATGACCCGAGCCAAAGGCAGATGGTTAACCAACTGAGCCACTCAGGTGCTTCCAATTATTCACGTTTTTAGATAGACTAGTTGGTAACTAATTATGTAGAGATGCAGGTACTAGATTATCAACTGGTGGGGTTTTCTCAAAGACATCAAGTCTGATCAAGGTTACCGAGGAAGCAGTGTTTCTAAACATTGGAAGAATTCAAACAAGAAGCAGTGGAAATTTTATCTAGGTGAGAATAATGTAAATAAAAACCAAGGCAGTGAAACTCTCACTCTTTGCAGATGATATGATACTTTATGTGGAAAACCCAAAGACTCCACCCCAAAACTGTTAGAACTCATACAGGAATTCAGGAAAGTGGCAGGATATAAAATCAATGCACAGAAATCAGTGGCATTCCTATACACCAACAACAAGACAGAAGAAAGAGAAATTAAAGAGTCGATCCCATTTACAATTGCACCCAAAACCATAAGATACCTAGGAATAAATCTAACCAAAGAGGTAAAGAATCTGTACTCAGAAAACTATAAAATACTCATGAAAGAAATTGAGGAAGACACAAAGAAATGAAAAAAGGTTCCATGCTCACGGATTGGAAGAACAAATACTGTGAAGATGTCAGTGCTACCTAGAGCAGTCTACACATTTAATGCAATCCCTATCAAAATACCATCCACTTTTTTCAAAGAAATGGAACAAATAATCCTAAAATTTGTATGGAACCAGAAAAGACCCCAAATAGCCAGAAGAATGTTGAAAAAGAAAAGCAAAGCTGGTGGCATCACAATTGCGGACTTCAAGCTCTATTCCAAAGCTGTCATCATCAAGACAGTATGGTCCTGGCACAAAAACAGACACATAGATCAATGGAACAGAACAGAGAGCCCAGAAAAGGATCCTCAACTCTGTGTTCAACTAATCTTCGATGAAGTGGGAAAGAATGTCCAGTGGAAAAAAGACAGTCTCTTCAACAAATGGTGTTGGGAAAATTGGACAGCCACATGCAGAAGAATGAAACTGGACCATTTCCTTACAGTACACCCAAAAATAGACTCAAAATGGTTGAAAGACCTCAGTGTGAGACAGGAATCCATCAAAATCC
>NC_138371.1:41778761-41859723 GCF_054177405.1 Leptonychotes weddellii | reverse complement strand
GTACCTCTGAAACAAATAATACATTATATGTTAAAAAAAAAAGATAGTAGGAAGGGAAAAATGAAAGGGGGGGAAATTGGAGGGGGAAACGAACCATGAGAGACTATGGACTCTGAGAAACAAACTGAGGGTGTTGGAGGGGAAGGGGGTGGAGGGATGGGTTAGCCCGGTGATGGGTATTAAAGAGGGCACGTACTGAATGGAGCACTGGGTGTTATACGCAAACAATGAATCATGGAACACTACATCAAAACTAATGATGTATGGTGATTAACATAATAAAATAAACTTAAAAAAAAAGGAAGCAAACATCTGACTAGAAAAAAAAAAAACTAAGGCAGTGGTATAAGTGCTGGGAGGTTAAGGGGAGGGTCTTTTACATTAGGCAAGAGGGGCATGTTGATGGAATTAACAAAAATGGGGAAAATAGTGCAAAAGGGAGATTTTTTTTGTTGGTAAAATTATAAGTTTGGTTTTGAACACTGAGGATTTTTCTGCCGTCTCTCACTGTGTTTTGTTTATCGCTTTCATTGCAATTCCTTATATAATTGAGGATTCATTTATTTATTATTAAAAGTGATTTGAGTTTCCTTAAAATGAAAGTAAAAGTACAATAAGGGTGAAAACAAGTTACACCAAACAAAACATGAACTTAATAATCACTGTATATTTAATTTAGCCTTAGCCTTTTCAGCACAGCAGAAGTGGATATATGTTCTTGCCCTAAAAGCTTAGATAAATTTATTATAGGAGTCTTAGTGTAATGGACAGGAAAAGTGTTCTTATTACTTAGAGGTATTTTAAATTTTGCACTGTTGAAAGGAAGGGAACTTTGATAATATATAGTTACAGGTAGGTCAGTTTGTGGAAACTAAGAATTCACCTTCTCCAGGAAGTCTTCTAGCTCCCTGCTCGGCGGGGAGTCTGCTTCTCCCTCTGATCCTCCCCCTCTCATGCTTTCTGTCTCCCATTCTCTCTCAGATAAACAAATAAAATCTTAAAAAAAAAAAAAAAATACTACAGACCAACATCCCTTATGAATACAGCACAAAAATCCTCAACAAAATAATAGCAAATCCAGGAAGTCTTCTCTGACTTTTGGAACCTGGACCAGATCCTTCTTCTATGTGCTATGTACCTTAACCCAGTTTACATTCCTCTGTCGTACCGTGCATGTGATCTTGTCTATCGTTCCCTGAGACTCTAAGATTCTTGAGGATTGGCTCATCATTTATCATTACAGATCCAAACTTAGATCTATATAAAACCCACCACAATGTTAGTTTTATAGAGGATACTCTATAAATATTTCTTAAATGCTAAACTGAATCATTTTCATGGCTTGTCTTAATTCTTTTTGACCTAGCCTTGACATTTTTGTGAGCTCCATATTAGTTTTCTATTGCTGTATGGTAAATCACTTATAAAACTTAGCAGCTTAGAACAGTGCTTGTGTATTATCTTACGGTTTCTGGACACAGTTTAGCAGTGCCTCTGGCTCTGGTTTCGTGATGCTGCAGTCATGCTGTCAGCTGGAGCTACAGTCATTTCAGAGCTCACCTGGGGCTGAAGAGTCCACTTCCAGGCTCAGCCATGGGGGGGCCTCTCTCTGTGGGGCTGCCTCACCGTATGGAAGCTAATTTTCCCTGGGACAAGCAGTCCAAGAGGGAGCAAAAGTGAGCACGCCTACGGAAACAACATTCCTTTACAACCAAATGTAGGAAGTGTCATTCCATGTGCAGTGAGTTGAGTGATGGCCCCCAGAAATATGTTCCAGTCCTAACCTGTGGTACTTGTGAATGTGACATTTGGAAAGTGCCTTTGAAGATGTAATTCGACTAAGGATCTTGAGTGCAAACACCCTGGATTACCTAGAGGAGCCCTAATAATCTAATGACTTGTGTCTTTATGAGAGGAGAAGACCCTGTGAAGGCAGAAGAAGGACTCGTGTGATGCCACCACACGTCAAGGACCACTGGAGCCACCAGAACCTGGAAGAGGCAAGGAACGAAATCTCCCTATGAGCCTTTAGAAGCAGTGTAGCCTTCCTGACACCTTGATTTCAGTTCTGACCTCCAAAACTATGACAGAATACATTTCTGTTGTTTCAAGTCATCCAGTTTGTGGTTATCTGTTATGGCAGCCACAGGAAACGAATATACCACCACTTCTGCCCTCTTTAGTATTGTAGAAGTGAGTCATAGGTCCAGCCCACATTCAAGGGCAGGGGATCACAAAAGGGCATCAATATCAAGAGGCAGAGATTATTGGAAGCCATCTTAGAGGCTGCCTATTCTATCAGATTTCTAGACACCTCCATTTGTTTGGCGTATCTATGTCGATGGACCCAACTCAGTAGGTCAGAGGTTATAATTGTCTCACATTCTTTTAAGTATCCTACCTCTCTGGTTAGAATTACTATCCATTTGGATAGTCAGATTGGGAAACTTAAACTTGAATTCTTTGTTTTGTTAATACCTATAACCTGTAGTTGGTTAACCAGTCTTTTTCACTGTACTCCTTAAAATTTTCTCACTTATCTCTCTTTGCAATCTCTCTTTTACTGATTACTGGTTTCTATTATTTCTTCAAACTAGCCAGATAGCTGCTAAGCTGTCAAACTGTTCTGAGTTTTTCCCCTTCAAACCTTTCCCGGCAAAGAGGCTTTTGAAAACCCAAATAGGATTATGCCACTCCCTTTACGTAACATTCTCAGGAAAGAGAAGACCCTTGCCATCTGGATCTTGACTTTATAAAATTTAAGCTTCATCTTTAATCATTCCTTAATGTAGATCAATAAAATTATATAAAATTGTCCAAATATATTGTGTTCTTTCATTTGTGCTTGCCTTTGTCTGAGGTTCTCTTTCTCCAGTAATCAAACAGGTTTTGCTTGTTTTTACAACGAGCAGAATGTCTAATACCATGACCAGGACAGAATAGGTTTTCAGCTGTGTAAACTAATGTTACAGAAGAAAGAGTTGAAGACAGAAGAGGCCTAACATCAATAAAATGGCTAACTTTACCAATTAGCCCAAGATGGAAACAGTAAAAGAGAAAAGGAAATGATGGACTCATCATGAGGCAAGACTGGGAAATTTAGGAGTAGGTGAGGGCAAATGCCTGTTAAGTGTAAATGTGCAGAAGTAGAAAGTCAAGAATGTGTGATGGAAAGGGAAAGTTTCGTTTTTGAGATTATAAATGAAGTTTAGATTCAACTGTGAGTAGAATGTGGTTTTAAGCTTTTAGGAGTATTAAAAGATACATCCTCATGGACATTACAATCTATTAGGCAGAAAGAGTGAGGAATAGAATGTAGTCATTCAAGATAGTGAGGAGTAGAATAAAGTTGACAGAAATGTAATGCAATGTTAAGAAAATAGCGGAAAAGAACTAGAAGTATAATTCTCCTGCCCCTTTCTGTTGTAATAAGACTAAAGCACTCTTGTCTGAAGAAAGTCTCGAGGGAGATCCTTCAGTGGAGAGCTAATTCATATTCTATTCAGGAGATGAATTATGCTTTATCAGAATTTAAATACAAAAGAAAATAACCTTTAAGCCATTGAAGAAATTGAAGAAAACCGTTTTGCTGCCACTGACCTTTGGCTGTACATTTAAAATTTATGTTCAGTATATCTGTATATGTAAATGATACTTCTCCAATAATTAATGATGTTCAGATTAATCTTTATCCATATAATAACATTACTTTTCATTTAATGAAGAGATTTAAAGGAATAAATGTCCTGTACATTTATGTAATATGTAATTGTAATGAATGACTTCTTTATAAATTAACTGCTATTTGAATGAAATAGTGCAACCTAGCAAAGTGGTTCTTTGTCAAATATCTTGGTCTCTATGTTGCAAAGTGGTGAACTATGGGCCTTTTAATGTAAACTAATAATTCCTGTTTTAAGGGTATCATATATTATACCAAAGCCTTTACTTGTTTAGAGGTAACATTTTTTATGAAATGTTTTAATTTGCTTCTTTTTTTTTTTTTAAAGATTTTATTTATTTATTCATGAGAGACAGAGAGAGAGACAGAGGCAGAGGGAGAAGCAGGCTCCCCGCGGAGCAGGGAGCCCAATGCGGGACTCGATCCCAGGACCCTGGGATCATGACCCGAGTCGAAGGCAGACGTTCAACCGAATGAGCCACCAAGGCGTCCCTTAATTTGCTTTTTAGAGCATGATTTACATTGAGAAAATCTAGTTAGTGAAAAATAAGAAAAATTTTTAAAAGGATAATTTTTATCCCTAAAGATAGCCCTAAAGATAGATAAGTAAGGGAGAAGAATAGGATTTACATTAATACGTGCAATGCATGAAGAAATGGAAATGGCTCTATCAGAGAAGGAAATTGGCAAATCCCGAATTATAGATTGCATGGTTCATCAGTTAGGTGGCTCAACAATCTAGACTGGAACCTTTTTGATCAGGTGACCGACCGTTTGTGAAAGAACACCGATCTACACAAGCAACCTGTACTCCGTGTAATCACATCTACATTTGAAGAGTCTCTCTCTGGCAATTACTGTTCTTATTTGACAGAGAGAGACACAGCGAGAGAGGGAACACAAGCAGGGGGAGTGGGAGAGGGAGAAGCAGGCTTCCTGCAGAGCAGGGAGCCCGATGTGGGGCTTGATCCCAGGACCCTGGGATCATGACCTGAGCTGAAGGCAGACTCTTAACGACTGAGCCACCCAGGCGCCCCGGCAATTACTGTTCTTAGATTGCAAGTAACAGAGACCAGTTCTGGCTACTTTAAGCAAAAAAGGCAGTCTGCTGAGAGAATAGGAGTTAGTTTGGAGAATCAGAAGGTAATCAGCCAAAACTGTTTTCAGGACGGAGAGGAGTCACAACTGCTCCGTGGGCCTAGAAAGCAGGAAGTTGGGGGAGACTGAAGGGGACTGCCCTGCAGCTAATTCTGGACCAATCCTGTGTTGCAGTGCTGTCCCTCCCACATTCACAAAGGGAATCTGCATGGCTGAGTTTGAATTATTTGCCCTCTGCCAGCAAGCGGGGCACTTGATTAACAATTCTCTGGAGACTGTGTACTCGTGGAGAGGATGGGTTCCCAAAAGGAACTTGAAAGTTTTGAGACCAGGATGGGGGAAGAGATATGGGGCAGTAAAAGCAATAGATGTTTGCTAAAACCCTTCTTCAGAGCTGGCATTTGAAAGCCAGCAAACTCCAATGGCAATAATATCTCAAATAATAAAGATTTTGCAAGGAAAATTAAACTTGGATTAAATAATAGTGTTACTCAGGTTTTAGTAGATATCTACTATTACGAGAAATTTATTCTTTCTTTTATGCATATGTTTATTAATTGCCTGTCATATGTCAGTTGCTGTACTTAGCAGTGAACATGAAACTGTGGAACAGTTAGTCCTTGCTTTGCATGGAGTTTAGGGTCTGGAGAGAATTGAAAGACAACAATTCATATATTGCAATAATTTTAAGGTAAGAGGTGGATGAGTTTCCTAGGGCTACTGTAACAAAGAACAAACTGGGCAGCTTAAAACAACAAAAATTCTAGAGACTAGAAGTGTGAGATCAAGGTGTCAGGAGGGTCACATTCCCTTCAAAGAATCTAGAGGAGGATCCTTCTTTGTTTCTTCTAGCTTCTGATAGCTCCTGGTGTTCCTGGACTCGGTGGCAGCGTACATAAATTCTAGCTCCATTTTCTTCACATGGCCTTCCTTGCTGTGTGTCTCTGGGTGTGTCCTCTCCTCTCCTCTTCTTATAAATGTACCAGTCATTGGATTTAGGGTCCAGCCTAAAGCCAGAACGATTTTATCTCTGATTACATCTGTAAAGATCCTATTTCCAAATAAGGTCAATGCTGAAGTTCTTAGTGAACATGAATTTTGTCAACGTGCTGTTTGACCCACTCTATGAGGGTACAGGATACTATTCCTGGCAGAGTCCCTGAGCCTATACTTGGGGTATGCTAGAGAGAGCTACTTAAAGGACATAACAATGTCTAAACTAAGGGTGAATGTTCAGTCTGAAGGAAGGGGATGTTTGGTGGACGCTGCAAGCATTTATGAAGAAGCATAGTTCAATAGAAGAACTGAAAGCAGTTCAGTCGAGCTGTAGCAAAAATTACCCAGGGCTGGATGAGGCATGCAGAGGAGAGATGATGGTGAGGAGGTTAATGAGGCACATACAGAGGGAGCATGTAGGGACTCTGACATTATCCTAAACGTTAGTGGGGTACCACCAGAGGGAATGAAGCAGGTGAACGACCACATCAGATTTCTGTTTTATGGACAGCGTTTTGGGTGCAGTGTAGAGATGAGCAATGTTTGAGCAATGCTGGAGAAAGAAAAGCTCTCTAGGCAACTGTTCAGTAATCTGGGTTTGAAATAACAGAGGCTTGGTAGAGGAGATGCTGGTGGGAATGAAGGGAAATAAATGTAATTCTGGTATGTTGAAAAGGGGAATTGATTTCGTGTGAATTACAGATAGAGGCTGATAAGAGGAATCAACCATTATGGCCCAGGGTGCTAGCTTCTAAGACTATGGATTATGGTTGTAGGTGCTGAGATTGGAAATGTGAGAGAGAGAGACAGGGAGAAAGAGACAGGTGGATACAGGGACAGAGACCTGGGAACAAAATAATGGATTCAGTTTGTATATTTTCAGTTTTGATTGCT
Organism: Leptonychotes weddellii; assembly: GCF_054177405.1. Classification (NCBI taxonomy): domain Eukaryota; kingdom Metazoa; phylum Chordata; class Mammalia; order Carnivora; family Phocidae; genus Leptonychotes; species Leptonychotes weddellii. Next base: position 41,853,053 of record NC_138371.1, on the reverse strand, counting down.
CTGGTGCTTCTAAATTGAGTATGTTCAAGAAGAAGTTTTCTATATGGGACAGGTGCTGTTGAATAAGGAAGTATGAGCACATAAATAGTACCTGAAATTGTTGAGTATATTTGAAAAAAATTTTTGTATTATTAAAATATACAACAAAAGAATATTATGCAGAGTGAAAAAATGACATTTAGAAGTAATATTTATTTGCCGTTTGTGACAACATGGATGGACCTGGAGGGTGTTATGTTAAGTGAAATAAAACAGAGAAAGACAAAGACCTTATGATTTCACTTGTATGTGGAATCTAAAAAGCAAAACAAATGAACAAACAAAACAAAACAGAAACAGGTGCATGAACACAGAACAAACTGGTGGTTGCTAGAGGGGAGGGGGATATGTGCAAAATAAGTGAAGAGGATTATTAAGAAGTACAAGCTTCCAGTTATTAAAAAAAATCACATGGATATAAAGACAGAATAGGGAATATAGTCAATAGTACTGTAATAACTTTGTATGGTGACAGATGGTAACTATGCTTATTATCATGGTGAGCTTTTCATAATGTATATAAATATCAAATCATTATGTTATACACCTGAAAGTAATATAGCATTGAGTTATATTTCTGTTAAAAAAAAGAATAATAACATAGGAATAAACCACTATAAAATGAAAATAGAACAGAAGTGAAAAGGACAAAACTGGGACACACAGCTGTATCTATAGTAAGATCTCAACACTATATATCTGGCTACCTTTAATATGAAATACTTAAAGTAAGTGGATTTTAGTGTTAGCAGTGGCTCTTTCAGGGTGACTTTAATTTTTTTTTTATTTTAAACTTGTTTTTAAAGTATAGTGGCCTAATGAGCATATACTGCTTTTATAATCAGGAAAAAAAATGTGTTTTTTAGGTAAATTTTAGCACATAAAATGTACCCAAAATAGAATTTTTATAGAATAGTATTTCTAAAAATAAGTAATTGATTTCAAGGATTGGGTATCTTTTGACTTAGGAGGAAAAAGAGTTGTGAGTGAGTAAAGAATTATACCACCTGAGCCAGGTATTCCATAAAATACCTTGAAATATATATGGGGATATGGAGTGTATATCCTCAGCTTGGTTAAGTAGCCATTTGATAAATCAGAGGAAAAATTACTACTTTTGAAAGAAAAGTAGAAAAAAATGCACATTGAGAGCATTTTTCACTTGATTTTGAAAACCATATGAGTGAAGAGCAATTTAGTAAAACATAGAAATAGATCCTTTTATGTAATTTGTCATCGGTAATCCCAGGTTACCTTATTAAGGTGATTAGAGAACATTTCTGTGCAGATTTTACTAATTTCTGTAAGACTGAAGTGGTTTTTGATTTCTGGAATGCAAAGTTAGAGCTTTAATATTAAATCCACCTTATTATATCCAAAGTTCGTGCTGTGAGAACGGAACATATTTGCATGTTCTTTTTTTTTCCCCACCCAGTTTCAGAATATTAAACAACTATTCCATTAACACATCCTGGATGATATGAAGATGCAATTAAAACTCTCAAGCCATCTTTAGGCTATTTACTCTCTTTGGAGTTACCAAGAGATAACACAGGGTAATTAATGTCACATAATAATTTTAATAAAAGGCCAAATGCTGGCTAGTACCTGAGAAAGGAAAATTATTTGACATTTATGCGGGAAGTATTCTTTTCTTTCAAATTTTGATAATTGCTTAAATAGCATTGTTTTTTGCCTTGACTCATTAATACAATTATTTGTTAATTCTAACCTGGGATGAAATATAAAAATTTTGCTGTTTAAGGGCAGTTCAAAATTCAATTATACTTTGACTTGTTAGTGAGTATAAATTAAGCAGACCCTCTTTCTTTAAAAATGGTTTTGAAGTGAAATAAATCAATCAGAGAAAGACAATTATCATATGATCTCACTGATATGTGGAATTTGAGAAACAAGGCAGAGGATCATAGGGAAAGGGAGGGAAAGATGAAACAAGACGAAACCAGAGAAGGGGACAAACCATAAGAGACTCTTAATCTCATGAAACAAACTGAGAGTTGCTGGAGTGGGGGGTGGGAGGGATGGGGTGGCTGGGTGATGGACGTTGGGGAGGGTATGTGTTGTGGCAAGTGCTGTGTATTGTGTAAGACTGATGAACCACAGACCTGTACCCCTGAAACAAAACATTTTATGTTCATAATAAAAAAATAAATTAATTTAAAAAACAACAAAAAATTTAAAAAAATAAAAATAATTTTGAATATACTTCATAATAGATATACTAGAGATAAGTTTCTTGGTTAATTATTTTATAAGAAAATATAGATAACAATAATTATAATAGAAAGGGAATATAAACTTCATTCATTTCAGTGGGATTTTGACTTTTTCAAAGCAAATTTATATCTTTTATATTATTTAGTTAGATTATCCCAAGAATATTTTAGATGATTCGTCCTATAAAAATTTGACTCAGTTAATACTATAGGCCTGGAATTCTACTAGACAGTATGTCTGCTTGGAATTTATAGGCCTTTTCCCCCCATTCTTAAGTGGAGTTTTCTAAACTCCTGAGTTATCAAAAATCTGCCACAGGATACTTAGCAGCATTAATAATAATAATAAAGGGCAGCACTTAGATATTATATAGTCTGTCAGGTACTATTGTAAGCTGTCTGTACAACTAAACACATTTAATCCTCATATGGAAATTTTTAGGTAAAGAACTCAGTGTACAGATGGGAAAGCTTAGGCACAAAGAGAGAAACTCGCCCAAGGTCAAATGGCCGAGATAGGATTAGAACCCAAGTAGAGTCCTTATTTTATCCACTGTACTGCAAGAAAAAGACATGTGTTAACATAAGAAAAAGTATTTTAATCCAAAAATATCAAACCACCCAGTCAGTATTCCCTTGTGATCTTGTGAGACAATCTGACATCAGCTGTATGCTAGACACCTTACATATTTCTTCCACCCTCCTCATATTTCATTCATTTCAAATCCCTTAACTCTATTCTTCTACCCAATATTCAGTTTTTTTAGTTTTATTTACATGTTTTATAGTATGTATCATTTAAAGAGATTCCCAAACAGGCCTCTTATTTTGTTTAATTAGAAAGTATGAAAATAGCATTTTGAGACACTTCCGTGCCCTAAGTTAACACTAATGCAAATGGCAATAGTAAATTTTCAGGGTAATGAGATTATTAAAAGAGCTTTGATACCCACTTTTATAATTTATACCTATACTTGACATTAAATTATATTTTGTGGAGCAAATTACAAATTTTATATTCCTTACGATAAACCAAGCACACATAGTAATATCCCACTTACAACCTCAAATTCCTGGGTAGAACAGAAAATGAATATATATAATTCCGTTCAGAACTATGCTTACCCTCAGTAAGCCAAAAAGTATGAGAAATTTAGAAAAGGATACAGTGTCAGATTTGATATATCAGATTTGAAAACCGCAACTCAAGATACGCACAGTGGAGGACTGCTAACCAGAGGTGGGTGTGACACCAGAAATGCTCCATACTCAGAAACGGCAGCTTCCAGATTCTTGCAGAAGCCATGAGTCCAGGGATAAGTAGCTAGTTGCCTAGTTGGGCTATAGCAGAGGCCCAATCAGGTGTTCACACATGCAGACCCCCTTGTATCTCCTGTGGCCCAGACAGTGAGGATGTGAGTGTGGATTGGAGAAAACCATGACATGGTCAGGTGATTAGCAATGAGGAGAATGAGGGAACTCAGCTATCAGAGCTGCCCTTTCTTCAGTGTGTGGTACCATTCCCCCACTCTAATTAAAGATGGACTATAGCACTGATACAACGGTACAATAAGCAGAGTGCAATTAATGTAAAACAGCAGAGGGAGGGAGATACACTGCTTGAATAGAGGAAAGTCAAGTAGAAATCAAGTGAATGAAAAAACTTGATCATATTCCTTTAACATTTCAACTAGGCCAAAACATAAATCAGAACTATTTCAACCTAAAATTCCACTGTATATTTAAAACGTGAGAAATAGTGTTTGCTATCAGGAGGAAGATGGAGAACAAAGGTCATTATATAGTTTTAAAACAAAACGAGTTACTTTTTGAGAATGCTCTTTTTTATTTTATTTTGTGTAATTCTTTCCAAAATTACTGTGTTTAATTTTTATATTATAATGTGGCCAAATATTTCAACACTAAATTGTAAGAAAGGTTTAAATGTCAAATGGTGTAATAACCAAAGTTTTAGTAAGTTATTTTCTGTTAATAGCAGGGAGAAAAGTTTTTTACCTGTATAGAATTTGAGTGTATCACTGTTTATTCTCACTTCTGAGAGATAGTATAAACAATTTTGAAGTAAATAAGCTCTGATAAAAAATAAAGTGTTTGTGTATACCTTAAACTTATGTATTACTTGTCAAGTATATCGCAAAAATGGGTTTAAAAAAGTGTTTGAATGCTAAGGAGTAAAGAATGTTCCTTTTTATTTATACCCTACTCCTCATTTCAGAAATAAATTGAATCCAGTTTAAAAAGTAGCCAATGGCACTCTAGTTTGTCAGGCTTTTATAATGACTGGATGTTTATTATGGAAAAAGAGAGCTGGATGCACGTGTCTCTCTGTGTAGGAGGGCATAATGACTTTTTCTATCTCCTGAGCTTTGGAAGTTGCCTTTTAGTAGCATTGTTATTTTTCCAAGGTTGTATTATAGATTCTTAGTTTTTTAATACTGGCTTGTTTCTTTGAATTGCCAAACCTAGATATAGTGTTATTTGAGCTATTTAACATATTCTTCCCAAGCCTTACAGATTTCTAGTCATTGTCTAAGTATTTCATTGCGAACAAACCCTTTAAGTCTGTGTTGAGGAGGTGTTGGGCAATTTTTCGCCCTCTGTGATACTGAGGAAACTCAGGATCTTTTGGATTCCTTTATTCTTTCCAATTTGCAGAATTGTTAGTTCATCCATGTTTTTGGTAGTACAGAATCAAGGCTGCTTCAGTGACAGGTAGGTAGGTATGATGGATTAGTATGACGCAGGAATAAAGACGAAAATACATATACTTAGCATGTGTTTTAAAACTCCAGTTATTTAGTGCCTGCTTTGTCACTGGTGCTGGGGTAATTGGTGCTTTCCTATGTTGTATCCAGTAACTCCTTTTCTTCTTAAAAATAACTCACTATATAAGAACCTTATCATTCTTCCCATGTGCAGATGAGGGAACTGAGGTCCAGAACAATTAAGTGGCTTGCCCCCAGGCATTCAGCAAACATGGCACTGAAGGCACCGTTTAACTCAGGTCCTTCTCACTGAATATTGGTATTTTTTGCCATGTATTCATTTTTTTCTCAACACTTTCTAAAACATTATTAATAATGCGTATTGCTGATACTTTCAGAAGTTAATATGTGATTCCTGAGAGTGCAGTTGATGATCTAGCTTCTTATGCTTTGCCTTGATTCTCCTGCTTCAAGCCCTTAAGGAGATTGTAGATGCTGGCACCTGTGGGCATTATTCCAGGCTCCCTCGGCGGGTGCTGCGAGTTGCTGGAATTGCTGGTTTCTGTGTGCACCTTTGCTACCTCGTCCTGTCCTGCTCTGAGGTTATGTCCATTTGTTTGTTCACTCATTCATTCTGCAAACATCGAGCAACCACCACGTGCCTGGCAACATTCTAGGGACTGTGAGCTCGGTAGGGAGCAAAATAGAGAAAACCTGTGGCCCTTCTGGGGCTTACTTTCCAATGTGAGGGCATTTTATTTACGGCCTCTTCCTCCTCAGTTTCCACAACCTAGAATTAAGGAACTTCTTTAACCCTAGAACTTTGATGTCAGTTTTTTGCATATATTTTTAAAGAGAATTCTATTTATTTATTTCAAAAGAGAGGGAGAGAGCACACATGGGCAGAGGGGCTGAGGCAGACGGAGAGAGAGAATCTCAAGCAGACTCCACGCTGAGTGCAGAGCCCAACATGGGGCTCGATCTCACGACCCATGAGATCACAACATGAGCCGAAACAAAGAGTTGGACAATTAACTGGCACCTCAGGTTTTTGCATATTTTAAAAATAAAATCATAGGGCGCCTGGGTGGCTCAGTCGTTGAGCGTCTGCCAGCTCCTGTCATGATCCCAGGGTCCTGGGGTCGAGTCCCACATCGGGCTCCCTGCTCAGTGGGGAGTCTGCTTCTCCCTCTCCTGCTCTCCCTGCTTGTGCTCTCTCTCTCTCTCTCTGTCAAATAAATAAATAAATAAAATCTCCAAAAAAATAAAATCATAGTGGAAAATGAAATGAAATCATTAAGTTAACTGTGCAATTATTGTTCTCAGGAAAATCTGACAACCTGTAGAAATTGTTGGCTTTCAGGCAGTGCTGCCATTTTATAGCTTGAAATTCCCATTCAAGTACATTAGAATATATTCAGGACAAGAAAGACCCCACAGAGGAGTCCTTGCACAATGTTTGGAAGCATCCACCTCTAACTGTGATGTGGATTTAATGATCAGTACCTTCTCACTTCCACCCACAGACAAGGGCAGCTAGGCCATTCTCTCTCTCTGGATTGTGTCCAACTCTATCCATTACTTCAGATGCTTAGTCATCTTGATGCCTCAGAGTTCCACACATGTCCATTCCTGCTCATTGTGTGTTGGTCGTTTCATGTTGCCAGAACACGTATATTAAGGATATCTGCTTTTTAGTGCTTTTTTAGAGTTCACCTTGATTATCATTTATCTTTCCTCTGCACTGATTCTGTATTGTTGGAACAGGATTTATGTTAAGTTTTATAAGAAAATGATGATTTGGCAAAACCTAATTAAGTATTATATTATTCCTTTTCATCTTTAATAAATATTTTATAACAGTTCCCTGTTTTTAACTGATGATTAACCCAATTGTACATTTAAATGCAAAAAGCATTACTTCTTTCACCCTTCATTTGAAATCTTTGGATAGGTTTCCAATCATCTCTCAGTTTTTAGGAAAGGCTTGAGCTCCTTAACAGTAACTTTGATTTAACCATTAATCTAAAACTGTATCAAGTCAGGTAAGGAATCTTTTTTGCTGAAAGACCTGTAACTCTTTCCTAGAACTCTGTCCATTCTTCCAGATCCACCTTGGCATCACGCTGCTGCTAGAACCATAATTCTGCTGTTATTTTGTCTGCCTTCCCACCGCCTTACTTTCAGACACCAAATCCTGTGCATTAAACCTTTTAAATATAATTCATTCACTTCCTTTCATTCTCAGAGACAAGCTTTGTTTCCCTATCATCGTCTTTTGCCTGAGCTGTAGTAACAGCTTTTTAACTCTTTCTCTAGTATCCACTTCAAAACTATGCATATATTAATATGTCAATTTACATGCAGATTTACTGTGTCCCAGCCAATTGTAGTTGCTTTCCATTGTAAGGCTTACCTTGCCCAATAGGTTTCTTCATGGTCTCATCTCTTCTTCAGTTGCATCTGTTGTCCCTCCTTTTTTTCTCTGCTTTTCTTCCTTATTGATCTATTTTCAGTTCTTCAAATGCCATGTATTCATACCTTCAAATCTTTGTACACCATGTTGCTTTTTCTCAGTAAACTACCTATATCTTTCAAGTTGTAGCTTAAACATTATTTCCTTAGAAAAGGTCCCCTTTATTTTTTATACTAAAGTTCTCTTATAACATGTCACCATAGCACTCTTTTTTAAAAATTTCTCATTATAGGGGCACCTGCATGGCTCAGTCGGTTAAGCATCTGCCCTGAGCTCAGGTCATGATCCTAGGGTCCTGCGATCGAGCCCCACATTGGGCTCCCTGCTTAGTGGGGAGTCTGCTTCTCCCTCTCCTCTCCCTGCTCATGCTCTCTCTCTCAAATAAATAAATAAAATCTTAAAAAAAAAATTCTCATTATATGTACTGTTATATTTTCCTCAATATCTGTCTTTCCTGATAGTCTGTAAGCAACATCAGGGCACAAGTTAATTCTGTCTTGTTCACTCATATTGTATAATATCATCTGCAGTATAAATTTTCAGTAAGTATATTTCTTTAAGATTTATTTATTTTAGAGAGAAAGAGAGAGAGAAGGAGAGGGAGAGAAGCAGACTCTGATAGCAGAGCCCTACTCTGGACTTCATCTCACAACCCTGAGATCATGACCCTAAGATCATGATCTGAGCCGAAATCAAGAGTTGGACACTTAACTGATTGAGCCTCTCAGGCGCCCTAGTAAATATTGTTTAAATAAGGTACTGAATGAAAGATACCTTGGGGCACCTGGGTGACTCAGTCTGTTAAGCACCCGACGCTTGATCTCAGCTCAGGTCTTGATCTCAGGGTGGTGAGTTCAGGCCCTGTGTTGGGCTCCATGCAGGGCATGAAGCCTACTTAAAAAAGAAGGAAAGGAGGAAAGAAAGAAACCTTGTTACTGCTTTTAAAGATAGGTTATTTTTTGAGAGAAGCAAATTTATCCCTTTTATGTATGTTTTGGACTTTCAAATTCTCTGGCATTGTCTCTAAATAAAAGAAACACATAATTTAAAAGTCTTTACCTTCACCATATGCACTAATTATGACTAAGTGTTAAAATAACTCTGGGAGGGTAAATGGTATTATATAAATGGTTTATTATATTTGTTGAGAGATGTTCCTATCTCAATTTGCTTATAAAACATGAAATTTATTTTAATGCATTAAATTCATTAAACAGTATGTTAGTATTGTTTTCTAAGAAAACTGAGTTGTTGTTTGATTTTTATATGCTTCTAGTTGGTGACCAGTTTTTGTTATGTCTACTGAAATCTTTGTCATTTTCATTTTTTTTTTTTTAAAGATTTTATTTATTTATTTGAGAGAGAGAATGAGATAGAGCATGAGAGGGGGGAGGGTCAGAGGGAGAAGCAGGCTCCCTGCCGAGCAGGGAGCCCGATGCGAGACTCGATTCCGGGACTCCAGGATCACGACCTGAGCCGAAAGCAGTTGCGTAACCAACTGAGCCACCCAGGCGCCCCTCTTTGTCATTTTCTTTGCAAAGAAACTGCATGAATATATATTTTTAATTGAAATATTGATTGCAGCTATGTCACCATTAGACAAATCATTTTTATGGCTTATTAATATATAACTCTAGCCAGTAGGCACTTATTCTAAATTATGACACTTCAGCAGTCTTCATTGGAAAAATAATAATTTGTATGTTTTTTAGAGCTCAGTTTAGCAAGAACTACGTGAAGGATTTGAAAGATAAGATGCTTGCCCTCCCAGAGTGCTCAAAAGAATGTTGAAGCTTGAAAGGCTAAATATGTCAGTAGCTTGGCAATTCTCTGAGAACTCAACACTATTAATCATTAAAAGGAGTTTTTATAATATGTCAGGGACTTCTAATTTGTTCTAGTCTAAAATAATATTTGTGACAGGAAGGTGATTTCAATTTCTGTGTTACTGAATCTATGTAAATTTTTTGATCACACAATGACAGAAATAGTTCTGGTCTTTTCAAAAAACAAACTTTATATAAGTAGCGTAATTTATAATTTCTTAAGTGGAATTAATTTGCATGACTGTTTTATAATTATGAACAGGCTTCTAACAGTGAATGGGTGGCATCTGAAGGCCTCCTTCAACTCCTTTGTAACAAACTATAATTTTTGGTTTTATGGAATAATATTGTATCAAGAGTAAGTATGTTACCATGTGCATAAGTCTTAGGATGTTCGATTGCAGTGTTTAAAGATGACTTTTAACAGTACTTAAGAACTTAGACAAAGTTCCCTTGTTTCGTTTTGCAGTCCCAGAATTACTTTACAAATAACGAAAATTCCTTACTATAGATTAATATGATCCTGTGAATTTCCTCCATGTAGTCCTCTGGAGCCTCTGATAGAATAACAGTAAATCTAAGGAAATCAAGAGTAAAGGGCACATTTGGGGGACTTTTTTTTTTTTAAGACTCCAGCATGGAGGCTAGTAAGGTTTCTATATCTCAGGGCTAGCTAGAATGATGTTAACCAACTTTATCTCAGAAGATGATAGGGCTGTATATATCTGCCTGTGAAACGTAACCCAGATGCTGAAAAGTAAAATGATAATTCCTGGGAGTTGGCTTTTTTGAAGAGTCCAATGATAATTTGAGAATGTGACACTTATTCTGCTGTCCTAACAAATTTCAAAGAAAAGTAAGTTTGGATGAAATGTTGATGTCTGTCCAGATCCTTTGTCGGTGTAGAACAAAGCAGAGGAAAAGGTGTGTGCATTTGGAGAAGGCAAGAATGGAAGAATGTGGAATATGCCCTTAGAAAAGATGTAGGTGCACACGGGTGAATTAAAGCTCAGCTGATGCCAGCTTTCTGATCAGCAGTCCAACTCTTAGTCAGGAGTCCAACCCCTCGCAGGTAAAAGTCACTTCCATGGTTTGCAGAGTGATAAAACTAAACCAAGATGCCCCAGCCCTGTTAGAGCAACACTGTTGATTTATAGAGCCCTTTTTTTTTAAGGAATCTTTTATCTGTTTTGTAACTAGTTAATAACCAATAATACTTAATAATGAAAAAGGAAGGAAAGTATAATCATTTAGAATAATGTGGGAAATATACTTTAAAATTTGTATCGCAGGGGTGCCTGGGTGGCTCAGTTGGTTAGGCAACCGACTCTTGATTTTGGCTGAGGTTGTGACCTCGGCATTGTGAGATCGAGCCCTGCGTTGGGCTTCATGCTCAGCATGGGGTCTGCTTGGGATTCTCTCCCTCTCCCTCTGCCCTTCCCCCTGTTCTCTCTCTCTCTCTCAAATAAATAAGTAAATAAATAAATAAAAATAAAATTTGTATTGCATGTATCTTTGTAGCATTTTTTGTTTTGTTTTGTTTTGCAAGCATTTTTTCCTCTTTAAGATGAAACTCTTTCTGTGCAGCTTTCTTCCCTTCATCATTCCCTTCTCCCCCTTCCCCTTTCCTTCTCTTTCCCTTCTTTCTTCTATTTTTCCTTTGGGTGGGGGTAAGAGTCCCCCTTCTTGGGTGATGAAAACGTTCTACCATTAGATTATAATAATGATTGTGCAACTTTGTAAATATTCTAAAAAAACACTGAATTGTATATTTTAATATGAGTGAACTCTGCAGTATTTAAATCATAGATCAAGTAGGCTGTTTTTAAAAAAAATGAAATGCCAACCAGAGGTTAACTAAGGTGACTGCGATAACTAAAGTACAAGGACAGTAACCTAGTCTTATCTCAGATTGATTACAACAAATCACAAGGCTAGACACTCTCAGGACTCGATTGCTATATCCTTTCAGTTCTTAACAATCTTGCACTTTTTAGTCTTGTGATGGAAGAGACGGACTGACAATCAGAAAATTGGCATCAGTCGCAGCTTTAATTCACCTACATCAGTTTGTGGGCTTTGTGTACCACATTCTGAGAAGGGAGATGGCAGTGATAATTCAGAGACAAGATTTGCCCTTTATGAAGACAAGCCACGGGATAGCAAGCACTTGAATATACAGTATTCAACTGAAGAGTGAATAAAAAGCACACAAAACACTTAAAGCATTTAATCAGATATAGTTGGGTAAATATATTTGAACATTTGTTTTTAAAGTCTGGTAGGCTTTATTCATTCTTAAGTAAATGCCAAATCACAATGGTGAAGATTGGGTTTTTGAAAAAATATTATAATTTCTGTTTTTGAGAAAGTTTTGGGTGCTTGGAAAATAGTCTGTCTACATCAGGAAACTTCAAGATCCTTAACAGGTAAACTCCATTGTAAAACCAGGACAGTGAGAATCCATGCAGTCAGACTACATGTAGTGTTACACAAATGCAAAGTTGTTTTGTGGGGTTTTTTTTTTTTAGTTATCATGCAGTGTAATATTAGTTTCAGGTGTACAATACGGTGATTCAGCACTTCCATACAACACCCCGTGCTCATCCCAAGTGCCCTCCTTAATCTCTATCACCCATTTAGCCCATCCCCCCACACACCCCCCTCCCTGGTAACCATCAGTTTGTTCTTCATAGTTAAGAGTCTGTTTAGTGGTTTGCTTCTCTTTTTATCCCGATTGCAAGGTTGTTCTGTTTTTATTGTTCTGTCAAAGCAGTGTCAATTTGTTTGTTTTTGCTGCCTCATCTCACTCATTACGATAGGAAATTCTTTTTCCCATATCTCTTATGGCATAAAGGGTTGCTTTTTAATTGACTGTGAATGTTTCACAGGGAACACTGGAAATTTTAAAGCATGGATCAGTGGAATATGAACTGTTGTTTTGTTATATTTTTGTTCAAACTAGTGCTATTTGCTAGAATTACCCAGTCGTTTCTTTGTCTTTCCCTCTCTATGCCAGAAGTTTTCTGCACACTCTAGATTATTGGACTAGCTCAGGTGATCTTTGTTAGCAGGAAAGATGATACATTTTAGTTTTTTTCCCACTGGTAACTATACAGTAGTTAAAAATAGCAAAAAATACATCACTATTATAATGTCTAGTGAGTTGGTTCATATTTTTCAATTTTGCTATAGTTTTTAGAAAAATTATTTTTGTTTCATTTAAAAATCCTATTCTCTTGTAAAACACAAGTGATTCCAATCTTTTTTTTTTTTAAGTGAATCCAGTCTTTAATGAAAGTTTGGTTTAATGGAAGTTTGGCTTTATGGAACCAGTTGCTTAAAATAATAATTCAAAAAAATCCCTACTGATTATCTAGTTTCACCTCCTATTGACAAATAGTAGATTTGTTCCTTTAAAGAAGAGTTTATATTTCCCCAATCTGTAGATTTTGAATTAGTCAGTAATAAATTTAATGACTCCTACTCCTATAAAAATTATGAAATTTTAAGTATGTGGAGTCCAAACTTAAGGAGTTTATATTTTAACTTGGAATGTGTGTGTGTGGGGGGGGCGGCTATGCATGCATAACTATGTGTGTGTGTGTATGTTGTGGAGGATTGTAGGAATTAATACAATGATAAAATGTCAATATACCAAAATAGATTTCTTTGCTTTAAAACATATTTTTACAAAAATTTCAGATTAAAAAGATGAAGGGTTGGGGCACCAGGGTGGCTCAGTTAGTTAATCATATGCCTTCTGCTCCGGTCATGATCTCAGGGCCCATATTGGGCTCCCTGCTCGGCGGGGAGCCTGCTTCTCCCTCTCCCTCTGCTGCTCACCCTGCTTGTGCTCTCTCGCACGCTCGCTGTCTCTCTAATAAATAAATCTTTTAAAAAAAAAAAGATGAAGGGTTATCATTGCTAACCCTTATTGTTGATACTTCCATCTACCCATTCCATCATTCATCAGTAAATTAAGTGTTTTTTGACCCAATATGTGTCACATTTGGGGTTAAAATCACATATTAGGCACAGTTTTTTTGCATTTGAGAATCTTTTGGTTTAGTAGGTGAAAGCAGATATAAATGAATAATTTCAAATAATGTTATAGAGAATATATAGAGACTTATACATCAAGCAGTGACCATTTTTGTGAGAGTGGAGCACTCACAAATGCATGCTTAATATGGGAGAAAGCTTTCAAGGCAGAGGGACAAATAGCACTAAAGAATGGAAATATGAAGAACTCAAAGTAAGAGAATGGAAAATCAAATCTTCACTTTTAGAAATATAATCCTAGGTCCTTTTTGCTTTCATATGGAAAAACACCTTATGTATAGCTAAGTAGCTGTTCTTTATTTTTATTCAAAAGAAAAGTGTTAAACTTCCTTCTTTATATTTTTTATATTTCTTCTTTGTGAAGAAATTCAAAATTTTAAATAATTTGTTCACAATGTAGATAAATGGTGAATAACCTCTGGATACACTGTTATTTTCTTGACCTTTTCATTTCTTTTTAAGTTTACTTTTTTATCTATTGTGTGCTGTATCCTTTAAATACTGTATTTCTTCCTCTCAAAATTCTCCAAATTCCTTTTATTTTTTATTTTTTTTTTTAAAGATTTTATTTATTTATTTGAGAGAGAGCACATGAGAGGGGGGAGGGTCAGAGGGAGAAGCAGACTCCCCGCTGAGCAGGGATCCCGACGCGGGACTCGATCCCAGGACTCCAGGATCATGACCTAAGCCGAAGGCAGTCGCTTAACCAACTGAGCCACCCAGGCGCCCCTCCAAATTCCTTTTATATTTCAGTACAGAATTTGTCAGGTTTTATTTAAAGTGCTAATTAGTGATAATTATAACTAGGAATTAGTTCTTATCAGTGGCCTTTTAAAACTTAATAAACTTAGGTATAGTGATTGGTTAATTTCTAAGAACAAATTCAGTTGTTATACTTGTACAAATTCATATGTCTGTACATATGTACACATATGCATATATATAATAACATGCACATACCACACACGCACATATAATTTACATTCATAAACTCATTTCATTCTTGGAACTAAATGATAGGCCTTCCCTTTAATCTTCTCCTATATTAAAATTGTCTTAGTCAATTTGATGTTTTATTTGTTAATTGGGGAAGCATAAAATTTAGTAATATAAATTTATTTTCAAATTGCTTTTCATTTTATGTTATGAAACTGATATATTTGTTAATTTAATTGAAATATGTGCACATCTATTAAAAAAAAATCACAGAAACTAAGTTGGTTCCTTAAAAAGATAAACAAAATTGACAAACCTTTAGCTGGACTTACCAAGAAGAAAACAGAGAGGACTCAAATAAATAAAATAAATGTTACAATAGATACTACCGAAACACAAAGGATTCTAAGAGGCTACTATGAATAATTACATGCAACAAATTGGACAGCCTAGAAGAAATGGTTGGTTACATTCCTAGAAACGTATGACCAGCCAAGACGGAATCATGAAGAAATAGGAAATCTGAGCAGACTGATTTCTTTTTTTTTAAAGATTTTATTTATTTGTCAGAGAGATAGAGAGCAAGCGAGCACAAGCAGAGGGAGCAGCACACAGAAAGAGAAGCAGGCTTCCCACTGAGCAGGGAGCCAGATGTGGGGCTCCATCCCAGGACCCTGGGATCATGATCTGAGCCGAAGGCAGACGCTCAACCGACTGAGCCACCCAGGCATGCCGAACAGACTGATTTCTAGTAAGGACATTGAATCAGTAATCAAAGGCCTCTCACCAAACAAAAGTCCAGGACCAGATGGCTTCACTGGTGAATTCTACCAAACATTCAAAGAAGATTTAATACCAATTCTTCTTAAACTCTACCAAAAAACAGAAAAGGAGCGAACTCTTCCAAACTAATTTGATGAGACCAGCATTACCCTGATTCCCAAATCAGAAAGGGATATCACAAGAAAAGAAATTTATAGGCCAATATCCCTGATGAACATAGATGCAAAAATCTTCAACAAAATATTAGCAAACCAAATTCAATAATACATTAAAAGGATCATGCATCACGATCAAGTGGTACTTACTCCAGGAATGCAAATATGGTTCAACATTCATAAATTAATCACTGTGATAAACCAGATTAACAAAATGAAGGATACAAATCATATGATTATCTCAATAGATACAGAAAAAGCATTGGACAAAATTCAACATCTACTTATGATAAAAACTCTCAACAAAGCAGGTATAGAGGGAACGTACCTCAGTGTAATAAAGGCCATATGTGACAAGACCACAGCTAACATACTCAAGGGTGAAAAGCTGAAAGCTTTCCTCTAAGATCAGGAACAAGACAAAGATGCCCCTCTTACCACTTTTATTCAATATAGTATTGGAAATTCTAGCCAGAGCAATTGGGGAAAAAAAGAAAACATCCATATTGGAAAGGAAGAAGTAAAACTGTCACTATTTGCAGATGACATGATATTATAGATAGAGAATCCTAAAGCCTTCATCAAAAAACTGTTAGAAATAATCAACTTAGTAAAGTTGCAGGATACAAAATCATACACAAAAATCTGTTGCATTTCTGTATAGCAATAATGGACTATCAGAAAGAGAAATTAAGGAAACAACTGCATTTACAGTTGCATCAAAAAGAATAAAATACTTAGGAATAAATTTAATAAAGGAGGTGAGACTTACATACTGAAAACTATAAGACATTAATGCAAGAAATTGAAGACAGAAATAAATGGGAAGGTATTCCATGCTCATGGATTGGAAGAATTAATATTGTCAAAATGCCCATACTACCCAAAGCAATATAGATTCAGTGCAGTCCCTATCAAAATTCCAAAGGTGTTCTTCACAGAAGTAAAACAAACAATTCTAAAATTTGTAAGAAAAAACAAAAGACCCTGAATAGCCAAAACAGTCTTGAGAATGAAAACAAAGCTGGAAGCATCATGCTCCCTGATTTCAAGCTATATTACCAAGCTATAGTAATTAAAATAATATGGTATTGGCCTAAAAAGAGACATATAAATCAATGAAACAGAATAGAGAGCCCAGAAATAAACCCACACAAATACGGTCAACTACTTTATGACAAAGGAGCCAAGGATATGCAATGGGGAAGGGACAGTCTTTTCAACTAATGGTGATGGGAAAACCAGACAGTCACATGCAAAAGAATGAAACTGAACCATACACAAAAATTTACTCAAAATGGATTAAAGACTTGAACGTTAGACCTGAAACCATAAAATTCTTAGAAGAAAACATAGGCAGTAAGCTCCTTGACATAGATCTTGGTGATGATTTTTGAATCTGACACCAAATCCAAAGGCAGCATAAGCAAAAATAAGCAAGTGGGACTATAGCAAATTAAAAAGCTTCTGCACAACAAAGGAAACCAACAAAATGAAAAGCCAACCTACTGAATGGGAGAAAAAATTTCAGATCATATATATGATATATTATAATCATATATCTGTTAATATCCAAAATATATAAAGAGCTTATACAACTCAATAACAAAAAGAAATCTGATTAAAAATTGGGCAGAAGATCTGAATAGACATTTTTCCAAAGAAGACATACAAATGGCAAACAGACACATAAAAAGATGGTCTCCATCAAAACCACAGTGGAATATCACCCCATAATAGCTACTATCAAAAAGATAAGAAATAACACATGTTGGTGAGGATGTGGAAGAAAGGGAACTCTTGTGCTCTATTGATGGGAATGTAAATGGGTGCAACCACTGTGGAAGATAGTATGGAAGTTCCTCAAAAAATTAAAAATAGAACTACCATATGATCCAGCAATTCCATCTGGGTATTTATCCAAAGAGAATAAAAACACTAACTTTAAAAGATATGTGCACCCCCATGTTCATTGCAGCAGTATTTACAATAGCCAAGATACAGAAACAACCTAAGTGTCCATTGATGGATGAATGGATAAAGAAGATACGGTATATATACAATGGAATATTATTCAACCATAAAAAGGAATGAAATTTTGCCATATGTGACAATATGACTGGACCTTGAGAGCATTATTCTAAGTGAAATAAGTCAGAGAGAAAAATGCCATATGATCTCTCTTATATATGTGGAATGTTAAATACATTTTTTAAAAAGCCAAGCTCATAAAGAGATCAGACTGGTAGTTGCCTAAGGCAGGTGCTGGGTGTGGGAGAAATGGGTAAGTGTCTAAAGGAAAATGAAAAAGAAATGTAAATAAGTAAATAAATAACATTCAAATTAAATAGATAATTTTAATAAAACATTTATCAATATTGAACTTCAAGTAGGAATTTTGATTTAAAAAGAATTCATTTAGCACATTAAAAAGAAGTGTTCTCAACTATTACTGAAAGTACCTTTTTCTTAAGTGTTTTCTGGGACACACAGGTTACAGGACATAATAAAACTCTTCTTTCTTATTTTGTGGCCGTATATAAGAGTGGTGGAGATTCTGTGCCTGGGCTAATTAGAAGCACTGACCCTATATGGCACAATTTATTTCTCTGCTGCTTCAGTTTCCAGATTTCTGGGCTTCTCAAATATCTATGTGACCTCCTTTGTGAGAAATATTACCTAGAAGATGAGTTGTTCACAAATCAGGTAGATATTGAGGTTAATCTTTAGAACTAAATAGTCTGCTTTTCAAAAGTCAACTGAGGATAGCTTCTTTTCCTTGGCTATTTCCAGTTCATTCACTGCTCCTGAGGATAAAAGAAGAGTCAGGTTCTACCAGCAGAGGGTGAATTTTTGAGAAACCGTGTTTGTTAGTAATTGTCCCCAGCTTTTCTCTAGCACTATACTCAAAGAGCCCAGTAAAGTATTGATATTATTCATCCCATTTTAAAGGTGAGGAAATATCTTTTATTCATTTGAAATAATTGAAAATGTTTGTAGAAACAATTCATTCCCAATTTATGGCACTAATGAAATTATATTCCAGACAATATATGATTTTCTCTAGGCCTCATAGATAATGACACTGAGAATTAGAACCTGTTTTTATCTATTCCTAAGGTAGTATTTTTTTCTGCCACACAATGCTGTTACACATATATGCCTTCTTCATCACTTTTAAATAAAACAGTAGATTCTTGCAAAGATTCCATGATTATGACCTGATTGCATTTTAAGAATGCTGTATCCTTTGAAACATAGTCTTTTAGAGATTCCAAGAAAGCATTACTTTATATTTTAAAAATGTGATGTAAAAACAAAATTTCTGTGCTAATTAGCATTTTCCAGCTTCTTAAAATTTTAATAAGTTGAAAGTTAAAGGTTTTATAAAAACAAACACATCAAAATCATTTTCTGGTAAGTTAACGGAAAAACAGTTGTTCATAATTAGCATTTCAAAATGGATAGAGTTGAGTTGAAAATAGCACTTTTTTTTTTTTATCCTATTTTCAGACTTCCATTGTTTCTATTTTTAAAAGTGTTTGTGCATGTGTATATATATGTATATATGTGTATGTGTGTGTGTGTGTACTCGAGTTTCGCTCCTAAAATAAACCTTCTTTAAAATCAAGTGTACCTTTGCCTCACTTCAGAATACGGCGCAATTTCATTTACTATCGGCATTAAAAATAATTGTATCTTAAATGTGCAACTATTGGAGGAATCATTCTCTGGGCCTGCGATAAAGATCTTACAGTTAAATTAGAATGTCAGATGTAAAATTAAGTAGCTAAGAATGTTATTTGAATTGATGACAAAGGAGACTCCTGAGTAGTAACACATGGAATATACCTATCCAAAAACTGCAGCTCTTCTAGTCTTTTAATATTTTTACATAATGTATGTAAAATTTTATAATACAAAAACTGTCAAATTACTAACATCAGTTAAATTGAGTTCATTATAATAGTTGTAAATTGCTTTTAATTCTTATTATAAAATATTCCCAACATGTGCAGAGGTTCCCAGAGTAGTGTCATGAGTCCTCGGGTATCCATCATCCACCTCAACAGCTTTGATGCATGGCCATTCTCTTCATCCATATGCACCTTCCTTAGCTCACTCCTAATGTTATTTTGATGCATATTCCAGCATCATGTCATTTCATCCATAAATATTTCTGTGTGAATCTCTAAAAGAGAAAACTGTTAAATACAATTACTATGCCATTATCATATTCAAGTAATTAATAGTAATTCTTTAATAACATCAATAGGTAGCCAAGTTCAAACTTCTAATTATCTCATAAACATCATAATGTTTTCAATTTGCTTGTAATAAGTAGAACCCATATTCCCCAATGGGGCCATAATTTGCAGTTTTTCATGTCTTTTCAATCTGTTTTAACCAGTATTATTCTCTCTTTTTTCCTGTGTAATCAGTGTAGTAGAAGGCTGATCCTTTGTGCTGTAGGGTTTTCCACAGTCTGGATTTTAATGGATAGCATCTTTGAGGAGTAGCTTGACATGTTCCTCAGTTTTCTGAATTTCCTGTGAAATATTAATTGGGTATAGAGGTTTAATCAGAATCGGGTATGATTTCATTTTGGCAAGTCTGTTTTATAGTGGTGTAGTGTTCTTACATCAGGAGTTAACATTATTCTTGCTTGTTTCTCTTGTTTGATGTTAGTAGCCATTGATGCTCAATGCCTCTATTAACTTGTTATGGATTGATAATGAATGTTCCTATTCTATCATTACTTTTACATTTATTAGCATAATACTTCTAAGGGAAAAACTGCCCTTCATCTACTATTGGGTTAACAGTGAAACCATTTATAAGAAAGTCAAGATAAATGGTTGATTTTTGCCCTTTATTTGCTGGTTCTCAAAATAATGAATTTGCTTTCTAGCCTTTTACAATGTGGAGTGATGAGTTGTTGTTGTTATTATTATTAGCTCATAGAATTAGATATGTTTCAATCCACTGCAGTTACTGTTGCAATCAATGGTGAATTTTTCTTATTTTAATCATTAGGGCCCCTCAACCTTCTACTTAGCCTCCATATAATTCCTGTCCCAGATCTTCAATCAGCCATTTTTCCAAATGGATCTTTATTTCCTTTAGTGGGAAATAGTATTTTCAGACCAAAACTTGGGGGCTACGATGCTCATTGCTATTGGAGCTAGTTGTTTCAGTAGACAATGTTGGGGTTTTTTTGTTTGTTTGTTTTAAGATAAAGCTATGTCACCAGTTTATACTCATTGTTCCAGTTCAAAATCAGACTGCAGAGTTTTTACTTAATGATTTCTGTTTTACGTATATATCTCCTTTCACCTACATTAAGAATCCCAGTTCTCAACACCAAAGATAACAGAATTAGAATACCAGGTTATTCATTGTTATGCCATTTTACACACAAAGAGACTCAGAATAGCAATTCTATCCTCACTTATATGATTGCTGGGGGGATACTACCCCACTTACATGATTACTGAAATGAGTTTAAAATTTATTTGTACTTCCTTTTGTCCTTATGACCTATACCTTCAGAGATATTAGGTCAAATTATTCTCTTTTAGAATTACATGGAATAGCTCATGTCTTGTGGTTATAGTATCAACTGGTTTCATATTTAGGATCTTTTTTTTATTTTCAGAAATTGCTGTTTTTAAATTTAGTTTTTCTTTATGATTTAGTAAAAATTTCCCTGTTTTCAAGATTCAATCTATGAAACAATATATACCTAAAGAAGACTGGCCTCAGTCCTTGTCCTCTTCTGCCTGTATCCTGTTTTCATTATAGGTAAGTAGTGGAGTCCAGGAATTACGGTATAATCTTCCTTTTTTCAAAAAAAAAATAGGAAGTTAAGAAGTTTCTGTTGTACAGAAGTATTTCAAGAGTAGTATGAAGAACTCCATATAATTTTCACATGGTTTTTCATTTGTTGAAATTTTACTACATTAGGCAAATCATTTCTTCTCCCTCCCTCCCTCCTCTCTCTCTCTACACATAACAGTGTGTGTATATTTATGTGTATATTATACACACATGCATATGTACATACACACACATATACATACATTTATACACACACTATATAATACATAATAACACACATATATATACATGTATACATACAAATTTTTTTCTGAACCATTAAAGATTAAGTAGCATATGTGATGGCCCCATTACCCCTTATTACGTCAATGACTTTCTCCTAAAAACAAGGACATTCTTCTTTATAACCACAGTATGGCCACCAAAATCACAAAATTAACATTGAATTCCGTCATCTAGCCCATGGACTCTATAATGTTTTGCTGATTGTCTCAACAGTATGCTTCACAGGTACAGGATACAATCAAGGATTGCATATTACATTTGGTTGTCTCTTTAATCTCTCAGTTTGGAAAGTTTCCCAGTTTTCCCTTTTCTCTCATGACCTTGACATTTTTGAAGAATATGGCTACTGTGTAGACCGTCTCTCAGTGTGGGTTTATCTGATGTTTCCTCATGATTAGATTCAGGTTATGCTTTTTTTTTTTTTTTTTTTTGCTTGAATACCACAGAACTCATGCTGTGTTCTCAGTGAATCAGGAGCTACATGATGCTTGTATGTCCCAATACTGGTGATCATTTTTTTTAACTTGGTTAAGTTTATTTTTTATTGAGGTGAAATTTACAATATAAAATTCACCATTTTAAAGTTTGCAATACAGTGATATTTAGTGCATTCATAGTATTTTTCAACCATCATTTCTATCTCATTCCAAAATATTTTCATCACCCTAAGAAGAAACCCCATACCTATTAAGCATTCAGTCCTCATTCTCACCTCCCCCAGTACCTGGCAACCACCAATTTGTTTTGGATTTACTCTTTCTAGATACTTTATATAAATGAAATCATATAATATCTAGCCTTTTGTGTCTGATTTATTTCACTTAACACAATGTTTTCAAAGTTCAACCATGTTGTAGCCAGCATATATCAATACTTCATTCCTTTTAATGGCTAAATAATATTCCATTGTGTATTTATAACATATTGTGTTTAATTATTCATCCATTGATAGACATTGGGTTGTTTCTACCTTTTGGCTATTGTAAATAATGCTGCCGAAAGCATCCAAGTATTTGAATACCTGCTTTCAATTCTTCTGGTTCAGTTGCAGTGTCATATCGTGTGTTTAACTTTTGAGGAAATATTTTCCCCGGTGGTTGTACCATTTTACATTCTCATCAGCAGTTTACAAGGGTTCCAATTTCTCTCCCCTCACCAACACTTGCTATCTGTTTTTAAATATTATTTTAGTGATTCTAGTGAGTGTGAGAAGTTTTGATTTGCATTTCCCTGATGATTAATGATGCTGAACATCTTTTTGTGTGCTTGTTGACTATTTGTTTATCTTTGGAGAAATGTCTATTCAAGTCATTTGACCATATTTTTTTTAAGAGAGGGAGGGAGAGAGAGAGAGAAAGCAAGAGAGAGGGAGTGGGAGAAAGAATCTCAAGCAGGCTCCATGCCCAGCTTGGAGCCCTATGAGGGTCTTAATCTCACAACCCTGAGATCATGACCTGAGCCGAAATCAAGAGTGGATCGCTTAACTGACTAAACCACCCCATTGACCATTTTTTATTTAGGTTGTCTTTTTGTTGAGTCTTTATATAGTGAAGATATATTTAATGTTCTGTCATTGTTTCTCCAGTAGTTTGTCTGCCTGGAAGTGATACTTAGGAAGAGCTGACTAGAATGTTTCCATAGTCCTCACATGTAGACACCAACTGTTAGATGTACTTTAATATTTCAAAATTATTTGCTTAATTTAAAATCACTAGTTCCTATTTTATTTTCTTTGATTGTCTTCTGCCATAGAATTGTGTTGCTTCAAGGGATACCTGAATGGCTCAGTTGTTTAAGTGTCTAACTGTTGATTTTGGCTCTGGTCATGATCTTAAGGTTGTGAGATCAGGCACAGTGTGAGACTTGGCACTGGGTGTGGAGCATGCTTAAGATTCTCTTTCTCCCTCTGCCCCTCCCCTCCTTCTCTCTCTCTCAAAAAAAGTGTTGTCTAAACTTTGATTTCAATCTGACTTTTTTGTCTTTCACAAGTGCCTTGGAGTTTTAACCTAGATTCCCAAAGTGTTTTTTTTTTTCTTTTTCACTTTAAATTTGACTAGAATATGTGTTCTTATTGATCAATTTGGAAACTTTGCCCAATATACAATATATTATTCGTGTATACATATATTTAAATCTTTTTTTCCATTTTAGTTAAGTTTTTTTATTCATTGTGTCCCATTGTTCTGGCTTTCTTCTTTGAGGACTCCTATAATATGTTGGATTCTTCTTTTGTGTTATATATTTAAGACTTCCTCTCAAATCCTTTGTATCACTTTATTTATTTACTTATTTATGGGGGGGGGGCAGAGGGAGAAAGAGAGAGAGAATCATAAGCAGGCTCCACCCTCAGCAGTGTGGAGCCTGATGTGGAGCTTGATCTCATGATGTGAGCCAAAATCAAGAGTCCAACACTTAACCGACTGAGCCACCCAGGTGTTACAGGACTTTTTCTCCATCGGTGCCCAGGGTTCTTGGTCACGCCACTTCGAAAAGTGAAGAGGTAGACCAGAGTGGTGGGCAGCAAGCAAGGTTTATTGAACGATAGCAAAGTGGTAGTACAAGGCTCCCGAGGAGGGAGGGGACCTGAGAGCGCTGCCACTGGAGTTTCTAAGCCTAGGGGTTTTTCTGGGCTTGCTAGTGGGCTGTTTTAATCTGATTAACCCTCCCTGGGTCTGTCATCCAATCAGGTTTTTGTCACCTATCTATCACATGGGAAAGAGTGGAGGGCTCCTTCCTGGGCAGTGTAAAATCCTTTTAAGGGTGGTTTCCTCTTGGGGTGGGACCCCTTGGTCTGCCTGCCTGCCTTCCAACTACCCTTCATCACAGGTATACCTTCTCTTTTCTTTTTACTTTCTTTTTTGTGGGGTTCTCTTTCCAAGAGAGTGTCCTTTTATTTTTTGTACCTTAAAAATGCTTCCTATTTTTATTTTTCACTTCTTTATAGCATTACTCATTGTGTTTGCATTTTTTTCTGGTTTATTTTTCCTTTCTGAAATTATTTCATTTATGTTTAAATTTCCTGAGTTCTATCACCTAATCTCTTGAGCTTTTCCTAATTCTTAATGATGTTGTCTTTTCATATCTTCAATTATTTTCTTGATTTCTTTTGGCTCATTTTGAAAAATTAGGCTAGAGTTTTAATCTAATTTGTTGGCAAGCTTTTTTTGGCATACTTTCCTTGCTTTAAAGGGTGCTAATTCTTTCCTCTTTTTTTTTTTTATTATTACCACTTTACAAATGAGACTCAAACACAGTTCCTTTCCCATTTTTAATTTTTGTCATGAGGTTAGGTTTGCTGAAATTTTGAACAAAAGTAGTGACTTAAATATCTTTTCTAGCTTCATAGCTCTAAAACTCTTTGTTCTGTGGTTTTCCTGAAGAAACGAATAGTTTTATACTTTCAGGTTTATCCTGGCCCTGTCTTCTCCCCTAAATTTTTCTGAACTTTTTCTTCAGTCACTATTATTCCCATTTACCTCAATTTGTTTCTATTCCCAGAATTTATCTTTAGTGGGAGACTTCGGTGTGTAGTTTATGGAAATTCTTAGGGCCCGAATTGCTCTGACCCTTTTGGACCTTCACATAAACCTCTTGCTCACTCTAATGAGTTGGGATAGAAAGTGCCCTCTTGGTTACTAGGTTACTATGGCTGTCACTGAAAACCTCTTGACTATTTTGGTGTGTTAAATGGGCTTTTGATTTTCTTTTCTCCATCACTGATGCTGATACCATGACTATCTCTGGCTGTCAGTGGTTTATCATTTAAATGCATTATGGAATTCTTGGAGGTATTTTGTGTATTAGTATTTTATTCTTTGTAACAAATTCTTGCTGCATAAAACAGTTGACTTTTTTTTTTTTTTAAAGATTTACTTATTTTAGAGAGAGAGAGTGCTCATGAGCCAGGAGAAGGGCAGAGGGCATGGGAGAATCTCAAGCAGACTCCCTGCTGAGTGTGGAGCCCACCTGGGGCTCCATCTCAGGACCCTGAGATCCTGACCTGAGCTGAAATCAAGAGTCAGATCCTTAACCAACTGAGTCACCCGGGCGCCGCCCCCCCCTCCTGCCCCCGACTTGTTAAAACTACAGCCATTTATTACCTCACAGTTTTTGCGTGTCAAAAATTCCACAGATCTCCTGAGCTGTGTTCTCTGCTTAGGGTATCACAAGGCTGAAATTAAGGTGTGGGCTATGTTACCAGTGGAAGAGTCTGCTTTGTGTGAATGGAGGTCTCCGGTCTTTGGATTCCCCAAGGGAAGATTACATGGGGATCCATGCTGGAATGAAGACAGCCAGAAGGAAAGTAGCAAGCACAGGGCAGTTTATGAAAGCAAAAGCGCACTCTCAAGGTGGGAGAGCGGGGCAGGTTCAGTGAGGTGGAACCAGCCCTAGGTTGTTTTGGGATTTGATAGTTGTTGAGTCTCTCTGGGCTGGGAGGAGCTTGATGCATGGTGGGGTGAAGGCTGCATCCAGTCTTTTGGGGAACTCCTCCCACAGGTTGGGAGGGGGAGTTTTTGACCCTACAAAGTTTGTACCAGAATGCTCATGGCAATCTTTCTCCATCTGGTGGGGCCGTTCCTGCCATGCAAATGCATTATAATGAGCCTAGGGGTTACCTTGGGGCCCAGGTGAAAGAGGAGAGCACTTAATCTGCATGGTGGCTCTTGATTTGCCCTAAGGTCTTGGAAGCCACAAGGTCATGATGTTGTGTCCCTGGGCTTTTTTTTTTAAGATTTTATTTATTTATTTGACAGACATAGCAAGAAAGGGAACACAAGCAGGGGGAGTGGGAGAGGGAGAAGCAGGCTTCCCTGCCGAGCAGGGAGCCCGATGTGGGGCTCAATCCCAGGACTCTGGGATCATGACCTGAGCTGAAGGCAGACGCTTAACGACTGAGCCACCCAAGCGCCCCAGTGTGTCTGGGCTTTTAATGTGTAGTTTATCACTATCCTTGCCTTCAGCTCATGTGCCTGTCATTCCCCTTGAAGGACTTGGGACTCTGCCTTGGGGCGTTCCTTCCACTGCTCCTGTCTAGCTTTGACCTAACAGCTGGACTGCTTTCCCATCTGTAGGCTGTCCTAGGAAAGCATCTGCTTCCAAGATCCCTCAGGTTGTTGAATTCATTTCGTTGCAGTTGTACAATTCATGGCAAGCCAGCGAAGAAGAGACAAAGTCTGTTCTTCCTGGAGTCTTTAATTTTAAGGAAAGCCTGGGTTCTCTTCATAGGCAGTGCAGAACAGGACTCTGCCTTTTCAAGGCCCAAAGGAGAGGGTCTCTCTCTTAGGAAAGAGCGCAGTCCCTTTTTAAAGGGCTTTCATTTGATTAAACCAGGTCCGTCCAGGATCATTTCCCTTTTGGCTAACTCAAAGGACAACGATGGGGACCTTAACTGTATCTGCAAAATTCTTCCATCCTTAATATATTACTTAATGTAATCCTGAGAGTGATATTCCATTATGGTCACAGTTCCTGCCCACACTTAGAGATTGCATAGAGTGTGTACCCTAGCCGGCAAGAATCTTGGGGCTGTCTTAAAATTCAGCCCCAAATCACATCTTGCTACCTAGTTTTGTTGAAGATTTTGTTCCTGGATTTTTAATTTTGATATCCTGGTCTCTTTTTATGGAGGAATTAACAAACGAGGCAACCTTTATCACGTTTTCCAGAAATGCTATAATTAACTTTTTTATGCTAACAAAATTTAGCAGGAGATAGGATAATACCAAAAGACACTGTAACATCATAGGTGTGATCTTTCTATTTTATCAGAGTGTAGGCCCTTAGGCCCTCACCATTTTATTTTGGGATTACCTTTCTTACTGGTTTAGATGCTTCTCTCAAGCTCCCATCGTAGAAACATGTTCGTCTCTATCCCAGCAGTTAGTACATTTTACTCTCTGTTTTCTTTTACCCGTGATTTCCAAAGTAGGACACATGAATCCCTATAGAGAATTCAAGGGGAAAAATACTGAAATATTTATTCAGAATCAATTTTTATCTCATACCTTTTGCTTTGTATTTTTAGGTATATTATATATATATACTTAAGAAAGTAGTATCTATATGTATTTTAAATTAAATGTAATGTGTTATATACATGCATATAGTAATTTGCATGTGTGTTTGGTCACATGCTCAACATTTTCTATATATAGTCTTAATAAAGGAAACATCTGGAACCACATTTTTGCTAATGAACTACTTTAAGAGGGACTATGTATTTCTATCTCTATATCCTTACACTTGGCATATAGGTAAGAATAAAATCTGGCTGTTCTGCAATAAAACTAACATGTCTTACTACTTACCTGGACCACAGCATTACTCATCATAGATGTACCTTTTCAGATTTACCATACCAGTTCTGTTAGGATGACTTTTCTAAAATGCCCTTGTTTTTAGTATGTGAAAACCATCAAATTATATTTTTCATGTTATGCATTAATATCTGTTAGCTGACAGGATGAGTATTATGAGACAATGTCCCTGAATCTTTTATAGAAATATGCTTTCCAGGTTACATTTTGTTCTCCAGGAATGAAGAGCATTAAGAATTAAATTTATTGAGTCCTTTTGAGAATGTTCTTCAAGCCTCTTTAAAATTCAGAGCCCACACAATCTAATTGGCAGTTGCACATATCAAGTTTAAGTTAGAATTGATTATACATTGGTATCATCTTTTTGTTCTATTAGGAGGTAAAACAGCACTTATTTTTCCACTTTGGCTTCAGTAGTTGCTTGGCAATCGAAGTGCTTGGAGTTGTAAGTTACATCAGCATAAAAGACTAAGGAGATTTTTTTTTAAATTAATTCCTCAAAATAATCTTTAGCAGTTTTGAGATCGAACAAATATCAGTTACTAGTATGTTGTATCATAGCATCCAAACGCAGATATTAATTCCCCAGAGGTACACACACTATGCGTATAGATCAGCTGTGAAACATACATACTTTCTGACTATCATGAAATTTTTTGTTGTGTTTTTGGCCCCACTGAGTGAAGGATTTGAAATTAAACATCAATTTATATGGACATTTTTGATGATTTTCTTTAGCATTATTTAGAGGCATTACATTTAATCCACCTTAAATAAAAACATTTTACTAGTCAAAGAAAATAAAATAATTCTAATTAAAAGCAAAAAGATTACAAATTGATGCTGGAAGCTAAGATTTACATATTAACAATTTATACTGTCAATTGATGAATATTAAAAAAAGAACATAAAGAAACTAAAATCTCAGCAATTTAAACATTGAACACTAAGGAAATGTTAGGCCATCTATAAATTAGGTCTTATTAATCCCACAATAGCTGAATGCCAGATAATCCAATCAATCATATAATCTTTCTAGCTTTAATATTCATTTGAATATTTTTAAACATTAAAATGATTGTACTGCACAGTGCTTATCATAGACTAGTTCAGGAAGGGATCAAACCAACATGACAAGTAAGCAGAATGCATTTTTAAGATGTCACACAGGTTTTTGTGGTTAGAGAAAAGTAGGACTTGAGTTGCATGGCTACCCACCTTTTTCATTTTTTGTGATTGGAAACAGCCTCAGGCATGAAGAAAACCGATTCGGGGGCTTTTGCTTTAAGATTATTTTTTTTTTAAGTTTTTTTTTTTTAATCAATAATAATATTAGTACAGAACTATAAAATATAGTTGCTTAGAAAGTGTCCAAAACAAGAAACTTTGGCTCACTATTGATGCCCTAGTTTGCTTCTCATTCTGTTCCCTTAAGGACCCACAGATCATTGATCTCTTACCTCCTCTCAAATCTCCTCTACCCCACAATCTGTCCATTAGTAAGAACTTTTGGATCCACCCTCCAAATACGTGCACAATTTGGCCAGTCTTCACTTCTGTGTGGCCAACACCTTAGAACAGACTGCCTTCGTTTACTGTTTCCACAGGCCCCCTATTCAGCCTTCCTGCTTTTCCTCTTACACCCACATTCCCTCCCTACAATGATCTATTTTTCATTTATTACCAGGGTGATCCTTTTTAATAAAAAGTAAGATTATATCACCTTTCAGCTAAGTATTTCCCGTGTCTTCCTATTATACTTCAAACAGAATCTGTACCTCATTACCATATTTATGAAGCCCTACAGCACCTGGGCCCTTCTGACCTCTGCTCTTCCACTTTCCTCCTTACTTGCAGTCCCTGCACACCAGGTTCCTTGTTATTTTTTTTAAAAATACCAGTCTTTTTAACCCTCTTGCTCTTGTCAGAGATCTCCTTGACTTACTGTTTCAACTGACTCGGGTCTCTACTTAAAAGTCATTCTACCTTCCCTATCCAAACCACCATTCTAAAATTGTGCCCCATCGTATCACTTTCTACTTCTTTACCCTGCCTTATTTTTTTTATAGTACTTTTCACTGCCTGAAATTGTTATATTATTTCCTTCCCTCCTCCCCACCCTCCTCCCCAGAATATCATGAGGGTAGGGCATTTGTCTTCTTCAGTTATGCCTTCCCAGCACTCAAATCAATGCCATGAAACCAAGAAAGTGCTTAGTAAATACCTGTGAAAGGGAAGAAGGAGGAAGGAAAACCAGGGAGGGAAAGGGAGAAGAAGGAGGGGTCATTTCTTCAAGGTCGACTTTCAGTGTTCTCCTGAAAGGAAAAAAAAAAGCTATTTCCTTCTACTCACAACCCATCTGACAACTGATGTGTGAGGTTTTCCACACTAAGCAACTCTCCAGTTCTTGGTGGACATCAACTGGATGCCCTCCAATGTAACTAAATTATGACAGTGTCTACTCAGAGTTAGCACAGACCTCCCAGGGTAAGGGCTGTCCCACAAGACTGCCTCTACTTCAGACACCAGTCACAAGTCCCAGGTTGTAACCTGTACTTCTGACCAACCCACTATAAATCAGGGGTTCCCACGACCCCCTCACCAGTTCCAAAAACTTGCTAAAATGGCTCATAGAACCCAGGGAAACAGTTTACTTATCATCAACAATTTATCACAGTGGATATTTTAAAGGATACAAATGAAGAGCCAGGGAAGGAGATACATACAATGAGGTCTAGCATCTTGTGTGCCAACCCAGAAGCTCTCTAAACCCCCTTGTTTATGTTTTATGAGGCAAGATCAATTAAATCATTAACCATTGGTGATGAGTTCAGTCTCCAGCTCCTCTTTCTTCCCCAGAGGTCCCAGGGTAAGGTCCGAGAAAGTTCCTACCCTTTAACCTAATCCTCTGGCAACCAACCTAATCCTGTGGCAACCAGCCCCAGGAGTCAACTCATTAGCATAAACTCAGGTACAGTTGCAAGGGACTCATTTAAATAACAAAAGACACTTCTCTCCTCCCTATTAGGAAATTCCAGAAATTTTAGGAGTTCTGTGCCAGGAACCAGGACCAAGACCAAATGTATATTTCTTATTGTATCAAAATATCATGCCCTCTTAGCTGGAATGATCTTTTCTTCTCTCATACGACTTTATCTGCCTGTCTCTTTTGATACTTTCACTATTATTTATAAGTATGCACATATTAAATCTTTCCTGGTAGACTGCGCTCTCCTGAAAGCCAAGTTCTGCCCTCTTGGATTCCCCAAAGTTCAGAGTATCATAGGACCTTAATAAGTAATTGTTTACTGAACAGATGACACAGCTGAGCCATGCCTGAGTGGGTTTTTGGTATGAGGGGCATTCCCAAAGTGAGAATGAATTGTGATATTATTATTCTTCCTACCTTTCTGCTCAGTTTCTTCCAATGATTTTAATTTCAAATCAGCTAATCGGGCACAAACTATTTGAGTGACTGGATAAATATCAAGCCAGTCTAATGTGGACTGACCCTCCCTCTATTTCATACCGATAGAAATGTTTCGTAGATATCCAAAAAGTGTTTAAGGGCACAGCCACATTCTAAAGAAAGAAACAGAAATGTCAAGCTGGGATAGAAGATATGGCCTTGGGCTTGTTTAAAACAGGCAGCTGACATCCAGCTGCATACATAAAACTTGAGTGTTGATCCCAATATGACAGGGAAATTAAAAAACAAAACAAAACCCCCAAAAACCTGTCAGTACCCAGGCAAGCAGTTTGGACACTTCTGTCTGTACAGGGTCTTTGATAGGAGAAAAATCGTCATCAAGTAGTTGAAATTCCAGGCTTAAAAATGCAGTGAGGGGAGTTCTAATATGTACTACCAGTGTGGTGCAAAAAATCCAGTCTAAAATTAATCTAAAATCTTATCCAGGCCAAGCCAGACTTCAAAAGCAACTGTGCAAGTACATTTCAAGCCCCTGGTTACATTTCATCTTTAAACATTTCATTGACTAATGTGAGTCACATGCCCAAGCCCAAAGCCAGCCATGGCAAGGGTGTGTATGTATATAATACTATTAAGAGAGAGTGAAGAATTGGGGACAGTAATTCATTCAACTGTCATGACATTCCAGTAAGAAGTAGGAAAGGACAGGGAGAGGAAACAAAAAAACTAGTAAGGATTAGATAAACAAAATAAATTTGCATGAACAAATCCAAATACATCAATAGTCACAATAAATACAAATAGATAAAATTGGTTAGGGACGTTATTCGCTGGAATAAATGTAAGTTCAGCTATATGCTGTTTAGTGAAGACATACCTAAGTTTGCAGAGCGCTTAAAATTACGTTATTTGTTTTTATGCCATTACAGTAAGTCTTGTTACATATATATAAAGACTCTAATACAAAATGCTTCCATTTATATAGTAGATTTATTCCACAAATGTTCAGAAATCAAACGGTATTTAAAAGTTCAGGGGAGATGCCTTTTTTTGGGGGACTCTAAATTTTTAGTCTCCTCAAATTAGGAATATAATTAAATTATCATTTAAAAAATTATACTGTACTTTATTTTTTTTTTTATTTAAAGATTTATTTATTTATTTATTTATAAGAGACAGAGAGAGAGAGAGAGGCAGAGGGAGAAGCAGGCTCCCCGCTGAGCAGGGAGCCCGATGCGGGACCCGATCCCAGGACCCTGGGATCACGACCCGAGCCGAAGGCAGACGCTCAACCATCTGAGCCACCCAGGCGCCCCTGTACTTTAAAAACCGTATGCCAATCCTTTTCACATCCCCAGGGGAGTAGATTTCTCACCAACTATTGGTGTTCGATAAATGTTTGGAAGTCAGAGGGAGCTGATAATCTCAACATTCCAGAGGATAAGTAAATTCAGAAAAAGTTAAACCCTCTGTGTTGGGAAGGGATAGATGTCATAGATGAGAATCTAAAACTCATGGATTTTGCTAGTGGACAAATCCTTAGCCCTTCACTTAAAGCACGTTTATAATTTTACGTGACGTTCTGGTTAGCTTGCTTCTCTAAGTTTCTGTCTGGAAGCAAATTAGAATCATTAAATTAAAATTAGAAGGGGGAAAAAGAATTTATTCTAGAGAAATGCTTAAGCCGACAAAGACATACATATAAGCATGTCTTTACAGCATTCTTTCTATATACCCAAACCAGAAAATATCTATTAACTGGAGTTTGGTTAAATAATTTTAGTGAATCTATACTGTGGAATGGTAATTGACTACCATCTTTACTGAAGTATAATTGACAAATAAAAATTGCAAATATTTAGTGTATACAACTTGATTTAATACACATATACATTGAAATGATTGTGAAAGTAATTAACACATTCATCACCTCACATAGTAACCCCTTTTCTGTGTGGCAAGAGCAAATAAGATTTATTCTCTTAGCACATTTCAAACTTACAATACAATATTATTAACTATTCACCATACTGTGAATTTCTCTCAGGACGTATTCATCTTATAACTGAAAGTTAGTATCCTGTGACCAGCATCTCATTTCCCTCACCCACCAGCCCTGGCAACCAGTATTCTACTTTCTATTTCTATGAGTTTGACTTTTTTATATTCCAAATATAAGCGAGATCATGTAGTATTTTCTTTCTGTGTTTGGCTTATTTTACTTAGCATAAAGTCCTCCATATTCATCCAAGTTGTTACAAATGGCATGATATCCTCCTTTTTTATGGCTGATTAATATTCCATTGTATATACACACCACATTTTCTTTATCTATTCATTTGTCATCCATTCATCTGGATGCTTAGTGGTTTCTACAACTTGGCCATCATGAATAATGCAACAATGAACTTGAGAGTACAGATAACTCATCGAAATCCTGATTTAATTTTTTTTGGATGTACACTCAAGTGGGATTGCTGGATAATATGGTAGTTCTATTTTTACTTTTTTGAGAAACCTCCATACTTTATTTCATAATGGCTGTTCTAATTTACATTCCCACCAACATGCATTAGGTTCTCTTTTTTTCACACCCTCCCTCTTGTCTTTTTTATAATAGCCATCCTAACAGGCTTGAAGGGATATTTCATTGTGGTTTTTTTTTTTTTTAAAGATTTTATTTATTTATGTGACAGAGAGAGAGCACAAGTAGGCAGAGTGGTAGACAGAGGGAGAAGGAGAAGCTCAGCAGGGAGCCCGATGTGGGGCTCGATCCCAGGACCCTGGGATCATGACCTGAGCTGAAGGCAGACACTTAACCGACTGAGCCACCCAGGCGCCCCTCATTGTGGTTTTGATCTGCATTTCCTTGATGATTAGTGATGTTGAGCACCTTCTCATATACCTGTTGGCCATTTGTATGTCTTCTTTGCAAAAAATGCCTATATGGGTCCTTTGCCCATTTTTTTTATTGGTTAATTGATTGCTGTTGAGTTGTGTGAGTTCTTTATATATTTGGATCTTAATCTCTTATCAGATATATTGTTTGCAAATATTTTCTGCCAACCCATAGTTGCCTTTACATTTTTTTCATTATTTTCTTGCTGTAAAGAAGCTTTTTGGGGTTCCTCGGTGGCACAGTGGGTTAAGCATCTGACTCTTGGTTTCAGCTCAGGGTTGTGAGATTGAGCCCTGTGTGGACTCTGCCCTCAGCATGGAGTCTCCTTGATTT
Organism: Leptonychotes weddellii; assembly: GCF_054177405.1. NCBI lineage: Eukaryota > Metazoa > Chordata > Mammalia > Carnivora > Phocidae > Leptonychotes > Leptonychotes weddellii. The sequence continues at coordinate 41,818,705 of NC_138371.1, read as the reverse complement.
TCTCTGCCTCTCCCTTGGCCCCTCCCCACCTCTAATAAATAAATAAATCTTTTTTTTAAAAAAAGAACTTTTTTAGGGCGCCTGGGTGGCTCAGTTGGTTAAGCGACTGCCTTCGGCTCAGGTCATGATCCTGGAGTCCCGGGATCGAGTCCCGCATCGGGCTCCCTGCTCAGCAGGGGGTCTGCTTCTCCCTCTGCCCTCTTCCCTCTTGTGCTCGCTGTCTCTCATTCTCTCTCTCAGATAAATAAATAAAAAATCTTTAAAAAAAAAAAAAAGTTTTTTAGTTTGATGTAGTCCCACTTGTTTATTTTAATTTTTGTTGCCTTTGCTTTTGCTGTCATATGCATATATCCTTGACCCAATGTCAAGAACCTTTTCCCTGTGTCCTAGGGTTTTATGGTTTCAGGTCTTTGAGTTAATTTTTGTGAGTGGTGTAAGATAAGTGTCTAATTTCAGTTCTTTTTCATGTGGATATCCAGTTTTCCCTGCATCATTTATTGAAGAAACTATTTTTTCCAAATTTTTGTTTTTGGCACCCTTATACAAAGGTATATGATAATATATAGGTGGGTTTATTTCTGGGTGCTCTGTTCTGCTCCTTTGTCTATGTATCTGTTTTCATGTCAGTACCACACTGTTTTGATTAATGTAGCCTTGTAATATAGTTTGAACTCAGGAATTGTGATGCCTCCAACTTTGTTCTTCTTTCTTAAGGTTGCTTTGGCTATTTGTGAACTTTTTTAGTTTCATACAGCTTTTAGGATCTTTTTTTCTATTTCTGTTAAAAGTGCCATTGGAATTTTCATAAACATTGTATTGAATCTGTAGATTGCTTTGGGCAGTATGGGCATTTTAACAATATTAATTCTTCCAATCCATGAACATGGGATATCTATTCACTTACTTGTGTCTTCTTTAATGCCTTTTATTTTGTCTGTTATTGACTCTAGTTCATACCATTGTGGTCAGAAAAGATACTTGATTTTAGTCTTAAATTTCTTAAGACTTGTTTTGTGGCTCAACATATGATCTATCCTGGGGAATGTTCTGTGTGTGCTTGAGAAGAGCATGTATCCTGCTGCTGTTGTGTGAAATGTTCTGTGTATGTCTGTTAGATACAGTTGGTCTACAGTGTTATTCAGACCTTTGGTGCTTACTGATTTTCTGTCTGGATGATCTATCCATTGTGAAAATGGGTTATTGAAGTCTCCTACCATGATTGTACTACTGTCTATTTATACCTTTAGGGCTGTTAATATTTATCTTATAATTTAAGTGCTCCAATGTTGGGTACATAAGTATATTACTATTCTTATGTTTTCTTAATGAGTTGACCTCTTTATGATTATGTGGTGACCTTCTTTTCTCTTTTGACAGATTTGACATAAAGTCTGTTTATCTGATATACAGATAGCCACCAACACTCTCTTTTGGTTTCCATTTCCATGGAATATTTTTTTTTCTATCTTTTCACTTTGATCTTACGTGTATCCTTAAAGCTAAGAGACTCTCTTGTAGGCAATGTATTGGTGGGTTTTGCTTTTTAATCCATTTAGTCATTCTGTAACATTTGGAGAATTTAATCCTTTACATTTAATGTAATTATTTATAGGTAAGAACTTGCTATTGCCATTTTGTGAATAGTTTTCTGACTCATTTATAGTCCATTTGTTCCTTTTTTCCTTTCTGTCTTTGTGATTTGTTGATAGGGGCTGGAACCAAGTCACGGGGCTGCCTTAGGAGCACAGATGGACATTCTTCCTGTCAGGTTCCTGGGTAGCCAGGAGTTCCCACAGATTGGGGCAGAACAGGGCTGGAGTTAGGTGACAGGGCTGCTTCAAGATTTGATGTGGACCAAGGTCCTTGGGCCTTCCCCTGGGATCATAGTTGGGCTTGTCTCCCTCTAGTTCCCCAGGAAGGTAGAACCATTAAGGTGGCTGAAATACGGTGGCTGAAGCGAGCTAGAGCCAGGTTAAAGTGCTGCTTCAAGATCCACAGACAGACTGAGGGTAGTGGGCCTACCTCTGGGGGCACACATGGATGTGTCTGGCAGGTCCCTGGGTGGCTAGGACTGCCTTTGGCTCACAACTGAGAGGGACTGAAATACAGGGCCATTTCAGGTTCTGCGATAAGACTGAGGTTGGCTGACTTGTCTTGGGGCACAGTGGGTGTGTCTCCTGCCCAGTTTCTGGGTGGCAGGACCATTCCTGGACAATGGCTGAAAGGGGCAAGACCCAAGTTACAGGGCCTTTACAGGGTCTGTAGTAGAACTGAGGTTGGTGGGCCGACCTCCAGGGGCTCAGACAGGTGTAAATCCTAGCAGTTGCCTAGGAGAAGAGGACTGCTCCTGGCCTGCGACTAGATCCCGAAGTTCCCACAAAAGCACTTGTGCCTGTGGATGACTGCCCAATTATTGTTGCTGAGGGGGACGATTCTGCCACCTTATTGATGTTAGGACAGTAATTGATGTTTAAAGATGTGGCAAGTGAAAAAAGTATCTAAATACACACATACACATGTGTGCATACACAGATGCTCTGTGCATGGGTGTATTCTGTAATATTCTACACCAATTTGTTATCAGTGGTCAGTGTGATCTTTTGGGAATGGTACCGGAGGGAAGGGACAACTGGAGGAAGAGACAAAGGGAATAATAGGTAACTGGGGAGATGGGTCTTTATATTTTTCTTTCCTATCTCTGTATTTTTCAAAATTCTGCAACAGATATGCCCTTTGTTGTGAAAAAATCAATAAGGAAAAAGTAGAATAAAATACAAAAACAGGCTATATTGAGCAATATTTATGAGTAAGGTGATGCAGGAAAACCATAATGAAATAAGACTGCATTGCATCAAGCAGTTTTAGCTGATAAGAAGGGGAAATAATTTATATCCTTATCATGTATGCATTTTCTTTATTTTCCCAAAAATGAAGGGCACAACCATGACATCTAAGACAATTCAAAAGTGAAGAAATGACATAGAAGGGGTTAACAAGTTAAAAAAAATAAGTAAAAACAAGGTGAACTGGTATATGACATGCATCAGTTCTATGATTCCTAAAAGCCAGAATAGATAAAGAAACATAATTCACAGTGCCTGTTACATAGAAATATATCTGTTGTTGGAAGCTATAGAAATCATTTTGTATTGAGCTGAGGGCAGAATGAATAACTGCTGAAGCTTCTTTTAAGTCTCACTCAGTTACCAAACTTAACTGAAGTTACGATAAAACTGAAATTAAGATAAAAGCTAGGTTGTCCAAAAAATAAAAACAAGCTATCTGAAAAATTACCCGATGTGCAATACCTCAGTCCTCAAGGATAAATGGGGCATTAATGTATGTTATGCAGAATCACACAAACAAGAATTTCTTTTGATGTAGTATTTCAGCTTTGTAATAACTCTTGTCTGCAATTTATTACTTACATTGTATGTTATGCCTACAATTTTGATTTAATGGTAGCGTTCACAAACCTTTTCACATTATTTTTGCAAGAATTAGAAGGTATTCAAAACATTCAGACTTAATTGTTGGCTATCCATTTGAAAGTGGAACCATAAATAATCTTGTACTTCGTTACTCAATACTTTACTGTAAGGATTATTTTTGGTAGAATAAAAGGTAAGATTCCATTTATACCATCATTGGGAATTTTCATTTCTAATAATGGCAAGATGATAGAATAATTCCTATTAATCAGTCCCAGATGTGTGTTGGGACTTTACTCTGTGCTCCGCATGGTGTTAGGAACTGGAGGAGGGGGTTGGGAAAGGGAGATGTAAGAAGACCTAAGAAGAATTGTTTGCTTACATGGAGAGCAGATGTGTTCAGATGGCATTGAAAGCCCTACTGGGACAAGTGGAACACTGTATGGGCATTCCACAAATCAAAGTTTGGAGATGAATACAGTATAACTGACATCTACATAGCACTTTAATGTTTACAAATACTTGCCCAAATGTTTGATCTTCCCAGAATCCATGTATGTAGGAGAAACCACAAGATTGCTCTTAAAGTTCCCTAGCACATAGAATAAATGGTAGCTATGGATCATATCCTCTACAAGCCTTTTACATGCTCTTTCATTTAACCCTCATTGTAAAGTAAGTGGGTTTTTTATGACCTTTAAAGTTTGCGAAGCTGAAGCTGGGGAGGGTTGATATTTAGCTTAAATCACTCTAAATTTTGTTGCTGGGAATGAAACCAAGCTTTGCTTTCCTCCAAATCCAGTGAGTGCTCCTGCCAGTAGTCCTTAAGGCTCAGAATCCTCTGTGCTCTTTCTCAGACCCCATTACCCGGGATGTGGGAACCTCTGCAATGGGTATTTGCATTCAGCCTCAATGATCCACCCATAGTGAATCTGCTAGAAAGGTATCTAAAAGGGGAAACCTGAAAGGCCCTATTATCTCTATTAAAGTTAAGCCAAATGATGGAAAAGAGAGAGGCCTGGCACTATCTGGTACCTTGAGCCCAGGCTGTCCACCATGGTGTTTCCATCTACTGTGGTTTGCTTAAATAAGTCAATAAAGTTCCTCCCTTTCTCGTTTAAGCTAGAATCGATTTTTCTTTATTTGGATTTTAAAGAACCCTGACCTATAGAGCTTTGTGAGTTTAAAATAATGCTAGAGATCTAAAATGGCTTCTGTTTACTGAACAAGCAAACATTTTGAATTAGACAGTTTAAGATCACTGGTTTCCAAAAACATGAAAAATAGCCTTTTAGAAAACTAGGTGAAAATGTCAAATGTCAACCAGTAAAAATGTTCTTTCAATTTTAGAATGCCAGTAAAATTATTCTTTTAATAATTACAGAGGTTAAATTCTTTGTGTGCAAAGTAAAATAATGGACACATCTGGAATTAAAACAGTGCTTGGTAGCATTTAAAACTTATAAATAAATGTCAAAATTAATTTTCTTTGATGTTTGTGAATAAAATATGGAGACTTCATACACAAGTATGATTTTCTGTCCATAAAGTAATGTGGCTACTTTTCATTGTTATTTGGTGTTTGCTTATAAGTTTTAGTCACATTTGGTACATGGAGGTAAGGCACTTGAATCCTTAGATCATATAGAGAGTCATTAACATTAATTATTATTTACATTATTTACATTCTGGACATTTTATAAAATGAAGAATGAAGGAATTAATAAAGTTGGCAGTGGTGTATGACTAATTTACTTTCTAAATAAAAAGATACATAGCTGTTATATTTGCAAAAATAATACATAAAACACTTTTAAGAAAGTTTTATTTTCAGTGAAAGTATATAAAGTATCTGAAATGCTTTTTGTTTTGGTTTAGTATCTACATAAGTGCTGAAATGGTTTTGGGAAAATAAGACCAGACAGCCTGAGTCTGAATTTACCACTTAACTATTTGAATGACTGTGGACAAGTTTCTCACTCTGTTTCCTCATGGCTAATAGTACCTGCATGATAGCATTGTTTGGAGAGTTACTGAAGATAATATGTATAAAGTATATGGGAACAGTGCTTGGCTCATAGTAAAATCTAGTAGCTAGTAACTAGTCTTATGATATGATGAGATGAATCAAAGTAGCTTTTATGTGCTTTGCTAATTAAATAATGGAACTATACTATTCATTATTTTTGTTTAAGTTCTTTTCATTTGAAAGATTAGATTGATTTTTTTTTTTTTTCCCCCATGTCACTCTCTGAAAAGCAGCCTGTTTTCAATTTCATATCAGGGGAAGAGTTATTGAGGAAACAAAATCTACAGATGAGTAAACAGTCTTAGAGGACTGCAAGTCTGGGTGCCCTGTAAAGAGAACAACAACAAATCAACTATTCATAACTTTAACTGTTAAAACTATTCATGTTGTGACATCTACTGGATTTGTGTAAGTGGTCTTGGAAGGAAGGCACACTAGGGACATAAGAATTAGCAAGTATCTAGAGAGATGAAATAAAGAATTAGCTAAAGCAAAAAGTCCATCCTGTCCTGACTTCCCTGCTAGGACAGGGGTTGGCAAAATGTCTTCACACTGGACGTGTGCTCCCAGGCTCTCCCAAGCCCCACCGCCCCCTGTTGTAGCTGACACGGTGGTTTACCTGCTTATTTTCCTTCCTGGTTCTTGAAGGCCTCTGAAGGCTCAACGTCTGATCTAAAACCACGCATGTCAGCCACCTTGTAGAAGTTTAGTGGTGTTTGAATCAATGTTAAACACATGGCTACCATTTTACCATAAGAAAAAAAGGTTTGTGGTGGTTACAACTCTAGAACCTAAGGAGTAAAGCAAATACAGAATTAAAATGGAGTATTTCTCACTGAGAATGGTATTTTATCCAGTTATAGTATTAAGAATTTAGATTACTAACCTGGGTACAGTTCTTTGAAAGTCTCTCTTGTTAAAAAATGATTTTATAAAATAGTGTAAACTAAACAATGAGAATTTCTAATTCTAATTGTAGCTGAGAATGAAATTCAAAGTATATTAGTAATCATTCTAATCATATTTACTTATTCTCAGAAAGGAAAAGTCAATTGAATGTTTTCTTCTTTTCCGAAAGATACTTCTAGAAAGATTTTTAAAAATCAACTGTGGCGTTTCATTTTTCTCTCTACATGTCCACAGGCAGTTTCTGATCTCTTCCCCCATTTTCTAGTTCTACTTAGGCTTTACTACCTCTGGCCCAGACTATTGCAGTACACCCTTAGTTGATCTCCCTGCCTTGTAAACTCCATTTATTCAAATGATTCTACTCTCTGCCTCTAGATTAATATTGGTAAAACACATTTTCCTTGATCGATACCCAATACCAGTATCTGTCAAAGTACTTTTTCCACCCTAAATTTAATTGGGAGAGCTGGTTGCTCCATAAAGCTAACCAGGAGTGATTTCTGCCTTTCTTGAACTTCTGGATCACTCCTACCTCGTAGGCACATGGCGATTATCCATAATCACATTGCATCACAGTAATTTGTGTATATGCCATATTCGTTTCCGTCGTTAGCACAATCAGTACATAACTGAGCTAGTGTGCTGGCAAATGCCAGACTCAGTGCTTGTTTCATCATAAGCAGTCAATACATTTTTATTGAAATTGTAAGGTTGTGCAATTGTAAGATTGGCAAATGTTCCCCATATTGCCTGCTAGGATGTAGACAGAGTTTACAAAATATTCTGTACCTTTTTACCTAAAACTGATGTTATCTTACAAAATATTTCTTTTAAGAATCTTGTCTAATGAATAGTGGATTTTGAATTATAGAATTGTAAGAATATAAAAGAATTTCAAAGCAGACTCCAACTGATTAAGTCACCTGCTATTTTTCAGATGATAACAGTCTCATTGTTTTGTCAAATTTGTAATAAAATAAAACTTTTTAATTGTCAAAGAGGGTAAGCTTTCTACTTCATGCAGAGTTATAACTTTGAGTCTCTTAATTTCCTGGTTTGTGGATCCCAGCCCCTGTCTTGTTCCTTGCTTTGGCTGGTGCACAAACCTTGAAGTTCATTCTATTCTACCTTCAATTTTCTGTTCCTTCCTCAGACTTCTCTGCTGTGACATCTCTCCAGGTCCCTCAATGGATAGAAATTAAAAATGAAAAACAACAATAACAACAACAACAAAAAACCCTGAATTCAGAATTGTTTTAAAAAGACATTAAAAGCAGACAAGGTAGACAGAGGTATGGAGCATGTGTTTCATTGTGAATAATTGAGAGAGTGAATCAGAGATGATAAATGTGAGGGGACTCGAGAGGCTAAATTTATGAGTGGCTAAAGCAAGGGCTATGTTTCTCCACTCTACTAAAAACATGATTGTGTACCAAATGCTGTAGCAATCATTAACTTTGATAAAAAAGTAAGTATGTTTTTGAAAGACAGGATTAGCAATTTAAAAAGGCATCTTTTAGGCCTCTGCGTAATTCTTTTAACTTCCTACCATAGGCTTTTTTCCAGGTCTGTATTAGCACAACTACCATTTTTAATGGAAGTCTCTCGGTTTTAAGACAGGTTGGTATGGTTTGTCATTACCAAGGACATTTTTATTTTATTTATGCTCTATTCTTTCACTATTTTTTTTTTCTCATTCTACATCATTACTAATCCTAGAAGTTGAAATGAGTCTTTTAACTTCCTGATGAATTTTATAGGTGGATGGAGAAAGGCAGTAAAACAAAGCTGAACTTGTCAGGTAATTTTAAGATTTAACCTCGGCCTCTATTGCAAGGAATGGTCATTTAAGATCTTTAAACTTGTTTATGATGACAAGTTTTCATGTAGTAAATCTGCATATCCTGCAGCCATTCTCCTACCTCTCCTTATCAATGAGCCCATTAACGAAGCTAAAATGTCTCATATTCACTTTCGTAGGCTGTTTCTTTTCTTTTCTTTCTTTCCTTTTTTTTTTTTTAAGATTTATTTATTTATTTATTTGACAGAGAGAGAGAGACACAGCGAGAGAGGGAACACAAGCAGGGTGAGTGGGAGAGGGAGAAGCAGGCTTCCTGCGGAGCAGGGAGCCCGACTTGGGGCTCAATCCCAGGACCCCGGAATCATGGCCTGAGCTGAAGGCAGATGCTTAACTGGCTGAGTCACCCAGGCGCCCCCCTTGGCTCAGTTTCAGTCATGGTCTATTCATAAGACCCATTTCTCGTTGAGAGCTTCTGAAAGTTTTGTGGGTTTTTTTCCTTTTATAAAATGAAATACTCTTCTAGCTACATTCTGTATGTGTTTAGATAACTGTGGACAGCCATTTTGTGCCTATAAGGAACATCTTAAAGACAAAGCCAACATGCTAAGGATGGGAGAGCAGAAGAAATGAAAGCACTGCAGTCCCTGATGACAGCTATGTGTTGTATTCACCAACCTAGAAATTACTTACCCTCAGATTTCTTACTGTGAGATGATAAGTCCTTATTATGCAAGCTACTTTTAGTCGGTCTGTAGCATCCTCAAAGCATCCTAGTAAGACAAGCTGAGTCCAAGTTTGGCTACCCTAAGATGGCAGCAACCATGTGCATAGGACATAGCACTTCTAATTTCCTAGGTTTTGGGTTCAGTCTTGCTTACTGGATTTTTGTGTTTGGATTCTGCTCTTTTGACTGGGTGTAGGTTACTTGTCTGTCCTCAGCCACAATCAGCTTGTCTGGTCTAAATCGCTTCAGTTTTGTATGTGTTATGTCCTCTAGGATCCTCTCATCCTACTACATGATAGCCAGACAAGACTTTAACACATTAAATTTCAATTTATATACAAAGAAAGTCTTTTTCTTCAACTTGTATGCATGAAACATGATTATACTTAATGATGTGTTGTTATTTCTTGCTAGATGTTTAACAGATTTGAGATTAAGAGTTGTTACGGAACTTTCACTGTACTCAGTGGTATTTTAGAAGGAATTTGCTCTATAATAATGAATCCAAGATGAACCAGCCCAATATAGTAGGAAGTTTAAATGTCCGTTAGAGTCACATCAACTCACAGTAGAATTCTGATTCTGCCGCTTGATTGATACATAGATTTGGGTCTATCGTTTTGCTCCATTAGCCCAGATGTGGCCATTTCTACCACTCTGAGAATATTATTTGGAGAAGTATATGAGATGCTCTGTTTAAAGCATTGATTTATTGCTAAGCATACACTAGATGCCACATAAATGGTATATCAACTCTTCAGAGCTCCCTGAAAATCAGATCGAGGCAAGGAATTCTAGTTACTGTTAACCTGCTGGTTTTATTTATTCCATACCTATAGACTCTATGACCCTCTAAATGTTTCTTGCTCTCTTACCATTAATCATAAGAAGTCTTTTGGGAGAAAGAATTTTAAATTCTTTTTCAGGGTAAAACAAAGTATCAGTAATCAATATCACTATAGGAATATAGAGTTCATGCTGGTCAGAACAAAAAGTTACCTAGATTGAACACATAATTTGAAATATCAGAGCATGTAGTTTGTATCAGGTCCAGTAATAACAGGTAAAGGCAGAATGATATGTTTTGGATTCTGAGATAGTGGGTATTGATTGGCCTCTTACAGTGGTCATAGAAAAGCTTGTAAGTATCCCAGAAGATCTGTGATAAAAAGTTTATATAGATAAAGGACAGCATGGGTAAAAATAGCATTACCTAGTTTTAAGAAATATTTAAATAACTTTTTTTTAAAAGATTTATTTATTTATTTATTTATTTATTTTAGGGGGTTAGGAAAGAAGTAGAGGGAGAAGGAGTCTTAAGCAGACTGCGCTGAACACGTTGCCCAACACAGGGCTCGATCTCACAATCACAACCTGAGCTGAAACCAAGAGTTGAAGGCTCAACAGACTGCCCCAGGCACCCCAATATTTAAATAACTCTTTAACTGTTACGATCAATCAGAACCCATATTCTTTTCATTTTTTGCAACCTCAATTTTAGTTCCACTATACTATCCAAAAAACCATTTCCCACATCACAACACATATACACAAAACCCAAATGTTCTACTTGACAAATTCATCTTCCTTTAGAAACATATCATGAAATGTGTTTGTATGATATTTGTAGTATGGTGTAAAAGTCTCTTGAACTTGTCATTTGAAGACCTAGGGTTAAATATTTATTGTATCTCTTACTCTCTTACTTATAACCTACACTATAACCTGGATGACTATATGCTCATTTATAAATTGAAGGTTATATTGCCTGCTTCAGAGAATAGCTGTATTAAATGAGAACATGTGTAAAAGCACTTAGATATACAGAGCCTGACACAAAATGGGCACACAGTAGATGTTTGTGGAATCACACATTATCCTTAAGTTGAGTGTTTGTCTCCTCCCACCCCATTTTCCCTGGACTTGCAGAGAGCCGGAGTTTGTGACTGGCAAAAATATGTTAGTCCTACAGTAGCTCTATTTGTCTTGTTATGTAGTAAAGCTAATCTCAGAGGTAGGAAATTTGTTTCACTGTCTTTCCTTCTTCCTTCATCTGTAACTTCTTTGTGTTCCTCTCCTCTCCCAGTTGAGTATCTCTTTACGATTCTCAGCTTTGGCTTGCGTCCCCAATACGTCTATGTATTTTTCTTACTGAAGGAACTGTATAAAATGAATACTAGTTGGATGGTAAATATACTTCTAATAACAATATTGTGGAACTCAACATTTAATAGTATCAGAATACAGAATGCATGAGCTTTGTGAGTTAGCATTGCTTCCATGGGCTGATGAGTGCAGCACGACGACAAAGCTGGAAAATTGAAACAGATTTCTGCTGTAGATTTTCCAAATGAGAATACATTTCTGCTAATGCAGAGTAGTGCAAAGCAACTCCCATCGCTTCTCTAGGATCCAGAGTCTTGGAATCATGCCTGGAAATAATGCATTGGAAGGGCTGTAGGAGGACTATGACCAAAAATGAATTATTGCCACATTATTGGCAAATTCAGTGAGAAATTGGTTTTGCTTGGACTTTAAAGAAAGTAGAGGATAGGAGTAGTTTAAATGGCCTCTATAGAATTTATTCGTTTTTTTTTTTTACTCATTCAGATTTTATTCATTCTGATTGTCTTTCGTTTCTTTCTCCTTTTCTAATAGTATACCTTTAGATTTCAGCTAATTCAATTTCTATAAATGTAACCAGTGTTGCAATGTGTATGGCTTATATATTAAGACATATAAATTGATGATTATCCAAAATATTATAAAATATAAATAAATATATAAACAATAATGTAATGATACAAGAAAATGCCAGAAATATGTATTACATTATAATCATCAACACCATTTAGAATGACATTTTAGTGATCCTGCACTGTATTATACTAGGTAATTTAGGATTTATAGAATAGGACAAAAATAATTCTGTTTCAGTAGAGAAAGTCCCTACTTTCTCTCAGATTCACATTTATTTCTTGTCTAATTACTATTTTTTATCTTACGAGTTAAAATATTTAATAATTTATTGGTTCATGATGAATAATATTGAAACATGAAATGTGTGTATGATATTTATACACACACACACACGGTTTTATTTTTGAACCATATCTAGTCAATATTTTGAGTTAGAGGAATAATAGTAGCCTGGAATAACTAGCTGGAGGAAGCTAGTTGGCTGCATGAGTAGGGACTGCTTTAGTATTAAGCAATAGTGTTTTTATAATCACTGTATAAATATATCCATATTATATATGTGTGTGTATACGCAATGACAGATTTTCCTCAAGTGCTAGAATTAGTACATCCTGTAGACCAAGGTGAATTACACCATTTTCTTTAATTCTCTTTAATTTAGAATGTTTTATTAATATAGAAGAAATAGAAGACATTAGGACATAAAATTTCTTTTGTAAGCTAAAGATGTTTTCTGTTAATAGGGATATTTGGACTTACTCAATTTTCAGTAAGGAATTGCCCTTCCGTAGCCCAAAGGAGGAAACCCAGCAGAAGCAAGGGTAGCGTTCCTTTATGTTTCAGGAGACCTGACTTTACTATTCAAAAGGTTTTCAATTCAGTCTGCGGAACCATCTGTCTCACAGCTGAAAATCATTAAGCTTCAGCAGCCTTTCCCCCTCCCAGTTCCTGCGTCTTCCTAAGCAAGTAAGAGCTTTTACCTTTACCTGGTAGGAAATTATTCAGTTAGTAAGTGAGTATGTGTACTCATCTAACTGCAAATTTTAGTAACTAGTTTTAGCTTAAAGCAGTGCTGGTATCTAAATTCTTAAAACTGTATTGTGATTAATGGTCTCCAATTTGAATTTTCTAAAGAGCTAGTTCTCTATTGAATTTTTCTTACAATTTATGATCTAAAAAAACATGATATATTTCATAGGAAAGACACAGTGTTGTATTACTTTACCTGGCCAACATTGGTATAGAAATGATCAAAGACATGCACAACAATTGGGTTATTTTTTTTTTGGAGTGCTGAGCGAGCACATTTGTGTAATGTTAAAGGAATGAGCCAGGCTGCATATTGTCACATAAGGTTTGCATTATGAGAACAGAATGTTAATAGGGGGGGAAAAAAAAGCATTGGGAAACATGAGGAAACTCCAAATTTGCTTCTCTTTAAAAGAAAGTTTTGATTTCACCTCTACCAAGACAGGATTTCTTTGTAATGGTGGGTATGCTGCATATTTATCACTAAATAATGATTATCTGCTTGTGATTCTGTTAAATAAGTGGATAGCTTCCAGCACTTAAAATGTATTTACACTTTGCAAATATTCCCATAATTTGAAAAAAAAATGCTTATTTTAACTTGGGCTTCTTGTCATTATTATTTTCAATATTAATACCATATCGGAAAACAATGTTCATAGAGTGTTCTTTGCTCTGCACTTTGTAAAGAAGGTCACTGGGAAATTTCCATCTTATCTCTTCTCAGTTTAGTCTTGGCTTTGATATCCCTGCTAGGGTGTGCAAGGAGAGAGAGGAATAAATTTTAAATTGCATCAATGCAGTGCAAATACATTGAAGCACTTGGTTTCTACACATACAGAAATGCATTTGTCATAAATCAAGTTTTAATCTAAAAGCAAAGATAGATATACCTCAATTTATGAGGGTAAATATTATCTTTAAAATACAGTATTTCTCTCATTTAGAAAAAAATAAATAAAATACAATATTTCTCTAATACATGAGGTAAAATTTTAAAAACAAAGATGTGTGGAATTAGGATGAGTTGTTTTGTCATTATTTGAGTATTTTTATAATTTTGGGTCATTAAAACTGTGTATACCCCACAGTCTTAATATCTTCTAATATGTACAATTAGGTTTCTAAATAAAAGGAGAGGGACCAACCAGTCTTGTTATGCTCATGCATTTGTGACTCCTCTTTTTATATGTTAAAAATAATGCGAGGAAAGCAAGCAACAGATCCGACAGCAAGTGTGTGTTTTGGCAGAGAAATTACAGAACAAGGAGGCTTTTTCACCTGCAGGTCACTGGCTAGAGAGCAAAGCCAGCCTACGAGAATTGTGCCTGACGGCAGTTTTAACATATGAAAATACAAAATGAGATGGACACACATTACAAGGTGCAAGTCTCCTTGTTAAATATTAAAAATGCCAAAAATTATAAAGAGACTGTGTTTTCCTCCCAACCTGTTTATGAACTTTTCAAACCCACATTACTTAAAAGTATTTTTCTCACTTTCTCTTCTAAGTTCTCACCAACCAAGATTTTCTAGAGCTTCTTTCTTGAATTTTCTGTTGTAAGCATTCTGTACTGTTTACACGTTTTTCAAGACAACAAATGCTAGGTTCCCTGCCCCACCCCCACGGCTGACATGGTGACATGTGCCCTGCTTTGTACACAAGAGTTGCTCCCCACCTGAGAATCTCTAGTCCAAAGTAATTCACATTGTTACTTTTTCTATTACTTTTTGTTTCTATAGATAGAATGTTAATATTTTACTAATGTAACAGTATGGTTTATTTCAAAAGTAGTAAATAAATCTTTAAGAATATTAAAGATTACAGAATTAAGTGGTAAGTAACACAATGGGAATAGCAAATATACCTTTGTGGAAGATTACCTGTAAAACAGTAAATTTGAAAGGTCACATTTATCCAAAGATGTGCTTGCTTTTATTTTCAAGATGTAATTACTACTTCTGTCTTCCATTTATTTATCATAATAAATGTTTGTTTATGTGTTAAAATTAGACAATTCACAAAATAACCAACTTTTTAAAATTCTGTGTGTGACTATACATATATATGACACTAATAAAATGGGGGGAATTCAAGAATATTGATATATTTGCAACTGTAAATTCTTATACATATTAAAATTATTATTGCTCTAAAAATTCACCCTAAAATGTTATTCTGGTTTTTTGCTGCCCTTGGCCCTTCTAGGAAATGTATCTGTGCTGTTAGAGGAGTCAACATCTATATAGGTTGGTGGAACATGACTCAAAATACTTTGAAAACGAATCCAGAGCTGAGCAAAGAAACAAATATTCATCACAAATCCAAGGGTACTGGGAGCTCTTATTGTCCCTTTTGCTTTGCAACAAGCAGAGGCTAATTAATAGCAATTATTGGCATAATTGAAGACACAGAATAAGCGCTTTATGTGGTGTGGATTGTGGTCTTTTTCTCTGGATAATTTGCTCAAAAGAAAACATCACCCTTAGTTAGTCTGATACCACTCCATTTGATGTCTAGTCCAAGGGGGAAAAGGAAATTATTCTATTAGTGGGATGGAAGCCAGAAATATGAAAAGAGCTAGGTCAGTGTTGCAAGATTTCCAGTAGGAAAAGATCTTCTAGATTAGAAATAGGGGTTTGATTCAACAGTCTTGCAGGAGGGAAAGAATGAAGGGGGGGGAAATCAGAGGGGGAGACGAACCATGAGAGACGATGGACTCTGAAAAACAAACTGAGGGTTCTAGAGGGGAGGGGGGTGGGAGGATGGGTTAGCCTGGTGATGGGTATTAAAGAGGGCACGTTCTGCATGAAGCACTGGGTGTTATATGCAAACAATGAATCATGGAACATTACATCAAAAACTAATGATGTAATGTATGGTGATTAACATAATAAAATAAAATTAAAAAAAAAAATACGGTGTTTGCTAGTTATAGGTACAAATGCCCGAGTGCTCTTGGCCTTTCTCTCTTTGCCCTCAGTAGCCGCACATGCCACCGGACTCCAGCTTCCTAGCCCAGACCTGCTCACTCTTTCTGGTAGATCAGAGTCAAAAAGGTCTAACTGAAATTGGGCAAGAGGACGTACCTATGAAAAGGTTGGGAAAGTCCAAAACGTAAAAGTCAGGGCACTAGTGATAAAGATATCAGTAATGTTAGTCACTGATCCACCATTGTGTTGAAATCCACATTGAGCCCTGAGATACTGAAATTTATTTTTCCTTTCTGCATCTTACCTGTGCTACCTTGTAAGAAAATCTCTAAGAAAGACTTCTTGGGTGTGAATGGGTTAGTACAACAAACATAATGAGTGAGAGTTTATATATGTGTATATTTTCCCCTTTGGTTACTAAATTGTGGACAAATTTTTACACTATGGTAATTTAAAAATATTTCTAAAATAGTAAATTATAACTGAATATTCACGTTAATTACAAGAAAGGGATATGATAAGAAGAGGAAATAATTGTTTGATGTAGTTTCTAAGACTGGACCAATTTCAAAGAGAAGTCTTGTTTCAGTAATTTACCAAGACACTGTTGCCTCTTTTTTTCTGTTTTACTTGCCTGGAAAAATCCTAACTCCTGTTGATGACTTTGTATTCTTCTACACTTAACTAGGTAACATGGCTGGAACGTTTAAACACACACACAAATACCCATGAACTCATATGACCGTGTTGACTAGCCTTACTTTACATTTAGATTGCAGTCCTCATCAGGTCATTAAAAGTATCCAGAAAATCAACTGCCTTGCCTCTTCTATTTGCTCTTGTATTCAAGATGACTATTTTCAGTTTTCTGTCTCCCCTCCCCTTTTCCCTCCTCCTCTCCTCTCCTTTTCTCTTCTCTAATCCTTACATCCCTTCATTTTCCTCACTCAGAGCTAATGACCTACTTCTTATTTAAGAGATAAAATACATGGAGGAGAAATTCCATATTCCCTCATCACTGAGTCTACTGAACTACTGAGTATTTTTTTTTTTTAAAGATTTTATTTATTTATTTGACAGAGAGAGACATAGTGAGAGCAGGAACACAAGCAGGGGGAGTGGGAGAGGGAGAAGCAGGCTTCCCGTGGAGCAGGGAGCCCGATGTGGGACTCGATCCCAGGACCCTGGGATCATGACCTGAGCCGAAGGCAGATGCTTAACGACTGAGCCACCCAGGCGCCCGAACTACTGAGTATTTTTAAGTGTTCCAATGACTCAGCCTTCCCTTCTGTTACAAGGAGCAAACTGCCTCTTTTTAATCTAAGGATAATCACTTCCCTTGTGGATTTGATCATACCTCTTCATGCTTGTTCAGGGAATTTGTTCCTGCATTTATCTTCTCTCTTTTCTGTATCACCAGTTTTTTTCTGTTAATCTTCCCATCTGTATAAATGCACGTGCAGTAGTACCCACAAAATGGCTCTTCCTTGAGTCTGTGTCACCTTTCAGTCCTGCCCTATTGCTTGCTTCCATTTGTAGAAAAATTCCTGAGTATCTCTGCTTCCTGTCTCTACTACCTTACTTATTTTCTCATGAACCAACATCAGTCAAGCTGT
Source organism: Leptonychotes weddellii (assembly GCF_054177405.1). Taxonomy (NCBI): domain Eukaryota; kingdom Metazoa; phylum Chordata; class Mammalia; order Carnivora; family Phocidae; genus Leptonychotes; species Leptonychotes weddellii. Next base: position 41,801,532 of record NC_138371.1, on the reverse strand, counting down.
CTTAGCCCCTTTACCCCTGAAACTGCATTGCAAAAGTCACCGATAATCTCCATGTTGTGAAGCTAATAGGCATTTCTCATGCTTTCCCTTTGTAGACATTTCAGTATCGTTTAATCTTCTCTTAATGAAAACATTCTTCATTTGGATGCCCAAATTGCACACTTTTCTTCATTTTCATTTGACTTCAGTGGCTGTTCCTTAACTATCTCATAATTGATCTTCTTATTCTGTATAATTTATAAAATTGGGCGTGTCTTTGGACTCAGTAATCATTTCTCTGTTTACACCCACTTCCTATCTGACCTCATCATCTGTAAACTGGCTACTTCACAAATTATATCTCTCTTCTTACCCTACCTGCCAGTCCCAGATTCCTATATCCAGCCATTCACTCAATATCTCTTCTTAGATGTCTAATAGGTATCTCAGAACTAGCGTAACTAAAAAAGAAGTCTTTTGGCATTCCCCAAGTGTCCCCTTCTCAATAAATGTCACTGTGATTTACTCAGTTAAAAAAAAAAAGTAGCCATTGTCCTTGAGTTCTCATTTTTACTCTCAAAATCCATCCATCAATTAGACTGCTCAGCTCTCCCTTTGAAATATAAATCTAATACTGCAAAGAGTCTAAGGACATGACACAGTGGAAAAAGTGGGCAATCACCATTTGCCCAGCTGACTAGTGGAGATAGGAAAAAAATGAGGATATGCGAAACGGCTGACATCAGTCATTTCAGTAATGTAGGAGGCAAGATTTTCTCCTTAGGGTATGACTTGACAAGAGTAGAAAATATTTGAACAGCTGCTGTGAGGTATCAAAGAACAAGAAATAAAAGGAGCACAGTAGCCAGGAGGGCCCATCTAGATGTCTCACTTGTGTGGAAAGTGTGGTTTTTCCAATCTCAAATGAGCTTCTGCTTTCTCTTGGACAAAAGGGCAGGGCTCTGACATTGCCCCATAAATGCACCACAAGATTCCATGTGCTAAATAGATAAGAATGGCAAGAGATTGCACCAGGATTTATATATTGATTGTGGGTACAAAGTATTGAAATCATCGTACTCTTTAGGGCTGTTCAAAGCCACTGTCATTCCTTTGTTTTATTCCCTCTGATGCCATTCCTTATCCCTTTGCTGCTGTTCACCACAGTCAATTAATGAAGTTATTTTTTGTTTGTATTGTTAAAATTTTAATTCCAGTAGAGTTAACATCCAGTGTTATATTAGTTTCAGGTGTACAGTCTAGTGATTCATCAATTCCAGGGATTACTCAGTGCTCATCATGATGAGTGTACTCTTAATCCCCTTCACCTATTTTACCCGTCCCCCTGCCCTCCTCCCCAGTATTTGTTCTTTTAAAATCGCTATTGTTTTGTGTATGAGCACTGTTTGATTTAGGGGTTATCTGGCTCACCTTATTTGTTGCAGTCAGCATGGTCTCTAAAATCCATCCATGTTGTTGTGTGCATATTTAATCATCATTTTCAATTGATCATTCCGCATAGTGCCCCATGATGTACATCTACCACATTTTGCCTATGTCTTCCGCTGGTGATAGACAAGATTACCTGCAACTTCTTGCCACCACAAACAATAATGGGATTTCTCCCAGAAGTACTTCATAGATCTCTGAGAATTCCTTTGGGATGAATACTGAGGAATGGAGTTTCTGAGTTATGGGGTCTATGAACATTCGATTTGTTAATAAGCATTATTTTTTTTTCAAATGAGTCACGCTATTTATATATTGTCACCAGTAGTATATGAAGAGTAACCATGTTTTCCTCAGCTCTGTTTGCACATTAGAATTACCTGAAGAGTTCTTAAAAAATATTAAAGCCAGGACCCTTTATTCTGATTTAAAGGACTGAGTGAATCTTTGACATTTGATAGTTTTTAATTTCTTCCAGGTGATTCCAATGAGTATGTAAATGTGAGAACCATTCTTACAACCTCACATCATCACCAATATTTGGCATTATACGATTTTCTGACTTTTTCAGTCAAATTAGTATAAAGTAATAGGGTTTAAATTTGTGTTTTGGTGATTCGTAATAAGTTTGAGCATTTGTTTATATGCTTATTAGCCTTTTGGACTGTCTGTTTTATAAACTGGCAGTTAGTGTTTGTCCCTTTTCCTTCGGGGTTACTGACTTTTCTTACTGCTTACTTACTGCTCTTTAGGAAAATCTTTGTATGTTTTAGGTATTACTTCTTTATCAGATTTAGAGAGAGAAACTATTTTTTTCTCAGATTTGTCATTTGTCTATTATCTTTTCCATGGTGACCTTTTCTGAAATGAAATTGTTAATTTTAATGTAATAAAATTGATTTTTATTTTTGCATATTTTTCAAAAAATTCTTCCTTTGGTCTAAGTCGAAATAATATTCTTATATTATTCTTATATTTTCTTATATTTTATAGCCTTTGTTTCTTACTCGTAAAGGTATTAATTAATTTGGATCCCAAAGCCAAATGTAAAATGGAGTAGATTTGTATTTTTCCATCTTACTGCATATTTTCTATTTAGTGTGCTTTGTTTTTAATTTTTTTCATTTCCTACTGTCAGATAAGTTTTTTTGGCTGATATAAAGTGTATATATTGTAGTTAATGGTAGTTGCCCTTAAGACAGATTTCCATTCTTATGTTCCCACATTAATTCCTTAAATTTCAACATGTGTAACTTCTCACAGTAAGTCAGTACTAAACTACATTTCGTGTCTCTGGTTTTTTTCTCTGTGCTCCATTATGTGGCAAACGTTTATTTAGATTTTCAGTTCTGGATTGTTACGGCTGTGTGTGTGTGTGTGTGTGTCTTTCTTTATACTTATATATCCATGTATCTCTCTGTGCATCTATTTTTTTTTCCGTTTTTAGTCCTGTATTAGCTATTACTGTTTTTCTGATAAAATACCTTAGTAAAGTTTACAGTACCGCTATAGTGCTTCTATCTTTTACAAAGGAAGCTGGATTTGTTTCTCTTATTTTAATGCTACCTAGATTATCTTCAGTATTTTTTTTTTTCCTTTTCAGTATAAAAAAAGTAAAAGTGCTTTACTTTTTCAGTGGTAAAATTCTGAGGCCTTGTATATCAACATGAGGCGTGGACTTACAAACCTGAGATAAAGAGTCGCATGCTTTACCAACCAAGTGGCCCAGGCTTGGTGTGTCTTTATTACTCCCTCACATTATACTATAGTTACTTCATACAACATTCATGGTTCAAAGTTCTTTTCTTTGAGAATATCTTGAGAATATTGCTTGCTTGTTTTTTTGCATACTGTGTTACTATTGTGAATTTTATTGTTAATTTGGTTCTTGTTGCCAATTAGGGCATCTTTTTCTGCCTGGAAGTGTTGTATATTTTCATATTGCATTTAATGCTCTTAATTTTAAAATGCCTGGATCTGAAACTTTCAGTTTGACATTTTTCATAATTTATTTTAATTCTGTGAAAATTCTCTTCAGGATTTTTTTTTTAAACTCTTTTAATTTTTTCTCTCTTTATGGTATTCCCATAGATTTTGGTACTTTTATTTCTATCCTTTATCCTCTTGGCATTTCTTTGATATATTTTTTTTTCTGTAGCCACCTAGGAGAGTCTCCCCATTTGACCTTCAAACTCAGTAATTCATCTATGAGTTACACCATTCTGTAATTTATTACAGCCCATTTATTGTGGCTTTTTAAAGTTTTAGCCATTATATTGTTGTGCTATCCATTGATCTATCATAGCCGCTAACTTCAAAAATGAACGGGTAAGCCCCAGCGCACTGCCGAGGCTAACTACTCCATCCCAGGGAATCCCAAGGGGTCTGGACAAATTAAACACATGGCTCCCGGCTGGGTTTGCCAACACTGTTGCTGAACAAACTTGGGTAAACTCATCATAAGAGCAGCCAATAACTCAAGAAATGAGGGTTTGGAAAAGAGAAAGGGAGAAATTTATTTCAGAAGGCAGTAGCCGGGGGAGGTGGCTGGCTCAAGACTTAACAACCGACCTCCCCGCCTGCAAGATGGACACCTAGTGTTTTACAGAGAGAGGCTCATACAAGAGGCGTACATACAAGAGAGCATGCAAGGAGCAAGTGATCATGGGTAGGGTTGGTATGTGTTCCGCCCATGATCATAGGCAGGGAAAGGGATGCGTGGGGTGTTGTGGTCTAGGCATTCCATTGCTATCGGGCCTTTTCTGGTTTCTCGGTTAGAATGTTCCGTTCTTGGCAAAACACCTTTGTCAATGCCTCGAGAAAGTGCAAGAAGAAATAAGCACAGTGGGTTTTGGAGTATGAGTTAAGTGGTCTTGTTGATTTCTGGTTTTAACTGTTGGGATCTATAGTTGAGTAAGAAGGCTTGAGGACGATACTAGTATTTTCCTTTTGGTTCACCTATTAATGATTTCTTATTCTTTCCTCATTTACATATATTTCTTCCTTGTCCTTAGCTAAATACTATCTTCATTCCCTTCTGTTCTTCAAATTTTGCTACTTTGAAAAGCTTAACCTAAAGAATATTGCCTATTCTTTATTGGAGTAAATGTTTTCTTCATTTTTGGCATTGGAACAGTAACTGTGTTTACTTGACTTTAGTGGAACTTTTGTCTGAAAATACGCATGGCTTTATCAAATTGTTCATTAACTTATATTGTTTCAACACATATATTGTTTCAATAGATCTTTTCTGTCCAACAAAAGAAATATTTCTGTCAGAAAATGATCATGGCCTTTATCATAATTGTGTGCAATATGTGTGACAAGATAAGAGTATAGTTTTGTTAATCAATTACTGAACAACTTTAGAAAGTGTCCTAATTCTGAAGATATCTTCAAATTAAGATATTTTAATTGTTATACAATTGAACAGATTTTGGGAGCTAAGATATATGTTTCTATTACAATAAGATGCACATTGTTTTAGAAAACTTAATTTGTTAATTTGCTTCGTAATTCAGCAGTTATTTACTATGGATAGGAACTAGATGCTAGGGATGCAAGGATAACAGTTTTTAAAACCCAGATTCACTTACTTTTCTAGGACATTCTTGTAATTCATTTTATGCTGAAATGAAAGCATTCATTAGTGCAAGAGAATGAAAGGTCTAGCTCCATTTGAGTAGATATACTGAAAGGAAAAATTTTCAAATTAGTTCAATTAGTTCAGTGAACTAGGTTGGGGTTAGTTGCCAGAAATCTTTTTAATCTGATCAAATGGAGCGTCAAATAAAAAGCAAATCTGGATTTATGTAAGGAGACCTTATTTGAAAAGATGACTGTAATAAGAAGAGGGAAGGAGATTGTAATAGGGAGAATTTGCCAACCATACATCTGTAGGCATCTCAGAGGCTAGGCAGAAAAGGACTTTTCTTTTATAAGGAAGAGTAAGGGAATGTGGGAAGGCAGGATGAGTGAGAGTGGTGTGATTAGGGGCAGCAGACCAGAGAATGTTTTTCCCTGGGGTCCGCCCATTTTTAGGAAAGCTTATGAGAGAAGGGTTGAGTCTATTAAACTCAGGGTAGGTCAAAGTTAAGGATCTTGGAGGAAAGAGAGAAGTTTAGCTCAAGATCTGGTCTAGTCAAGTAGCAGGTATTTTGTCCAGATTGGTCAGTGGCACAAATAGTTCAGCTAATCATTTATGAAGCCAAGAATGGGAATTTGGAGGGTCTTTGTCTGGCCGAGTCTTGAGTAAACATGGGGAGTGCCTTGAATCTTATCTAAATCATATGGGGAAGGGTGGTTCTTTGCAGTGAGCCATTTCCAAAACACAGAGGGGTGGGGGAATTTCCTTTACCTTTGTTATTTTCTAGGATCACAGGGCTAGAGTAAAGTTCAACATTGTCAGGATGGTGATAAAGATAAAGAGACTTCTGAGGATAAGTGTTTTGGCAGCTATATGTGAAAAGACTGGTAGAAACCCACAGGAAGGACAGAGAATTTAAGAATATCGTAGTCCAACTAAAGTTAAAAATAGGGTGTGTATGATTATAGTGACGGAGGCAGAATGTTATTTTTAGCTGTGGCCAAGCAGTATTATGTGTGGGTAGTGGTACTATCCAGCGCTGGCTGTAACAGTAAGGAAAGCATGATTTCCCAGTGTCAATATTTGGAAGCTCTGTTTTCAAGGATTAGACTTCCTGTCCATCAGTTCTCCCCCAATGAAACCACTAACATTGTGAGATGCTCTATACCAAGTGCAAAGATAGGGGATTGCTTTTGAGGGCTGCTTTAAAAAACAGGTAAAAGAAATAATCTTTCTCTGACTTCCTTAAAACCCCCTTAAAACTCTGTAAAATGATGAAAATGGTAAATCTATGCACATTTATAATTACTGTTTGTTAGAATTTAATGTAAAGATAAAAATTGTGCTTACTGTAAAAATACCGATCTAAAAACAGCTGACATTAAAGCAAAAGACTTAAATGAAAAAATCCTTTCGGGTTCTCAAAAAAAAATTCTACTGGGGTAAATGTAAAGATCGAATTGGCTTTATTCAACAATTCATGAATTAGGCAGCATCTCATCTAGCAAATAGAAGGGAGTGCTGAGGAGCTGCACAAAATAGAAGGATTTTATAGACAGCAGTGGGGCAGGACAAGGAGGTTATTAGCAGAAGAAAAAATTGTTTCTGGCAAGGTCACCTTCCCTGAGGGGGGGAAGGGCAGGGGGTCTTATCATGCAGATTACCTCACTAATGCTGATCAGGAAATTCCAGACTGATTGGTTTAAAATTCCACTCCTGGGACAGGCTGAAATTGCAATTAGTTTAGGTATTAAGTCTTGGTGGGGCTTAGCAAAAGTAACTCCATTTGGGGCCTGTTTCTTTTCAACAAAGTGAAATATTGTAATAAAAGGCAGAAAATTTGGAAACTGAAATAAAAAAATTTTGTATTGTTGCTCTGTTTGTAGAGATCAACTGAATCTTAAAACAGTATATATTTTACAAATTCAAGTCTTAAACTCCATAAAGTCTTGAGTCTTAGACTCTGATAGCATTAATTGAGCAGTCAAGCTGTTTTATTCTAGTCTTTCAAAGGAATTCGGATAGTTTTGCCAAAGATAATGTTACCTCAGTAATTGGATCCCACAAGTTCCCTCTCACAGTTAGGATATGGATATCAAAGTATTTGGTGAAATGACCAAAACAGCAGGTCAAAAAGGACAGAGTTCTTATGTGTACAATCAAAATAAAAAGGAAAGAGAGTATATTGTTACGATAAAAAAAAAAAAATGGAGAAAAAATTGAGTAGGACTTCCACAATTTACTTCAAAATCTAGTATTCAAAGGGGAACTAAACCAAGGACACTTTTTGTCTACATATAGGAGAGTCATATGTATTGTAAATAATGTTTGTTTCAATATGCAGAGTTTTATTTGTCTGTTAAATATTTCTCCTAGTCTAATTTATTTACTGTGTGATTATCTCATTTTAGAGTGAGGTAGCTGAGCTCCCATTAAGGACAGAAGATAATGAAGAAAACCCAGTGAGAGAAATAGTTAATTGATCATTGAAGGAAGTTTTAATGAAAATTCTCAGTATCTAATTATTGAAACAGACTGCTAGAAGCCTGCCAAAGTGCGGCTCAGAATTGTACAGGCACTTACGTTGGGATACTCATCATGCCATGCAAAAGAGGGTGCTTAGGCAATTTGGAAATTCCAGTACCCTCCTTCCTTGGAGCTTTCGTTCTTTTGGTCCTAAGGGCACTCAGGGATACCCTCATTCCAGAGGTGCTGAGTGGTGGTGTCACCTCCAAATGCAAAAGGGTATCTCTGCAGTACCCAGTCCCTGTATGGAATTTTGTGATATCACAACATTGCCATAATTATTGCCCAGATACTTATTGCACAATACTTAAAGGGTTTATAGCTGTGGAAATAACTTTTGAATATACCTCATCCAGATTCTCTTAAAGCAGAAAGTATTATTATCAGAATAAAGTCGTTAAAATTTGGTAGCTTTCATTGTCAGGAAGGATGGGCTTTGTATGTCCATTTTTCTTTTTGATTCATTGTAGTCTTTATTTTGACTTCACTTTTGGCATAAGAGGAAATTCAAATTTTATTTTATTCCCCAGACCTGTATTCTGGATCTTGTATATTAAGGTTTTCTTGCATATAAGCCATTCTAAAGAACTGGCCACATTACCAGGTGCCTTAAGCATTCCCCTGCTCCCAATCAAGGATGTTGCAGGAGAGCCTAGATGAGAGCCTCAGTGAGGGCCAGTGGATGCTCTCTGAGGCTATTAGCAGTGTGGCAAGGAGCCCTATGCCCACAATCAACATGTACTGCCCATGTTGTGCCCTTCTGCCCAAAACCTTCTTCCATGTCTCACCTTTGACCTTTGCTCATTTGGGAGATGACTATTCACCTCCACTTGGAAACTTTAACCTTGAACGAGACAGTCGTTTGTACTTCATCCTCTGATTCTCAGTGGCATCCATCTCTTTAATAGGGCTTGTTCCTATCTGCAGAGCCCCATACCCATTCTCGCCCATCTCTCAAAGATAAGTTCTTCTTTGAAAGCAAGGACCATGCCATACTTATTTTCCCTTCTCCACTTCTATAATGCTTGTCACATAAAGTGGTTTCAAAATATATCTATTGAAAGAGCAAAGAATTTTTAATGAGTGTTATGAGATATGGGTCAATATTGTAAAATAAGGAAAAAATAATGATAAGTATTTATATCCCAAGTCAGGGAATTTCAGAAAACACTAGTATTGCTATTTCTTAGCAAATTATAAACATATATCTTCTTTAACACATCATGTGGCTTCTTTCCCTAGTAATGTGAAATTCCTCCTTTTGTCTATTGGTTAGTTTTCTTGGCTACACTTAGGTAGTATTTATTGATCTACAAAAGCAAAGCCTTTGAAAATTAGTAATAAAATACAACAAAGAATATTGTTAAGATGTCTTAAAATTTGGAGATTTAAGCAGAGAACCTTTACAATAGATACTAATTAGATCAAGAAGAGTAAAAAATGAGCTGAATTCTCTGAGTAGGATTTTGCAAGCTACACGAGCTATTGCAAGCAACGAAGTTCCCATAGTTAGCCACAGTAGAGTACTTAGCAAGATGGAGAAGTTAAGGCAAGATCTAAAATTGCTTGACATTCTCTCTTGATTACCTTCCTGATTTACGTATTCAAAAAAAAGCATACAAAATGTTTGAGAGTAAAAAATACATTTACAGGACAGGCAACTATGGGTTTTTGTTTGTTTTTTAACTTTACCTAGTTTCCCTTCCTAGAACTAAACCTAATGATTAGACTTCATTATTTTAGATCATTTCTGATCTCATGGTGAACAACAGGATTTTGGTGATTTATGAGTTATATTAATGTGAACTGTGTTCTGACCAGTTTTCAGGTTCTTTAAAATTTTAACCATGAAAGAATTTTAGGAAAATTTGATTTTAAATATACTCATCGGGGTAAAATGAAATTCAAAACTGTTTTATAGGTTTTAATATTATACCATATATATTTTCTTTAGTCATAACAATATTATTTATTTATTTAGTTAGTTATTAAATAAGTGCTTGAGCAGCAGGTTGCAAAGCAGGAAACTACCATTCATTAAAAAGCCACTCTAAACTTCTTCTGAGCTAGTTTATAAATATCAGTAGTTTTACTTTGGTAAATCAGTTTCAAACCTGGATGTGCTGGATTTATTGAAAGGAATGATTGTTGGCTCCAACTTTGTTTTTTTTTTAGTAGGCCTACAAAAGGTTAAAGATATAGAGTAAATTAATACCAAGTGACCTCACAGTGTTTTATCAATGTGGTTACTGATTTTGAAATAAAATTTGAGATTAAAACAATTCATCTAATGGCATCTACATTTCTGGAGTAGTTTTGATTGATTTTTCCCCATTATGGGTTGTATTTTTTTACTTCTTTGCATGCCTGATTTTTTTTTTTTTAATTGGATGCCAAACACTGTATTTCACCATGTTGGATGTTGAGTCTTTTTATATTCCTTAAAATATTTTTGAACATAGCTTTAGGATATAGTGAAGTTACTTGGAAATGGGTTAATTCTTTTGGGTCTTGTTTTTAAAATTACTTAAGTGGGGCCAAAGCAGCATTTATTCTAGCTTTAATTTTTCCCCATTTACATGGTTAGGCACTTCTTAGTAATCTAACTGATGTCCTGTGAATTGTGAGCTTTCTCCCCGAGCTGTTGGCCCTTGTGTGAGCTACGGGCACTGCTCTCTCTGAAATTTGTGGGTGACCCTTTACTCAGTCTCAGGAAGTAGTCATTACTGAGTTAACTTGTAAGGCTTTTTGCAGGTTACTTTAGTTCTTTCTATGGAGCTCTCCCCTCTCCAGTGCTCTGGTCTGTAACCACTAGTCACTTTCATTTCAGCACATTCTCAAGGCTATCTCCTCAACTGCGGAAGGTTGCTGGAGTCTGACTGGCTCCACCTCCCTGCACCATCCCGTACATTTTGTCTCATTTTTTTAGGTGTTTCAGGTGGTAAGATAACTATAACCTGTTACTCCATCTTGATTAGAAGTGGAGGCGTCTAAATAGGTCTGTATAGCTTTATTTAATATGAGAGGTGGCAGCATACATTTCTTTTTTTTTTTTTTAAAGATTTTTTTATTTATTCATTTGAGACACAGAGATACAGAGAGAGAGGGGGGGGGAGAGAGCATGAGCAGGGAGAGAGGCAGAGGGAGAGGGAGAAGCAGGCTCCCCGCTGAGCAGGAAGCCCGATGCGGGGCTCCATCCCAGGACGCCGGGATCATGACCTGAGCCGAAGGCAGACGCTCAACCATCTGAGCCACCCAGGCGCCCCTACATTTCTGAGGAAGGTTTGGCTTAGTCAGTGAATATACCATTCAGGAAATTCGTGTAAGTGCTCCTATCATACTACATAGCACTATTAATCCCAAAGAATTTTATGTATGTATCAAAAAAGGATTATAATAAGTATAGCACAAACAGACACACACAGGGACACACTCTTCAGTATTCAATCCCAGAAAGTAAAGTTAATGAAGATTCTCACACATAACTGAGGGCCATTTAGTACCAGCCTTTGTTTTTGTTTTGTTTTTTTAATTGAACAACTCTTTTATGTTTAATTTAAAAAAATAGAAAATCTAAATAGTAATACTTTAGACCTCGTATGATTTTTAGTCTGGGATGCTATTTTATGGAAAAATTAGTAAAAGATATTTATGTCTGTTATTCTTTCTATATATTATTTTTAGCTAGAATTTAGGAATAATTTTTTACTGATAAGGAAATAATGCATCCATGTGTAAGTGCCACTGAAAATGTTTATCCAACGTTTATCCAAAAAGAAAGATTTATATAATGCTATAAATTGAAATAAAGTAAGTTTATACAGAACTGACATTTCTTAAACTTAACATATAGTAAGTTGATAACAGTATATATCTTACTACCTCAGCTATAAAGTACATTAAAGCATATGTTATTAATACATTAAACCTGTAAACAGTATATTGAATGCCAACTTAGCTTTATACACTGTATTCTACACATGGGCATAGTGAGCAAAGCCACTATCTGCTTATTTTCTAGTGGGAAATTAAGATCTGTTTTGCAAAGAAGAGTAGAGTGTTATAGAATAAAATAAATATGCTAAAAACTAGTGTTTGGAAAGTGAAATTATAGTTTTTATTTATATGATAAGAACAGCTTATCCAATATCCACTGACATTTATATCTCTATGTTTTGTGAGCAGATGAAATCCTCCTGGTGTTTTAGAGTCATAGAATTGTAGTGTCATTTCATACTCTCTTTATTTGGCCTCCTGAACTTTATACAATTATGTTAAGGTGTTTTTTTTTTTTCTTTCTGTCTATATGCCCCCAAAGAGTTTATATTATATTTTTAACTTAAAATACACACAATTTCGTGAAATTTAAAATTATGTGGTATCAAACTCCGTCTTTATATTTCACAATCTACTATTGTTGAAAATGTCTAGCTGAGACATACTGAAGTTCATCTGCTGATTAATAGGCTTCATGATAATTTTGTTTATTTTTCCAGAGAAATTGGACCTTACATTCGGATACATTATGTTTCTTTTCTGCTAGTTTTTTTATCTTCACTTATTCCTCCAGGATATGATCAATCAATAACCATGTCTGTTAGGTTCTAGATGAAAAGTAACTTTTGAGAAGAGCCAGAATATATTTTGTCCATATTGTATTCCCTTGCATTCCTTGCAGGGTGGCTGGCACGGGTGATTAAAAAATGATTTCCGAATGAATGAATACATTATTTGTAGTAAATACAGTAATCTCAATCATAACTTCTATAATAATATCTTTTATATTATAGAAAAAAACCCATATTATATCGTTAGTATAAATGACATAATCGTTTTGGTGTTTTAATTTTTAAAATACATTCTCTACCTATCTTGTATTAATGGTATATCATGAGAAGGTGAATAAAGTATGAAATAAAATAAAAAGAGTGATATTATTGTGTCATTATCTAAGTCTATAAAACAGTACCTAGTAATAGTATTTTATAATTCTTTTTTTTTAAAGATTTTATTTATTTGAGAGAGAGAGGGACAGAGAGCATGTGTTTTAATTCTTAACTGTTTTAATTCTTCATTGGGAGCAGAAATGCCAGAAGAGAAATACCAGTAATTTCACTGTAAAAATGACCTTATTATAAAGATTAATTTCTCTACTGTGTTTTATTGCTATATAGATTTATGATGAATGCTAGGGACTAAATGTTGGTATACCCCCAAAATTCACATGTTGAAATCTAACCCCCAAAGTGGTATTTGGAGTTGGGGTCTTTAGAAGGTAATTAGGTTCAGATGAGGTCATGAGGGGGAGGCCCCCATGATGGGATTAGTGTCTTTTTTTTTTTTTTTAATTCATTTGAGAGAGAGAAGGAGAGAGAGAGAGAACATGAGAGGGGGGAGGGTCAGAGGGAGAAGCAGACTCCCTGATGAACAGGGAGCCCGACATGGGACTTGATCCTGGGACTTGATCCTGGGACTTCCAGGATCATGACCTGAGCCAAAGGCCGTCGCTTAACCAACTGAGCCACCCAGGCGCCCAGGATTAGTGTCTTTATAAAAAGAGGAAAAGTAAGAGCATCGTCCCTCTCTGCCATGTGAGGACACAGCCAGAAGGTGTGTACTACAAGCCGCGAAGAGGGCCCTCACTAGAACCTCACCTTGATGGCACCCTGATCTCAAGCCTGCAGTCTCCAACATTGCAAGTTAAAAATTTCTGTAGTTTAAGTCATGCAGTTATGGTATTTTGTTATGGCAGTCCAAGCCGACTAAGACAGAAGCGGGGTCCTGCTGTAACAAATACCCAAAAATGTGGAAGCGGCTTTGGAACTGGGTGATGGGTAGAAGCTGGAAGGGTTTTGAGGTACATGCTGGAAGAAGCTGAGATTGCTGTGAAGGTCGTGCTCAAGGCAATTCTGGTGAGGATTCAGAAAGAAAAGAGGAGAGCTAGAAAGCCTCCATCTTCTTAGAGAATACTATATAAATAATCATGAACAGAATGTTGGTAGATATATGGATGGTAAAGGCCATTCTGATGAATTCCCAGATAGAAACATAGGTAGAACATGTTATTGAACATCGGAGGAAAGGTGATTCTTGTTAGAAAGTGGGCAAAGAACTTGGCTGAATTGTATTTGTGTTCTAATATTTTATGGAGGGTAGAAATTGCAGTTGATGCAATTGGATGTTTAGCTGAGAAAATTTCTAAGCAAAGTGTTGAAAGAGTGTCTTTGTTCCTTCTAACTGATTATAGTAAAATTTGAGGAGAAAAAAAAGAATTGAAAAAGGAATTGTTTTAAAAAAAGAGAGATACGAGCATCTGAGTGGCTCAGTTGGTTAAGTATGGGCCTTCAGCTCAGGTCATGATCCCGGGGTCCTGGGGTCAAGCCCCGCATCAGGCTCCCTGCTCAGTGGGGAGCCTGCTTCTCCCTCTGCCTGCCCCCTGCCACAAAAATAAATAAATAAAATCGTAAAAAAGTAAAAAGAGATAGTACTTAAAGTTGTGGAAAATTCTCAGCCTATTCATACAGCAGAGAATACTAAGAGTGTGGCCAAACAACCCTTTGCCAGTTTCAACTGAAGGGGATAGAGATGGAATGAAATGAAGGAAGGCTTTTGGACTTCTTAGAGCCTATAGGACTGGAATATAGTTATTTTAATGTGAGCATGCATTATTCTTCAAGATTAAGGATAAATGATCCTAAAGGCAAATGCAGAGATCATCAGGGCTGCCTCCTTGGTTTCAAAATGGGATAGGGTGCCATCGTCTCGGTTTGAAGAGATCAGGCTGCAGTTGCCAAGAGCATCCTGGGGCATAGGGCCGCCTGGCAGAGCCTGGTTGGAGAGGGACATGATTGCCACTGTCATAATCAAAACTTCTGTTTATTTATTACTGTTAATCATAACCCCAAACTGTACCACATCTCTTACCTATAAGCTAAAAGTATTAATCTTCTTTCTCCTTAAGTTTGCAGATAAATATAATTAATGATAGATGTATAATAGGAAAAAGACAAGAAGATTAATGAACCTTGGAGGAAATTACTGTTCTTACCTGTTGTGCCATTTGTAATATTGAGTACTCCAGTTTATTCTTACCCAGTGTCTTTTGGGGCATTTCAGAATATTCTTTATAAATATTTAAAACAAATTTTAAAAGACTTTGTGATTAAAATGCATTTGCATAAAAGAGATTGGTCAACGAGTATTTAGGCTTTAATATTTTGTTATTTTTCTAGGACATAAAGTGTGATTGAACTGAACGTCTGTTTGGCTGATCATCATGAACCGTGCTTTTAGCAGGAAGAAAGGTAAGTTTAAAGGACCTGGGGGTCAATTCAATATCACTGTGAAAATCAGGCAGAGATGTTAAGGACTCAGATTTTCCTATTAACAAACCACATGGTTTAGGAATGAAATTAGAATAGAGCAACACAAATATGCACACATTGCTAATTAACCTTTTCTGGTTATCGCCCTAATGAGAGTGGAGTTGTTTAATACATTTAGTTCAGAATACATTTATGACAGTATGTTTCCTGGCAATTTTATTCTGTGGTGTGAAACTGCAAAAAAATAAAGTGATCTGAAACTAGTCCTTCTAGATTGTGTAGCCATATAGTACTAAACTCCCGGGCTTATGTAAGTTTACCGTGATTTAAATTCATGTTTGTATATGTGTGCACATGCTTCACTTTTTATTGAATAATATGTGAGGATTGATGATAGGTAAATTGATAGCAATGAGGTCAAAATAACTTTGTGATTAATTTTGAGGTAAAATAAATATAAATGTAATATATCATAATTATCAGCATAGGAATGAAAGAAACAGCTAGTTAAATGTTATTTTTTTAAGGGGCAGTAAAGCATGGCATTTGACAAATATTTCATGATATACTCATAGGAAAGATTGAAAAATTTGATAGTTTTATGTAGTTCAGTGAAGTTAAAATAATGTATCCTTGTCTTTCTGTAAGAAGTTTAGTGATGGACACAGGGCTCTGTCCTGTTTAATATGCTGTCAGTGAAGTGGGAGAGAATAATTAAACAAATGCTACTCAATTTCATAAGTGATTGATAGTAAGAAGAGATAAACTGATGTGGTAGAATTAACAGATATTTGGGGGAGAAATGACCAGTTAGGTCATATTCCACACTATAAACTCAGTAAGATACTGTAAATTGATGAACATGGGTCCAGAAAATCTAACACTTTCATTCCTATTTATATACTGTTATTATTTGGAAGGTGCACCTTAAGTGCTGTGTGGGTAAAAAATAGCTGAAGAATTAAGTCAACAATGTAGTTATCGAAGGTTCTAGTTAATTTTCTAATATATGAATAATGAACAGTCCAGAACCACAAAATAGATTGTTCTGTTCTATTCCGTGAAGTCCAGCATGGTGTGTTCTCCCTTTAAAGAATTGACACAATGTAACATGCCCAGATGAGAGAGGCTGGGAAGCTTCAGGACTTTCAACCTGGAACAAGTATGGTGGCAGAGAACCTGAGAACCCTTGGTGTGATCTTTCAGTGTTTGAGGGACTGTCATGTGGTCATGGGACTAAGTTTAATAAAGGTCAAATAGGTATAAATTACAAGGTCAATGTAATGCAGAAAGAAATTCCCACAAAGTTGTGCAAACATAAAATGGAATTATTGGAAGCACAAACTTTTTTTGTTATGGAAGTGAGAAGTCCTCAAACATTTGGCTGTGGTACAGAGGATTAATGTATTCAGGAGGGATTTAGGTAATGTGAACTTTCAGGGACTTTTCAACCCCAGGAAACTAGGAATTTATTATCTTATTTTTCTGAAAAAGGAGAAGGTAAAAATAACATTTATTGTCATCTGTAGCTTGGTTCTGATTTAAAAACACATACTGAAAGTAATGTTTCTTTTAAATTTCTTTTACTAGTGGAAAAAGAATCTAGAAATAATTCTATGAGAAATGGAAGTATTTTTAATGAAGTAATAAAAATCTTACACCACAACTCATCACTTTAATCATATTTTATTTTTTTAAAGATTGTATTTATTTATTTATTTGAGAGGGAGAGTGGAGGAGCAGAGAGAGAGGGACAAGCAGACTCCGCGCTGAGCTCAGAGCCCAACATGGGGCTCAATCTGGTGACCCTGAGATCATGACCTTAGCCGAAATCAAGAGTCGGTTGCTTAACTGACTGAGCCACCCAGGCGTCCCATTATCTTATTTTTAAAAAACACTTCTAGACTCTTTTTTTATTTGATTACAATTCCCTTTTCCCATGGTTTTAAAGTTGAAACTCCCAATTTCTAATTTCTCTTTGCTGAAGACGACGTTGGAGTTTTTCATGAGAAATCCCAAGTAACCAGCAATTGTATATTTGTTTCATTTGATGACAGTAGGAATACAGCCATGGGGAAAATTGGAGTGATTTAGAGAATCAGGAAACAGAAGCATTTGTTCTTTTCCTGCTTTGCCTCATTCTCTTTAAAAAATTTCTTGTGGGGTGCCTGGGTGGCTCAGTCGGTTAAGCCTCTGCCTTCGGCTCAGGTCATGGTCCCAGGGTCCTGGGATGGAGCCCCTGCATCGGGCTCCCTGCTCAGCGAGGAGTCTGCTTCTCCCTCTGCCTCTCCCTCTCCCCCTGCTTGTGTTCCCTCTCTCGCTGTGTCTCTCTCTGTCAAATAAATAAATCTTAAAAAAAAAAAATTTCTTTTGATTTCTTTTTTTTCCTCAAGTCTAATGATTAATTATCCTTATCAATATTAGAGTATTAGATTATTGATCAATGTTTTACTCTAATTTCAAGTTAGAACTTGATACTGGAAGTTCTACCTACCAATTAATTCTGACTCTCATTTAGTGAGGTTGTTAAATGAAGAACTCGAAGAGCCTCTGCTGTTAGTTTCAACCAAACCACTATTTGGTTGAATTTTAATTTGAGCTAGAAAAATGGAATTTTATGAGAGAAGTCATATATTTTGACAATTGGGAGCTGTAATTGTACCCCTAGAGAATATATAATTTAGTCATGTTTCCAATAGCTAGTATCAGCATACATTGTATATTCTACTCTAAACAAAGCAAGATGGTCTTTAATCAGTAAAAGCTTGTCTTTCCTAAGTGTCCATTTCACTTGGTTATCACATGCAGTCTTACTAAATCGTCCTGAACCTCAGAAGCTTAAGGCAAAGAGATTGTTATCTTAAACTCAAGCATATATGTATTTTTTTCTTTTTATCAACTCTTCCGTTAGTATTTTGCTGGTGTTCTTTGCTTGAATTAGCTATTGACTTCACTGATTTTCTTCGCAAATGCTCTAATGCTACAGATTCTAAAAAAGACTGCATGTATTAGAATTGGATTATTTGGACTATTTTGAAGAGATCTGTAAAAATTAGTCTTAACTTCATAATCATCAAATAAATGTTAATGAATGTATTTGTTCTATAGCTCCTTTTCTTTTTTTGGATTACTTTTTACTTTTACTTTTTAATATTTTAATATAAATTCAATTAATTAACATATAGTATATTATTAGTATCAGAGGTAGAGTTCAGTGATTCATCAGTCTTGTATAATACCCACTGTATAGCTCCTTTTCTTACGTTAGCCTTCTCTTTGAATTTTTAAAATCCTATATTCTGTTCATTATGTCAAAACTGAATAATTTAGTAAAAAAGCATAAAGTTTTGAATGTGAGTAAATAATTCAACTAATTGCACTTTATTTTAACTTACCAGTTGACATACCGATGAGTAGATATAATCACAGTGCATAGGACTTAAAATTCAATATTTAAATATTATTTCCCTTTTTATAATCCATTCATATGCATCTATTCACCCAACAGTGTTTAGTTTTAAATTTGATATACTCAGAGAAGATGCTTTCAATATGCTAAACTCTGGTGATACAGAAATAATGAAGTTCTGCATCATTCTTTTTTTTTTTTTAAAGATTTTATTTATTTATTTGACAGAGAAAGAGAGAGAGAAACAGCTAGAGAGGGAACACAAGCAGGGGCAGAGGGAGAGGGAGAAGCAGGCTTCCCGCGGAGCAGGGAGCCCGATGTGGGACTCGATCCCAGGACCTTGGGATCATGACCCGAGCCGAAGGCAGATACTTAACGACTGAGCCACCCAGGTGCCCCTACTGCATCGTTCTTGATGAGCTCTTAATCTAAATGCATTTTGAACACTAAGATTTATTGACCCAGCAGCCAGAGTGGTTTGACACTTGCCAAATATTTTGAAATGTTGGCATTTCCCTTTACATGCCTGTTTACTCTTGAGTTAGTGATTACAGTTTAATTTCAAGGAAGGGGACATATTCCTGAATGTCTGTGTTGCTGTTTCTGTACCATTTCCGTATATCTGATTGCTTTTGTGGGCATAGATAGTGACCAGAGACCATCCTCTGTGCTCACTCTTCAAGGGCAGGCACATCTATAGCAGTTAATATAAAGAGTTTTATTCTGTCAGTTTTTTTCTTTTGCCAGAGTATAAATTAGGATGACAGTAAGGGTGCGTTTTAGAGATCTTTCAGGTTTTATAAACTGCCTGTACTAGAGGTATGTAATGAACACCCTCTAAACCATCACTTGATAATGTGAATGTAGATTTTTTTGTCATTGTAGCAATTGCAGTTTATCCACTGGTCATTTAATATTGTGATTATTTTAATCTGTCTTCAGTACCAGCTGAATATAACTATCTTCTTTCTAGGTCACTGCAATACAAGACTATAACAGAGGTAGTGTCATCAGTTTTCCAATAATAGTGGCTTATAGGAGAAAGCAGTTATCCCTCCTCCTCAGGGTTGGAATGAACCATTATATTCAGAGTTAGACTTTATATCCTTCCGAGTGGCGTTGTATATCTTGGAAAAGGAGACATGAGAAGAATTGAGTTAAGGGGTTAAAAAAAGAAATTGGATTTTTTTGTTGTTGTTGTTAGGTTTCCTAAAGGCAGATCTTTGTTTTTGTTGTTTTGATGTTTTTATTGTTCTGGTGTATAGCATTGTGATTTATTTCTTTTAATATACAAGGGCAAGACTGTATCCTAAATCTAAGTACAAATTATTCTTGAATTAATCATATCACTATTCAGTAGCAGTCACAAAGAGAAAGCTAATTAAAATAGAAAGCCTTACAGGAAATAAAAATTTCACATATTATTGGCAATATGTCAATACTGCTTTCTGAAGCTTAGAATGTATTGCTTCTCAAAATATATCACCCAAGTACAACCATCACATATCCACTTTAGTAGTCAGAAATAGCCCTAAAATTCACCATGAGCTTGGGATTTTTATCAGTCCCTCATGTTTTGTCTTAGAAATTCTTATGAATATTGCATTGTACCCCATTAACACGTTTAATATAACTATAGTGCGTTATTTTCCAAATGGTATAAAATAATTGACATTCCAGAAATATAGGCCTTTTTCTTTTTCTTCGCATTCCCCCAGTTTGAAAACATATTAATGCTATCAAACTAATTTCTGTTAACACCATTTTCAATGATCCGAATTGAATGTTGAAAACACTTTGTTAGTAATCTTTTTCCTTTCAGTATGTACTTATTTACTACTTTCCATGGTAAAATATGTCTTTGATTCTGTTCTGTTCTGAGTATTGATTCTAAATTTTTAAATTCCATGAGAAATAAAATACAAAACTCTGCTAAAGAAGACAGTAGTTTTTGAAGATTTCAAAATTTTAGTTTCCAAAAAATGCAGTTTCCAAAAAATGGTCAAATTTGATTTGTTTAATGTTTTTTGTTTTTTCCCCACTTAACACAGTCCACAAAATGCTTTGGTAGATGGGTAGAATATATAAATAAAATTCAAACTTGAATGAAAAATATTTTTTCTATTTCTAGCAATAATATACAATTCAAATTATTTTCAGTATCTTCTCTCCTTTTAGTCACATTTATTTTTAATATTCTCTTATACTAATCTAAGAAATATTTTAAAGATTTAAGATTTATTGATTAGGGAATTTAAAAAAATACCCCGTAAATCATGAGAGTATAAATGGAAAGAAGAAAGATGTCACATAATCACATAATTGATATAATTGTCTTCCACTGAGTTATTTTTTTTTATATTCTTTAGAAACTTAGTATCACTTTATTATTTGGATACTTTTTAAAGGAAAAGCTAGGGCCCTTTATATCAAGGAAAGAATCTTATAAGCACTTTCCAGCTATACCATTCTCCTGTCTGACTAGTTATTCTTTCTCAATTTAGCAAAAGAATCAATTTAGAAGTGCTCCCACCCATATCAGACTCCTTATGCTAATGAATGAATGAATGACCCCCTCAGAACGTGTAATTGAATTTAACCTTGTGTATTCTTCATTGCAGACAAAACATGGATGCATACACCTGAAGCTTTATCAAAACATTACATTCCCTATAATGCAAAGGTAAAGTGGTTTATATGATATTTATTTAATTTATCTTTGTTATGGTATTATTATTAAATTCATGGTTGATCTAAGAAAGATTGCTTATGCATTGGCATTTCCTAGTAGATAATTCCTAAAAAAAAGTTTGCGTGATTTTGTAATATATAGTATGGGAAGTGATTCTTTTCTCCAAATAAGTAATTCTTTTCTTCCCCTGTCACTCCAAATAAGCGATTATTTCATTTAATTATAAAGAGTATTCTTTATAATTTCTGTCTGTCACGCATGTATTTTCTTCAAATAATTTAGCTATCTTTAAAATTATTTGCAGTATCATGGCCTGTAGGAAATAAAACAACCAACAAATTTAGCTTCCTTTAAAAGCATTTTAATGTTGCATTGCATAGACGAGTGTAAAAACTAACCTGATCATGAGAGAAATGAGCCAAAATTGAATGAATGCAATTTTCATTCAAAAAAAGAGACAAAATTTGAACTGTTAAGAAAACATAGAAAAAGCACATTTTTGAATCTCGTCTTCAGTTTTCTTCATTTTAATAAATAGAAGCAATCTATACTCCATATCTTCAAAGAAAAGGTCCTTAAAGAAAGCTGTTATTGTATAATTAGGGAGCACAAAACCTGAAATAGATTTCAGAGAAATCTGAATCTAAACTTGGAAGACACAGAAGAGAAAGTTGTGTTAGGGAACATGCAAGTAGGTCAGATTTAAGTAACTGACCTTTGGACACAGCATGGGGAAAACAGAAAATGATAAAATTATTTTCATAAAGAGAACTTAAGGATTTATGAATTAGCAAACTCTATACTGGGATATAATGAGATGAGTTGTAAGGAATGATTTCAGGAAAAATTTAAAAAAACATATATTGAACAGAAAGTCAATGCTGTTTAATAGAGAACGTCTTAAGTGCTGGTCTGAGTCTGTATCAGTAGGAAGAAGCATTTATAAGACCATCTAGAGATTCGTCCAGCGCTGTTGCTCAGCAGTGAGATTTGTAGAGTATGGCAACTCCATTTTTTCTTGCTGACTTTGTAGCAAAGAAATACTCTAAAATATTTTTGGTGTAAAGCTAATACGGTTGAAATCACTGCAATGCTTGGGACTTTCCCTCTGGTGTTAACATGAGGTTTGATTGGCATGATTTAGCATGAAAAGTTTAGTTAGCTGAATGAGAAAAATTGAGTTAATATCTATCTCTTCCACAGATATTCTTCATATTAGCTATTGAGAAAGTATATGAAAACTATTTAGAAAAAAATTAATCTTGAAAACCACTATTATTTTAAAGGGCGTGCTCGTTTTTGATAATACTATCGATCATACTAGAATCATATATTTAAGTGAAACCACCACATTTTATTTATTTATTTATTTATTTGTTTATTAAAAGATTTTATTTATTTATTTGAGAGAGAGAGAATGAGAGAGAGCACATGAGAGGGGGGAGGGTCAGAGGGAGAAGCAGACTCCCCACCGAGCAGGGAGCCCGATGCGGGACTCGATCCAGGGACTCCAGGATCATGACCTGAGCCGAAGGCAGTCGCTCAACCAACTGAGCCACCCAGGCGCCCCATATTATTTATTTTTATATATGATTGAAATGTCTCATTTTGAAAAACTAGTTTATAAAGGATTGAAAGATTCTGATTAGAAGTATCCTTTTGTTGTTGTTGTTGTTAAAGATTTTATTTTATTTATTTTTTTTTTATTTTTTTTTAAAGATTTTATTTATTTATTTGAGAGAGAGAGAATGAGAGAGAGCACATGAGAGGGGGGAGGGTCAGAGGGAGAAGCAGACTCCCCGCCG
>NC_138371.1:41656796-41778661 GCF_054177405.1 Leptonychotes weddellii | reverse complement strand
GCGGGACTTGATCCAGGGACTCCAGGATCATGACCTGAGCCGAAGGCAGTCGCTCAACCAACTGAGCCACCCAGGCGCCCCATATTATTTATTTTTATATATGATTGAAATGTCTCATTTTGAAAAACTAGTTTATAAAGGATTGAAAGATTCTGATTAGAAGTATCCTTTTGTTGTTGTTGTTAAAGATTTTATTTTATTTATTTATTTATTTATTTTTTTAAAAGATTTTATTTATTTATTTGAGAGAGAGAGAATGAGAGAGAGCACATGAGAGGGGGGAGGGTCAGAGGGAGAAGCAGACTCCCTGCCGAGCAGGGAGCCCAATGCGGGACTCGATCCAGGGACTCCAGGATCATGACCTGAGCCGAAGGCAGTCACTTAACCAACTGAGCCACCCAGGCGCCCAAAGATTTTATTTATTTGACAGAGAGAGACACAGTGAGAGAGGGAACACAAGTAGGGGGAGTGGGAGAGGGAGAAGCAGGCTCCCCGCTGAGCAGGGAGCCCAACGCAGGGCCCAGTCCCATCATGACCTGAGCGGAAGGCAGACCCTAACGACTGAGCCACCCAGGCGCCCCTGATTAAAACTGTCCTTAACTTAAGCTCTGTGGGTTGATGTGAACAATGGAGATCTGCTTGTCTACATGGAAAAGTTGCCTTGCTATTTTACAGGTGAATAACAGCTATAAGACATTCTACATGAAGTAGAGGGTACAAAAACATCTTCGCAGACTGGGGTCAGTAAATTATGGAAGAGCAGGTTGATTTTGTCCATTCTAATACGGCCTACTGAGTGATAATACATGTCAGGTGTACCAAGTAGTGTTGCAACTATTTGAAGAACATTATTTTTTTCTGAATTCCCCTTTTTGTGGAACATTTCAAACTCATCATTAGTAGTTATTTTTGAAAATTTTCTGTATCTCTTTAGAGTACGTGCCACTTGAAAACCAAATCAATGTCCATAGGATGTACTTTAGCACAACAACAACAAAAAATACAGACTCTTGGGGTGCCTGACTGGCTCAGTCCATAGAGCATGTGACTCGTGATCCTCAGGGTCATGAGTTCAAGCCCCATGTTGGATGTAAAATCGACTTTAAAAAATCCACAATAAAAAATAGTAATAAAAGAAAAAGAAAAAGAAAAAAAAACAAGGAAAAATAAATACAAAAGGTTAATAAATATATGAAAAAGATCCTCCACTTATAATCAAGTAAGTACTTAAAAAATACAGGCTCTATACATTTGATGAATTAATGCATAATAACGTTTCCAAAGTAATTACAAAATAGTTACATTTCAGTGGGCCCTAACACATGCCAGGTACATGATCTCATTTATTATTTTCCATGACTCAGTATGGTGATTAGAAAACTTTATACTTTACGTAAGAGAAAACTAAGGCTGAAAGATTAAGTAACCTGCCTATTGTCACAAAGCTTGTAAGACAGAGCCAGAGTAAAAAACTGAAGTCTATGTGACCTCAAAGATTCGCTGTTTTTATGTATATAATAACACTTGATTAATCATTCATCCACTACATTGCTGATACGTATAAGGTGCTATTACTGAAACTTCACTGAATATTGGTGAAGCTTCAGAGCTATATGACACATGTCTTATATTCTCCTGGATCTTATCGTCATAAGGAAATATCATACAAAAATAAGCAACATAAAAGTGAGATCCTGTTCTGTGTCATTCAAATGTCATTTAACAGAAAGCTATGGAGATTCAGAGAATGGTGTGACTCTTGTTTTATGAAAGTGGGAGTGAGGTAGGTTTTCCAAGGATCAAAACAAGGGAGGAGTGACCATTTCACGCAGAGATATCTGAAGGATGATGAGTGGAGTCCATAAGGTCTAAGGTACAAACTGAATATGACAAGAGTTGGGCTGGGGCATAAAGTACTTATGATGGTAAAGTATTTTATCAGTCAAGGTTGCATCTGAGAAACAGAACTACTAGGATGTGTACACACACACACACGTACACACACACATTTATCTCAAGGAATGGATTACACAATTTTGGCACTGGCTAGGCAAGTCTGAAAAGCATATGGCAGGCCATCAGGAAGGGCAGGCTGGAAGTTCTTGGGCAGAAGATGACCACGGGTAAAATTTCTTCTTTAGGGACATGGCAGTTCTATTCTCAAGGCCTTTAAATTGATTGTATCAAACCCACTCATGTTATCCAGGATGTTCTTTTTTACATGAAGTCAGCTGATTATAGATGTTAATCATATCTATAAAATAACTTCATGGCAATACTTAGATTACTATTTGACTGAGTAACTGGATAGTATAAGCTGATCAAGTCGACACATAGCACTGAGCATCACAAGTACTAATGCCGGGCAAGGCTAAAAAGTTAAGTTGGGAAGGCTTTGCATGGCAGGAGAAGCAGTCTGAGTAGTGAACTAAGTAAGTAGGATTTTAGGAAGATAAATCTTTAGTGATCTGAAAGTTGATTTGGATCAAGAGAGATAGGATGATATTCAGCTTCTTAGGAAGTTAACTTTAATGGTCCAGGTGTGTGGTCTTACGTGTATATATAGGGTAATAGATAAACATACAGTGGAAAAAAAAGATGTGCTAAATATTGTAAGGAAAATTGATGCAACAGAGGAATAATTTATATGTGGGGGAAAAGAAAAATACCTATTTTCATCCTGGCTAAAAGAGGGAATGATCATACCATTAATAGATTTCCACCACTTCATTCACTTTTGGGATCCACTGGTTACAAAATAACCTGATTAAAAAAAAATTAACCAGAGCTGTTGAACTGTAATTCTCCCTGGGGAAGCATATAATAATGTTTACATTTAGATGTTTTCAGTTTTAAAGTAATAGTTATCTGCTTTCATGTTACAATTTCTTTTTTTTAAAAAAAGATTTTATTTATTCATTTGAGACACAGAGATACAGAGAGAGAGAGAGAGCATGAGGAGGGGGAGAGGCAGAGGGAAAGGGAGAAGCAGGCTCCCTGCTGAGCCAGGAGCCTGATGTGGGGCTCGATCCCAGGACCCTGGGATCATGACCTGAGCCGAAGGCAGACGCTTAACCATCTCAGCCACCCAGGCGCCCCTCATGTTATAATTTCTTTAATTTTTTTAAGAACATATTTTAGTTCCACATTCTTTCATTTTATATAAAATTCTATTTCAGAAATTCACATTTAATATTTAGAATATGCTTATTTCAGACCATATGTGGATATAAAATAATAGTTGCTTTCAAAAGTTTATTCTGTATAAAGTTCATTAGTTTTGGGATTTTTTTTGTTTGTTTGTTTAACGAGCAGTGACAGCTTTAATACTAGTTCACTGGGAATTCTGCATGTTATCCTGTGTACTCTGTAGTGATGTTTTCAAATTGCAGGTTATGCTCCATGAAAAAAATGGGGTCATGAAATTAATGCAGGGGGTCACGGGAGGCATGTATTTAAAGATGAAATAGAACAGAAAAGAAAAAGAAACGACATTTTTAGAATGCATATGGTAAACATCAGTTTGTTCATAAAATTGTGGTTCATAGTCATTGAGTATGAAAGCCACTGCCTTTAAACGGTAACCTGCCTTTAAAGTGTACGAAAGACTTCACCAGATTTAACCAATTTAAATCATAAAATAATAATAGGGGGAGCTGCTTAAAAGAGCCATTAAATTTTTAATAGAAGAGATGATCCACATGCAGGTTTAACCACATGCCCTCATTGAATATAGCATCTTAAAATCATTTCTGAAATATGCGCGTAAGCATGATAGGAATGATAGAGAAATAAAGTAAAATGTAAATATCGGTTCACTTGTGCACTCGTTCATTCATACATGTGCTTATCCATTTGAATGGAGTTCCTAATATATGTAAGGTCCTGATCTAGAAAAATGGGAATTGATTAGTAAACCAAATAGATAAAATCCTGCCCTCTTGGGCTTTCCATATAATAAACAATAATATAACTTTTTCAGAAATACCTGCTAAGAAAATTGTATTTTTATTTGTGAATACATTGATTATTATATTGATTTGTATATTGATTTGTATTATTTATATGTTACTGCTATATCGTATTAATATTAGTTACGTATTATATGGTATATATGTATATTAGTATATATAATGTTAACACAATATTTATTAATACACTATTCCAGGCTGTACTAATTGCAATGCAGAGAAAGCAGGATATCGGGGATTGGGAGAAATGGGAAGGAGGGTCCTACTCTGTTACACACAGTGGTCAGGGAAGATCTCTGAGGAGGGCAGAGGCCTAAAGAAAATGAGGGAGGGAGACATGTGACTGCACGAGAGGAGAGTAGTCCAGATGTGGCTAGCATGTACTTGTCTAGTCAAAAACTAGTGGTCAAGGCCGGGCGGCTGGAATGTTGTGGAATGCAGGGAAGTTCCAGAGACACAGGTCGAGTAGAGCAGATGGGACAGCTGGTGTCTTGTAGTTCTTATAGGGCCTTATAGACCACTCTAAAATTTGAAAACCCTTCAATTCAGAGAGTTTTGAGAGAAAGAATGACAAGATCTGAGACACGTTTCTTACAGGGTTAAATTAGCTGTAAGGAGACAAGGGAGGACTTCCCTCAGGAGTGCAGTGCAGGAACCCGGGGAAAGTGATGGTGGCTTGAGGCTGAGGAGGCGCCAAAGGAGAAAGGTCATGGGCCTCTGGGCAGATTTTGAAGATAATGCTGATAGGGCCTATGGATGGATTGTGTATTAGCTTTCCATTTCTGCTATAATTAGAACATTAAGCAGAAATTTTAAAAAATTTGTTTTTGATCACCCTTAAGGAGGAACATGGAATTTTCCATTCCTTCCAACCTTTGATGAGCCTGCTGAACCGTCTTTTCTATAAAGGTGAAATACTAGAAAGCTTTTACTTTAATGAACTTACTATTCTGTTGGTGTTAATGGTCGTTTTTCAAATGAAGAATTATGATGTTTCATACAAAAGCACTTATTGATAAATGTTTTATTCTAAAATGTATCATTATCCCCAAAAAGGTTGGTGTACTTAATCTTATGACATACCAAGCTTTTCTAAGATACAAAAGAAGAATGCGGTTCTAAAGAGATTACCATACATACAACTTTGCACTATTCTGCAGTAAAGAGAGTCAGCATTCCTTGATTATCAGTTTACCACGTTGCAAGTGTTAAAAGTGGGGGAATCGAAAACAAATGGGAACATGGACCTTGACCTTAAAAACTTATGACTTCCCTTGGGGAGAAAGAACAGGCACCAGAAACAAAGAATTTGGGGAGAAAATTAAATAGATTATGAACAAAAAGATAAAATATGAATGTCAAGGAGAAGTTTATAAAGCAAGATTATGTTATATTTCAAGGATTTCTAGAGGTACCAGAGTTTCATGTGTGAAACATGCAGTTTGCCAGGAAGTGTGTTTGATGAGAGAGAAGGCTTGACTGAGTTGTGACCCTCGGTATCTTCCTGAGTGAGTGAGTCCTGTGGTTTCCTGCCAGGCTTTCTCAACCTCACAACATAATCGTCCCAACATTTATAGCATATAAGCTCTTATTTGGCTTCCAAAAACAAACAAAAAACAACAAAGAACAACAACAACAAAACCCCCATGAAAAACAGATATAATCTGAAATATGACAGTAAGTGGTTAGCACTTGAGGTTTTTTTTTTTTTTTAAGATTTTATTTATTTATTTGACAGAGAGAGACACAGCGAGAGAGGGAACACAAGCAGGGGGAGTGGGAGAGGGAGAAGCAGGCTTCCCGCCGAGCAGGGAGCCCGTTGTGGGGCTCTATCCCAGGACCCTGGGATCATGACCTGAGCCGAAGGCAGATGCTTAACAACTGAGCCACCCAGGCGCCCCGCACTTGAGGATTCTACCCTACGTATTTGAAATCCACATCTTAGCCACTTAGATTTGGAACTTCTGGCAAACCTGCTCAATAGTCATTGATACGGAGAAATCAGAACCCAGGTGTACCCCACAATAACAAGGCTGTATCCCATCTCCACTGATGTTACCAGCATTTTATCAGAATAGGTTCATAGTTGCTGCATCCTATTTCGGGGATTGGAGCAGCCCCTTCCCAGTCAAACTGTCTGGGTTCAAAGTTCAGCTCTCTCAGTTAATATCTGAATTATGTGACTTTTCTATTCTTGAGTTTTCTCATTTGTAAAATGAGATTAGTAATTGTACCTAATTCATTGTACTGCTAGGAGGCTTAAATGAGTTAAAAACCTCTTCAATCAATGTCTTGTGTATCAAAAGCTTATTATTATTAATATGATAGCCAATGTTCTGTCAACTCTGAAGTCACACTATCTCTTGAGAATAATGTGGCATTTGCATTATTCTCTGAAAAACAGAACAAAGTTCTTAGAGTACATGTCAGGTGTTGTATCCTTTCCATTTACATCAGAAACCATGAGAACCAGCTTGAGAATTTCAATGGGGGAAGGAATGGGTTTTCCTGCAAGCATGGCAGGAGACCCAACAGTGCCAACCTTGTAGGTTTATATACAAGAGAAGGTTTTGATTGTTAAAGAAAAATACCATTGTAATCATTCTTTCCTGTTACCTTGAGTTTTCAATAGCTGCATTCCAGAGCAGGATGTTAATCCAAAGATCATCTTGGTCTTAGAGTCAAATATAGAAAGATGAGAAAGTCCATGCAAAACCTCATAAAACTGTTACTGAGTTTTACAAGTGAAAAGTTAATGAAGAGAGAAAATGGCAGCATTATGTGGCGTAATGAGTCATGGTAAAGGAAGGTTTTAATGTAACTAAATCATTTTACTAACGATTTCTCAAATTATTTTTGGTGAATATATGATAAATTACCCTTCAGTGAAATGTTAATATTGGTTTGTGACTTAACAGAAGAAAATTTGGCTCCCAGAAATACATATCTACTACATTGTCCAAACAAAAGGAAATTAGCAAAGAAAACATTCAAATGGAACCCAGTGGAAATCACTGAAACTTGGGCAAAAGATACATCCTTATAATTGATGAGATGTATTGCTGACACATCCAAAATGGTTTAGGATTCCAAATTCCTAAGATTCTTTAGAGCAGCTTTAGAGTAGCAGCAAACATAAGCATTTGCCAGTTTTGCTGGTTGTAGATACCAGGGGAATGTAAACAAAACAAAATGAAAGCAAAAACCGTAGAGCTTAACTGCATTCCATGTGATTCATTTCATTTGTTCAAAAATGAATTTTAGTGAATCTCAAAGCATAGGGACCATTTCAAAAAAAAATTTTTGTAGAGTCTTTTAAAAAAGTTTTCATAGACATTAGAACTGGTTTTTAATAATGCTAATATGTGTAGAACATATTCATTCCAAACATTTTTTTTTTTAAGATTTTATTTATTTGCGAGAGAGAGAACGAGAGACAGAGAGCATGAGAGGGAGTGAGAGGGAGGAGGGTCACAGGGAGAAGCAGACTCCCTGCCGAGCAGGGAGTCCGATGTGGGACTCGATCCTGGGACTCCAGGATCATGACCTGAGCCGAAGGCAGTTGCTTAACCAACTGAGCCACCCAGGCGCCCCATTCCAAACATTTTATAATTGTAGTGTAAGCATAAAAATTGAATATTAACTATCATGCTTTCCAATTAAAAAAGTGTTATATGCTATATCATATATAGGTAATAATTCTGCATCTGTACTCTTTGGAAATGCTCCTTTATGTACCACCGCAACATGACACATGCTTTAAAAGGAAAATAGAAAGCTATAGTATGTTATTTTTCCATTGCTTTCTTTTTTTGGGGGGGTGGGGTCTATATTTATTTATTTATTTTTTTTTTGATGTAGTGTTCCATGATTCATTGCTTGTGCATAACACCCAGTGCTCCATGCAGAACGTGCCCTCTTTAATACCCATCACCAGGCTAACCCATCCCCCCACCCCCTTCCCCTCTAGAACCCTCAGTTTGTTTCTCAGAGTCCATAGTCTCTCATGGTTCTCAGAGTCCATAGTCTCTCATGGTTCGTCTTGCCCTCCGATTTCCCCCTCATTTTTCCTTTCCTACTATCTTCTTCTTCTTCTTTTTTTTTTTTTTTAACATATAATGTATTATTTGTTTCAGAGGTACAGGTCTGTGATTCATCAGTCTTACACAATTCACAGCGCTCACCATAGCACATACCCTCCCCAGTGTCTATCACCCAGTCACCCCATCCCTCCCACCCCCCACCACTCCAGCAACCCTCAGTTTGTTTCCTGAGATTAAGAATTCCTCATATCAGTGAGATCATATGATACATGTCTTTGATTGACTTATTTCGCTTAGCATAATTATCCATTGCTTTCTTTAGAATGGGAAGCTATAAATCTTTCATGCTAAATAATTTGAAAACAAAGAATATAATAATAATGGGAAATTTGCTGAATTATGACTTTATAGTTGGTGTGTGCTTATGAAATACAAGAATAAATAGAAAAAGGGCGCCTGGGTGGCTCAGTTGGTTAAGCGACTGCCTTCGGCTCAGGTCATGATCCTGGAGTCCGGGGATCAAGTCCCACATCGGGCTCCCTGCTCGGCAGAGGGTCTGCTTCTCCCTCTGCCCTCTTCCCTCTCGTGCTCTCTGTCTCTTATTCTCTCTCTCTCAAATAAATAAATAAAATCTTTAAACAAAAAAAAGAATAAATAGAAAAAGAGAAATGACATTAGTAAGCACCTAACATCACCTAATTTCTCAATTCTGGAGATGAACTTATAAAACTAATTCCTGAAAAGCATATGGTTGTTTTAAAAGATCCTTGTGTTTTTTTTTTTCCCCTAAGTTTTCTCAGGTAACTGAAATAGTTATTAAAAAATTTTATTTACTCATTACTACTTTTTTTTATGAAGGTATATTGACATATGCAACATTATATTACTTTCAGGTATACAACAAAATGATTAGATACTCGTGTATATTGTAAAATGGTCACCACAGTAAGTCTAACGTAATTTTGAAGGTGATCATCATTGTAAACTTACTTTACATTTGACAATTCTCTTAAAAAGTATCATATAGCTGTTAGAAATTATTGAATAGAAACTAAAAACTCCATATTAATTATTCCTTATAACATTTCACTATGGACTACATTGTCTTTTTTCTTAAAAAATTGTGTTACGAATTCATAGACTTTGTGTTGAAAAGGACTTTGAGAATCTTCCAATTCCATCTCTTTCTTGATAAAATAAATTGAGGCTCAAGCTTACACAACAAGATAGTAGCAAAATTCAGTCTAGAAATCAAGTCTTCTATGATCATTTTTTTTCCATTGCAATTTACTATTCCCAGTTTTAAAGAGAAAACCTACTTAGCAAGCAGATAAATGAATCCAAAGACAAAATATAATATGTATACCTGTCTTCCCTTTACATACGTTAATTGTGAAATTGGTTTGTCTATGTAGCTCTGTCTGTTAATTGATCCCTTGGATATCATTTACAACTAGCCAGGAGTTTAGCAGAGATGTGAGCTAAAGGAGACTAAGTAAAGTCTATGTATTTACCTCCCTACCAGAAAGGCCACAGAGTCTAAGCTTTTGTAAAGTACTTTGTCTTATTCTGCTTTGCCTAATGGTATTAATATTAGTATAAGCCCCTGATGAAAAATGCCTATGGTGTTATTTATCTTTAAATACTTCTTCAACTGGAGAGCACCTAGTTTTAAATGGGGAATTCTCTGAATGTTAGATACATTTGTCATTTATTTCATATTTCTACATGGATTTGTTTGGCACTATGTGAAATAACAAGAAAGTTTGTTCTTAGCCGAAGAATATTTGTGAAAAGGGAAAAGTCTGATTTGGCCTTAAGGGGTCAAGTAGTAACATTCTGAAGCCTGGAATATGAAATATAGGGATCTGGGCCAAAAGCACAGCCAGGGAATATTATAGTTTTGGGGAAAAAATATTTGAAAATGTAAAAAAAAAATAAAATTATCAAATTTTTTATCAAATTGATTTCAATAGCAGTTTTGGTGAGTAACTAAAATAAGCATGAGCTAAATATAAGAAAATTAGGAAAGAAGTGAACCTTTTTGAACAAAGGACCTATGAGAAATGGGAATGAAGAAGGGATTACTATGGGAGATAAAATACAGCAGGAAATACCAGGGTTTTCAGATTATTTAGATTTAAACATTGAATCAGCATAAATTATTAGTGGATATATGGTTGCATTTCAAATATCGATTGGAAAGACGTTAGGTGGAAGAAAGTTGTCTCCGGAATTCTTTGTCATTTGATTTGGGTATTGTGAAATAAGAGAAGCAGTCCACTCACTTCAGAGACAGAGCTTCTTCTAACAAAACCAAGATTCCAGCTGACTGTGTTCTTATATTTTAGGAGATGTTTGGAAGAAGTAATCTTTCATCGCTTAGGAAATATGTACATACATATATTTAAACCAACTAAAGTCATTTTTGTCTTTTTTCTAATCTTATGAACTATGAGAAACTTCATCTCCATAGCAATTATGCATATTTTTACATTTAAGAATGGTCTCCTGTTGTGTGCCTGTTTCTTCAGTTTCCAAGAAAGTGTTTATTATCTTCTCTTTTTTCTTCCTGCTCGAATAAGCAGTTCCTTTTTCTGAACCTTTAAAAATCATGTACAAAAAAGTACAAGTAGAGTCCAGTCTCAGTCTTTGTAGCAGATACTATTGGAGCATCTCTTTTTTCTGTAACTTGCATAGTTGTGATAGCAAACAGTAAAAATAAAGGCCATGGGGAGCTCAAGATCTGATGTAATTTATGCAACCATAGTCTGAGAAAAGATTTATCTCAAAGTATAGCGAGCACAGATAAAACATGGAAGAAGCAGTTATTCACATTTTAGGTCTGCACTGTATTATTTGCTAAGAATAACAACTTTATTATTTTGTAAACATGATAAAAGCTAATTAACAGTTAAGCAGTGTACAAAAGCACAGAAGTATAGAAATATACAGAAGTATAGAAAACAGAACTATAGAAATCAACACAATGCTCAAAATCTTATCAGGCAGAAATAACCCAGTGTTAACTTACCTGGACCAGAAGTCCAGGTAACCTGGACTCTCTCTGAATAAATACAAATACAAGAATAGATAGATAGATTTAAAGAAAATAACATTCAACAGTATATAAACAACTCTATACCAACAACTTTATACCAATAACTGTGCATTTCACATCTGTCATCTCATTTAATCTTCACAAATGCCCAATGAGATTAAGGCTATTAATATCCCCCCATTAAACAGCAAAATTGTAATATTAAACTGCAAATAGTTGAATAGTTAAGGAGAATGAGGCTGGGAATGAATAGACAGTTTGGATGAATCAGCTTTATAAGAAGGAAATTATAATATGCATGCTGTTTTACAATAAAAAGCATTGAACTTTACTTGAATTTAATAGTCGAAAAGATGAAGTGAATTAAAGGAGTTACTAAATATCAGAAATGTGTATCTTTGCCACAAGGGATATTAATTCCTAAAAGATTGCTCTAACGTTAAAGGAAGACATTTATGAAAGTCATTAAATATCTGGCATCCTTATGTTTTTCCTGAACATCACATTTCAGTTTTTGACAGTGTATATGTGAATGATGAGGCGGATAGCCTACTTAACATTCCTCCTCCTAGCATGCTCCACTCCCCGGATTTTGTTGCTCATTTCGATTCTGCTTGCCAGGATTTGCAACATTTACATTTTGTTCTGAAACTGTAATTCCCCTAGTAGTTTAGTTCTAATTATATATTGAAATGGATTCAGATTACCAACACTCCTTTTACCATTTCTTTTCTATTTCTGAGCTCTTGATGTGATTCTGGTTTTCCTCTTCTAAAAGTTTTTCAAAAAAGACTCAGTAACTTCAGTATTTCATGAGATATTTCATATTTGAGAATGTCTGCCTATCATCTTAAATCTTCCTTTCCCTCAGAGCACTAGTCCCCAGTGCAGTCTCCCCTCATTTTCTTGTTGAGTAAATATCTGAATCCACCTCACTTTCCTCTTGAAGTTGTCTTCCTTTTTTTGTATAGATGCCCAAGACTTCATTCTTTATCATTACATTTTAATAACATAGTGTATGGGCCGAACTTAAGTCTCAGCAAACATCTCTAATGCCTCACAACCAGGAAATGAAGTCCTCAGCTCTATTGAAGGCCACTAGGAGGAGAAGTGAACAGAAAATGAGGCCTCTGTTCTTCACAATACAACAAACTCACTTACTCAAAGAAATAGATACGGGGTGACTAAGGGCTATTATTCGTACAATGGAACCAACAGTTTTTTGATCTGGGAGGGCTGAGTGCTGTCATCAAAAGAGCACTGGACTTTGGAGTCTCAGAACTAAGCGGAGAGCAGACTCCTCAGCCCTGGTATTTAACTGCTTTCATAAATACCAGGAAAGCCTGGTATTTAACTGCTTTCATAGCTGTGAAATGCAAACAGTATTCTCCTTATGAAGCTTTTATGCCAATTAAACAAAATAACAATCTGTACATTGCCTGGCACATGGTTGGTGCTCCCTAAATGATAGTGTTCCCGTGTCTCTCTTTCAGTTATACCTAGACTTAATAAAGATTTGATATAACCTTGTTATTATGGGAAGAAAAAGTTTCCCACTTTCAAACAACCAGCTGACAGATTGGAGTCTTTAGAAGGCAGCACATTCATTAGTAGATTAGTCCCTGATTCTTTGCATATTTGGATAATACCACTGTTCCAAGATTCAGTGTTAAGAAATCATAGAACCAAGTTGCACAATCCTCCCCTCTACCTGTACCCCGTCTCTCAGGCAGATTTTATCTGTGATAGAATAACTCAGGAATGGTGATGGACAAGGCAGCAAGGGTTAATTACTTCAAGGAGATTCAGAGTCAGAGAGCATAAATCACTCTATCCCAGACTCTGTGCAGGTTCAGGTAAGAAATGGTATCCTGGGCAGCAAGCAAGCACTGAAGGGCCTTGATCTGCCTTCACTTGATCCCCAGTTATAATCCTAAATAATTAAAGGTAGATCTCTAGCTCCATCAGGGTTTGCATTTATTTCTGAGGATTACCACACCACACCACTTACGTGGTTACATGTCTGTTTTTATTGCTCATTAGAATGGTATTGCTCCAGACTTGCTCACACAAACATTTGCCGAGGTGATGGAATAAAAACAAAGCAAGTCTTGTAAGCAGAGAGCTATTTTCATTTGCAAAAATTCAGACTCAATAGTATGCTACAGGAACTGCTGTGGGAAAATGAGTGAGATTGAATATGCTCAGGCATTGTCAGGAGAACATGTCAGTAAATTTAATTTTTAAAATGTGTGTAGAAAGAGTAAGGAAACAACAGCTAAATAATTTAAGAAACTAGAATTTTACAGATGATTTTGTATGTTTGCATGTGAGCATGGCAGTAGCAAGTTAAAGTAGGAAATTGGGTATTCAATGAATTATCCTTTTTGGAAAAGTATATAAGACAGAAATTTTATAGTAGAGATGTACAGAGCACAGATCTATGAGCATTGTGTAAATGATACTTGCACAACTTTAGCTCAGACTTTTATAATGAATTAATGTTACTTTTTACATTTATTTAGTAAATTTCATAAGTAATAGCCTTCTATATGTTTTCCAATGTAGTAAAACTTGCAAAGAATGGAAACACACATGACATTATAGTGAATGATCCAAACAACAGGGCATTAATTAACCAAGTGAGTACAGTAGCTCATTCAGTGGCCACCAACATAAAATGGAAATCTTCATAGTTAAAAAATAGTTAATGGACTATTACAAATTTAAATGATTTTGGTGTTAGTTTCATCATGAATCACCTCATGGTGAGATGATGTGTAGAACTCTATGCATAGTGAGTTTGATTTTAGGGCATAAATTAATAGTCTTTTAATCGAGTTCCAAGAAGCAAATTTGTAATTTCAGAAAACTGATCAACAAAAGACATGAATGCTTACTTTACAGTTTTTTAGGGACTGGTTCAGTCTCCTTCTTTTTAGCATGTATGAGGTGCCAGACTCCAGGTCTTATAGAAGAATCTCCAAGGATTACACAGCGTTGGATGATTGGAAGGACACACAGGACCCCTTGGGTCTCATGCATGTCTTTACTCATGTAAGGCTTTAATAAAGGCGGTGAAAATGTTACAGCAAGAGAAAGCATCAGGAGCCCAAGAAGCTTCCAGCACAGCTCTCTAGGACCCTTGGTTAGCCACACAGGACTCATCTCCAGATTATGAACCACCAACATAGGTGGAAGGAATTTTGGCTTTGAAAGAACTTGTTCTTATGTTGGCCAAAAATAAATATCATTTTTCTACATATCCCAGAGATACACATAGAGCTGGCTCACTAGCTTACACACTGTGGCACCTTGAATTACACTGAGGATCATCCATGGGAAGGATGAAGAAAGATTTCCTAATGGAGATCAAGAATCAGTGGAAGTGATTTTAGTGATTACGGTGAGGTGGCTGTTACAGTCACGCATGCACATCATCCCAGAGACATCCCAGAAAATGGCACAGTTTACAAAGTCTAAGGGTTCAATATGGCTGGAGTATAAAGTATATGTAAGTAAACTAGATAAAGAATCATGAAGATAATTCCTCATTTGCATTCCTAAGTGACAGGCATGTTGTGATAGACTTGAATTTGAGATAGGGGATAATGAGGTATCAAGTTAGGAACACCTCATTTGGAGATATCCAAGAAATAATTAAAAGCCCAGGATACAGAGCACAGTATTTTGAGACCACTCAGCACTAAGCAACTAAAAGACTAATGCTGTGATCTTGATATTTTAAGAGTTCTAATAATTCCTGTCAGAAACCTATTATAAATAGGGCAACAAACAAACAAAAAAAATTGTTTTGAAATCTGTCTCATGCTGTGAACTTATGTTAGAACAAACTACTGTTTTCAAGTTATAACACCTTCAAAGGAAAGTGTTTCTCAGTTAACAAAGGTACTTGCAGAAGACCAGGTGAAAGCTGGCTTCCTGTGGAGAAGTTTGCCTTACCAGTTTCGTTATGGCTTCTTTCCACCATGTGGGTTCAAAGGAAACATTCCCTTCTTTCTTTTCCATTTTCTCTTTTATCCAAGGATTTTAATTGACTTCTAAAATAACAATTAATTGAAGTTAAGTTTATATGTGTACATGTGTGGACACAAATATATATAATTTACACGCATGTGTAAAACACACATAAATGCATGCACATGTAAGAACTCTGAATTTATTACATCTAACAGATCAAACGACAAATGGTACCAGCTTCTCAATCTGACTATTTTCATGTTGGCATAGTGCCTTTAAAATAAGCAATTTCTTGGGCGCCTGGGTGGCTCAGTCGTTAAGCATCTGCCTTTGGCTCAGGTCATGATCCCAGGGTCCTGGGATCGAGTCCCGCATCAGGCTCCCTGCTCTGCGGGAGGCCTGCTTCTCCCTCTCCCACTCCCCCTGCTTGTGTTCCCGCTCTCGCTGTCTCTCTCTCTGTCAAATAAATAAATAAAATCTTTAAAAAATAAAAAATAAGCAATTTCTTGAAACCTGAAAAATCATAAAACCACATTTTTTTCCTTTTGAGTGACAGCCAGTTCCTTTCAAGTACTAAATAGCAAGGATCATTAATATTTTTTTTTATTTTTTTAAAGATTTTATTTATTCATTTGAGACACAGAGAGAGAG
Organism: Leptonychotes weddellii; assembly: GCF_054177405.1. Lineage (NCBI taxonomy): Eukaryota > Metazoa > Chordata > Mammalia > Carnivora > Phocidae > Leptonychotes > Leptonychotes weddellii. Next base: position 41,762,954 of record NC_138371.1, on the reverse strand, counting down.
AGAGAGAGCATGAGCAGGGAGAGAGGCAGAGGGAGAGGGAGAAGCAGGCTCCCCGCTGAGCCAGGAGCCTGATGTGGGACTCGATCCCAGGACCCTGGGATCATGACCTGAGCCGAAGGCAGACGCTTAACCATCTGAGCCACCCAGGCACCTGGATCATTAATATTTTTTTAAAGGTTTATTTATTTATCTGAGAGAGAGAAAGCAGGAGGGAGGGGCAGAGGCAGAGGGAGAGGGAATCTCAAGCAGACTGCGTACTGAGCATGGAACCCAATGTGGGGCTCGATCTCATGACCCTGAGGTCACGACCTGAGCTGAAAACAGGAGTCGGAGGCTTAACCGAGTGTGCCACCCAGGCGCCCCAGATCATCAGTATTATATTGTATGTGTATCTCATCCTGCTTCATGATAAAGTGTCTAAAAAGTAATCCTAAACAAAAAGCTATTTCCCCTGAGCTGCAAAGTTACACATGTCATTTAGAATAGTGGTTTCTATGCCTTTGCAAACTGTCGTGGCTCTGCCAAATGTTACTACCTTAGGTTTGTGCCTTTCCATTCCAGTGAGGTAGTCAGAGCTAATATATTTTACAAACAGGAATAAGCACAACCTCAGAGTGCTTAAATTACTTGTTTAAGGTCACACCATGTCAAGTAGAAGTGAAACCTGGGCTTCGGTGCAGATAATGTTCTTTTAGGTTCTGACCTATTTGAATTATATTTCTTTTCTTCTCTAAGCTGCCTTATCTCTATTTTCAGAAAAGTAAGAGTAGGGGAATATATTGTCCAGTTACTCATGTATTTTTTTATGACATAACTTTTATTTTGAACTTTACATTAAAGCAACCTTCTGCATAGAAGTATATAAAAAAGACAAAGCTGCTTTTGAGAGTGGTGGGCTCTTAATCTATGGAAATACTGCTCCTTGGTACCTTATTGCCCCATTCTTTTTTTTTTTTTTTAACCTGTACACTTACTTTCTGCTCTGTCTCAATGCAAATAGACATTCTAGTAAGTTGGGCATGCATATCCTTGGTCAGATTAAGAGCTACCACAATGATTTGTGGCCCAAAGAAACATCTTCACTGAATATGCAGGATTAATCTTATTTGGGCTTAATTAGAATGGATCAGTCTTTCTTAAACTGGTGTGTTTGTTAAAAATGCAGATTCCCTGTCCACCTACTCTGATTAAGTTAATTTTTTTTTTTTCGTTAATCTAGAATGAGCCCAGAAACCTGCATTTGTACTTGAGAAACATGGAAAAGATAAGAGTATTTTCTTTGTATTGGAGGGGACAAAGAGCAAAACAAATGAAATACACAGATAAAGTCTATTTTAATCAATAGTGTCCACCATGTTCCCTACCAGTCTTTACAGGAAGCTAATAATAAGTAGCAAAATTGAGTGGCTTTAGTTTCAGTTCTCTGCTCCTGCACACCAGCTGTGACAGTGTTGTTAATAAGCATCAAAATCATTCAAAGGTGATGATTTATGAGACTAAAAAGAAAACTGCAGTATCTGAGTAATCTATTATACTGGTGATACCTAGATAAATAAATCTTTGGGGAAGAAAGATCTTAAAATAAAATTGACTGTGCTACCATAAGGAGTAACCTTTCAAGCTCAGTGGAAATGCTTCTCTTAAACCGTTCTTGGATGTTTGCCTAGTAGAGACCTATTAGCATCAAGATTTTCTGAATGTCTATCTATGATTAGCAAGATTTGATGGAGTCAAAATTATACAGTAGTTTGCTTTGGAAATTCCTTGTTTTCGTCCATTTTCTTTTCCACACTCCCTCAAGGGTTTTCCCAACTTCCCTTTTCTTAAATTCACATCCTTTATCTGCTATTTTCTATCAGATTGGGTAAGTGTTAGTGACTGGTCATTGGTATATGCTGACTGCTCAACTCATTGTACCTACCAGTAATAATAACCCTACTAGCATTGTTCACTGCTTGTTGGGCACATATTCTGCCTTTATCCTCATGGTAGTCCTCTGAGCTAGGTAATGTAGTTAGAACAACCTTTTGGTATACATATTACCTACTTCCGTTATTATGATGGCCCCCATTTTACAAATAGGGAGATTAAGGTTTAGAGAAATTTTTTAATACCTTGCCCAGGGTTACACAGCTAATAATCAGTAGAGTTCTCAAGTTCAGACAGCATGGATTTTAGAGCATGAGTTCTAATCACTACAGCATGCCACCAGGTATTAGAACTTTAAGCTCTTTATCTTTATGTAAGTAGAGAATGTCTCCAGTTAAAGACCTTTCTGTGTCTTATTTTGTTCTGTTAGAAAAAGATGGTCCTGTGTCTTTTCCCTTAGTAGTCTCCTGCTCTTCTGTTAAGTAGCTTCTAGCAATTTATCTCTGGGATTGCCAGAACAGAAAAGGACAAGTGTCCCATTGTCACTGCTTTCTTCCAGCACATATCTGCCAGTAGGCTGTTTCTACTCCTCTCCCAGGCTTTCATTTGCAACCTTGAACACTCTTCTGTGTCCCCACCTCTTGTGTACCAGGTTTCCTAGAGCCATATTTTCTATTTTCTATCCCTCAACTTATAAATTTCACTTTGTTCAGAAAGTACATTTGTTACTCATTTGCCCTGATTTCATAGACAGCCAACTCATGCTTTATTAGAATTCTGGTACCTAAGAAAGCCCTAGTGGTAAGAAACAATTGTGGGAGGCTTTGGTTGGAAAGGATCCTGGGGGGAGGGGGGGTGGAATGGATTGCTATACTGGGCCAGTTCCAGTGAAAAGAGGGAGAGAGAGAGGAGAGAGCTACATCTGATGGCCATGGAAGGAGGTGTTCGATTAGATATTTAATTTATTATGACTGCCCCATGGCTGGCAAGGCAATTCTTAAGGAAAGATTATCTGTACATTTTAGAACATTTGTCAGAATGCATTCTTGAACGTACCCTCAGTTTTAATAAAGATACTATTGCATATTTGTTATTGGTGCTAAATGAATATGCTAGAGGAAATCATTAATTATGTCTGTAAGGTAATGTCTATAATATTAATTTATATAGAAATGGAGATTAATTATCTTACTAAAGTTAAAAATTGTCTGCCTTTAATCTGCAAACTGATAAAACATTTCCTGATATTTCCATAACTCTTAAATGAGATATATTTGAAAATAATTTCCACAGTGCGTGACACGTAGTAGAAGCCTAATACGTATTAGAAATTGTTCCTTTCTCTGTGCTTTCTAGCCATCTGCAAGAATTTCATTTAATCTGTGAGTATTTCAGAATGCTAGTAGAGCATAACTTGAAGATGCTTTTAAGGGGTGCTCTATTGGAGTTTTCCTAGAAGGTCTCCTTTTCATGTAAATATAACTAGACATGAACACAACTGCCATGAGCTTTGAATATAATACTATTCACTGAATTCTTTCTACAAGCGACTGAGAGGACAGTTGCCCAGCTTAATGCCTTATGAATCCCTGAATTAGTAATGCTATTATCATGTTTATTTTGACAATATTGTATAAAATCTAAGTAATACATATATACATTTTACATTAATTCTCAGAAATCCATATTTATCTGTATTCCTAACTCTCTGGATTTAATTTTATGTTAACATATACTTATTAAAATAAAGTCTTAACAAGTCTTTTAAAAATGTTTATCATAATTTCCTCAACACATTTTTTGTCCTGGTAATTACCACCCTTGATTTTGTACTGTGGAGTATCTCAAAACTAATGCTAACGGCGATTCTTAAGAGAGCTAAGTAGCAGAAATAATTCAGCTGTCACTACCGGGTAGTGAAGAGAATGTTACGACTTTCACTTCCAGCATTAACAATGTGGAGATAAGGACAGCTCTCAAAGGAATGCACTGTCTGAAGAATAAAACTGATAAGATGTCATGATTCATATATTCTCAATTTGAAAAACTTGACTGAAGAAACTAATTGGGACTTTTAAAAGCTTGGTGGATCTACTGGAGGTGGGAACTATACTAAGGAGAATCATTTTTAGAGCCGGGTTTGAGTTGCCTGAATGTTACATATACCCTACGGGGCCTTTAAGTGCATTTCACACCCAAGAACTATTTCTGGTTCAGTAAATTAAATGTTGACATAACAATTATGAAGAAAGTTATTGAGACAGAATATAAAGGCAAACATAGTATTATCCCATTTTGATTGAGAGTGATAGGTATTTCTCCAAAGTACTTAAAAATAGCAAAGTATATGGTGGGTTGAACTAAAGTCAATAATAACTGTGAAGCTGGTTTTCATATTTATCGTTTCTATAAAAATAAAACAAATAAATCTAGTGGGTTATTTCAAATTTAATGAACTGTCTAGCATTTCAGCCAGTGAAATCATATTAATCCAGTTGCATATCAAAGTCCCATCGTATATATGAAACACTTATTTTATCTTGTCAACTGTGAATCAGATAGTTAACAAGTTGTGTTTCTTTGTGCTGCTGCTAAAGAACTTGTAGCCTAGTTTGTGATCTACCTCTAGCAAATTTATAGGATTACACTGCTTTTGACTAAAAACCCGTTTCTACTCCATATTCTTGTTTTATTTTCTGTTGACTTCATTTTTCTATTTTATTTTATCTTCCTTTATTTTATGACCCTTCATAAACCACTTTAAATACATTTGAGGAAATAGTGGAATGATTTCTTAATCAATGAAGTGAAAAAAATGGTGTGGGTTTTTTGGTTTTGTTTTGTTTGGTTTTTTGGTTTTTGGGTTTTTTTTGAAGAAGGAACTGGGCGTGGGTCCCTAGGAACCCAAGATCAATCATCACCAAAATCCTCTTGGTCTTCCACCTCTCTTCTGAACCCTGCTGTTTCTTTCTCCAAGGAAAACCAGCTCTGTTCTGAAGACACTGAATCCAGTTGCCCTTCCCATCCTTGAACACTTTCTGCAAATGGTGGATGTTTTCTCCACACAACTACACAACTCACCCCAGAACACCTGGCCTGGCAGGTGAATTGATTGGCCTTCTCTTTTTTCTCCCTATAATCTCCTAGCTTTGAGTCTCATGTTATCAAACTGTGCCAGTTATCTTCTCCTAATTGAAATCATCTACAATCCTCAGGTCACTTCTCCATTCCTTCAGTATTCTGGCTCCTGCTTTGTTGTCATTGTCCCCAAAATAACTCCATAAGAGGAAGAATATTATAATTTACAGAATGGTCACATAGGAGCAGATGCTCTTGTGAGGTAGTGATCTCCCTGTCAGTAAATATTCTCAAACAAATAGACATAGCCTGCCAAATCTTTGGATAGGGCCTATACCTGATTCACCCCTTGCATGCAGATGTGCTACTCTAGCCCAGCAGTGGAATTAGCAGCGTACAATTCTATTCACACAGAAAATCATAACCAGTAGGTTAAATATTTGGCCCCAAATCAATACATCTATGTATATATCAAACTTAGAATATATAAATTATAGACATTGAGATTATTTACATGAAATATGTCCCGAATGCTGTGTCTTGACCTTCATAAATTGGATCATTTAACAGGGTAGGTTTCAGACTTTAACCAATTTATAGTCACTGAACCAGTATGCTTCTAAGGTGACCTCAGACTAACTTGTGTTGTACTATATGGTTGACCAGCTGCATGACCTCATTAATGAGATCACCACACACCTACATTGTATACATAAGTGTACTTAATTTAACAGCAAATATAATTATAGTAACTTATAAAATTTTTTACTTTATTAAATTTAGAAAAGAAGGTTCTGGGAAAAGGTCATATGCAGTATACTTAGCACCTAATGAAGTTTTTTGTTTTTTTTTTTTTAAAGATTTTATTTATTTATTTGACAGAGACAGATAGCGAGAGCAGGAACACAAGCAGCGGGAGTGGGAGAGGGAGAAGCAGGCTTCCCCTCGAGGAGGGAGCCCGATGTGGGACTCGATCCCAGGACCCTGGGATCATGACCTGAGCCGAAGGCAGACGCTTAACGACTGAGCCACCCAGGCACCCACCTAATGAAGTTTTAATGCAATGTTTCCTACAAATTTTAATCTCTAACGTTTGATAAATACTACCCTATTTATCCACGCCCTTCCTGTTGTCTTTAAGTATAGTGTAATGGGTGTAATTGCTAATATCATATACATTTCATAGTCCCTTTTTAATTTCAGATTCCCACTTATTAAATACCTAGAATTGTAATGGAACATTAAAATCATTGGAGGAACTAGCATGACAAATACCACTTCCTTTTCACTTGTATTTATCTAATTTCAAAGTAGAAGAAAAAGCCAGAAACTAATTGATTATTCTTATTTTCTATAAAACACTTGGGTCATATGGAACAATTTAATTTCAAGGAGACTCTTTGGCTTTTATTATAAAATAGTTTTAGTTCTCCTAGTTGATTGAGACCAGTCTATTGAATATTAATTTATTAAATAACAATCACTGTGCTAACCAGTATTGTCTCCTTATCATAAGCGATCCTCAGAATGACTTTATATAGAAATATCATGCCACTTTTTTTTTTATAAAGAGTAACTGATTTGGGGATGTAAAGTACATTGACCAAAACAACTTAGTAATAGTAGATCCCAGATACAATCTTATTTTTTTATTATGTTATGTTAATCACCATACATCACATCATTAGTTTTTGATGTAGTGTCTCCGTGAGTGCATAGATTCTTCTTAAGCACTTTATCACCATGCAGAATAAAGTTTGCCCTTGTCATTCAGTAAATAGCCAATATTTGAGGACAGTATGACTTAACGAAAATAAAGCCTTTTGACTTCAGCGTTTACATGAGGACTGTATTTTATAAATCATGTATATGGTAAGTTGCTAAGTTTGCTCTCCTGATAACAAGCTGAACATTCAGTCCAAGTGGAGAACCATCCACAGCCCGAACTTCTTTCTTCTAGGAAGGGTTCTTAGAGCAGCAAGCCAAACATACCTATGGAGAGAAGCTAATAAGATTGTTGAGAGATTGGGGCGCCTGGGTGGCTCAGTCATTAAGCGTCTGCCTTCGGCTCAGGTCATGATCTTGGGGTCCTGGGATCGAGCCCCACATCGGGCTCCCTGGTCGGTGGAAAGCCTGCTTCTCCCTCTCCCACTCCCCCTGCTTGTGTTCCCTCTCTCGCTGTGTCTCTCTCTCTCTGTCAAATAAATAAATAAAATCTAAAAAAAAAAAAAAAAAAGACTGTTGAGAGACTAAGAGTTACTTGCCCTTCTCCTGACCTTTGTTTGTACCATCCACCCACTTTGCATTCCTTTCTGCAGACTGCTGGCAGGATTTCTAAAGGCAGAGCTTGACAGATGGGATTCTAGTGACTGAAGCCCCTCTCGCTCCATGAGATGTCATCAAGGACTTAGAAAAGGTCCTTCCCCAAGCTCTCTGCTGTATGAAAGGCTATCTCCCTTCAACTAAAGCATTAACCATGTTAAAATGGCAGTAATTCTCAGAATCTTTAGTAAAATTCCATTATGGAGTTTACTGGGGCTTTATAGAGTGAGGCTCCCTGGGTTGGTACAGCTGTTTCAACTTGAATACTGGGTAACAGAATGTAAATTTTGGAACAAAGAGAGAATGCCATTTGTGTCCTAATTCCTACTTGTAGCAGCATCCATAATTTCTCTGGACATACGTAATATTGAAATTTATACTTGATTAGCCCTGAAGTGAGAGGCAAATAAGTGTCATGATTCTAATGATATCATGTCCTTGTCCATACTTCACTTATTTGTGCCTTTTAATAGCATTTATCTCTTTTAAATAGAAACACATCAATCATAAGACTGAGTCAGTATATGTATTTTATATTAAGCCTGATGGGCAAGGAATTGAAGTGGCATGTCACAAAATGCTTAAAAGTCTGTTAAAAATAAGTAGGTTACTTTAAACTTTAGTCATATTAATAATGAAATGCATGTGGAGTAGAGGTTCATCTGAAATACCAGTTCTGCAGTCTAAAAATAGTAAATTTAAGTATTTGATGCATTAATCAAATATATCATGGGAATAAGAATATATAATTCTTTTTGATAAAAGTAATGTACTGCAATATAATTCTGTATAAGTAATGGGGAGGTTTCTTTATATATATAATTTGGAATTGTAGTCACTAATCAGGTTATTAAATTTTTAGAAGTAGTCCAATAAAGACATAAAGGTCTGTGTTAATACCAGGATTAGAACTTTCAAAGGGCAGCTGAAAAATGCTCTCAAAAGCTGCCCAGGAATATGCAACGATTGATTTTTTTAAAAGGCCAAGGAAAATCAAATAAAATCAACATATAGCAGAGTTCAAGCAAAGCCATTTAAGCATTACACTAAAGACTAAGTGGTGCTAATTAGTGATAATTGATTTCAAGTATCAAGAAAAATATCTAAATAAAGTTGTTTTTAAAGAGAAAAAAACATGGACTTAAAAAAATAAACAAAATTATCTTATTGAAGTTAGAAGTACACAGGATTGGCCTAACAGTAACAAGAGCGTGAGGATGAGTTGTGGTAGTGGAAGCAGAATGGCTGTTTATTTTTACAATCAGTAAGGAGAGAATGAGGCTATAGACAAATGCCACAAAACAGCGTATGTCCTCCTATCTGCATCTGATTGTAAGGCAGACTCCTTACTGTAGCTGGACTCCCGCTGGTCACGCAAACGAGAATGATCCACTTCCTCCCCTGCTCCACTGTAGGACTTGCCAGGACCCTGCCCTTGTTGGATGCTTGCTGCCTCTTCATTTCCCCATCCTTCACTTGTTTAGACAGAGTGCCTAGTTTCCCAGCAGATCTCTTTAAGCCCTACTAATAGAATGATGTTGAATCTATAAAATTAGAAAAAAAAAATCCTCACCCCGTTGAAAAGAATCCAAGTCACAAATCCTGTTTTTCTCACATTATTCTAGGGTCTGGAACCTAATAATCAACACCCGTGCATCACGTAGGAGCATTTATTGAATGGAAGCAAGTATTTCTTGATTGTCCTCTGTGTTTCCGGCGCTTGACCCGTGTAATTTTTGCTCACAACCCACTTAGAAGCCTGGGGATGCTTGTCTACATTTTACAAAAAGAAGAAGCTGCTGCTCGGAGATGTTAATTCATAGACCTGTCAGGTGGTAGAGTCAGAATTCACACCTTGTGTTCCCGACTCTCAAACCCTTTTAGTGTGGTTCCACTAAGCCACTTCCGCAGAGATCTTTGCCTTTTCTGCTTCTTACTGTATCCAAGAACCTGGAACAGTACCCGGCACATAGTAGGTCTTCAGTAAACAGCTGTTGAATAAAAGAAGGTGCCCTCTCATTAGTGCTTCTGGGGGGACCCCAGGGAAATGAGAACAGTACGTTCATAGTCACTGGCGTTAAGCTTGTGTCAGTCTGTTCCAGATCTCTCAGTTCTGTCTGTTGTTGGTTTTGGTTTTTTTGTTTTGTCTTTCCTTGCATGTATTTGACTCTAACTCTAGGAGAGGAAACCCCAGGGAGCAAGGACCCAGTGTTCTTTGCTTGCACCCTTATAGCACCCTAATGAAAGTTCTGCATGCAGCAGTGCCTCACAAAATTAATCAGGCCATATTAATCATTGACAGTAAGTCTGTTGAAAGAAATAAATACATCTGCATTTCAGGAGTGTTGTTAGCCCACACTCATTTTTCATGCAGAAGAGCTATGCACAACCTATCATGATCTGAAAAGTAGATTTTCTTCCCCTTTTAAAGAAATGAGGACAGCAGTTTGAGTTGTACAATCTCTTAATGTGATCAGTCATTTTCTGTGATACTCAAGTGTGAAGGAGATGTTCTGCTCCACTTGGGATGAGGTCTTCAAAATGGTTTAAGATTTTAAAACAAACTGGTCACTTAGAGCCAGAATAACTGTGACAGTTATCGTATTTACAGATTTCTTGTGGTAGTCTATTTTGATTGTACTCAAATAATGAGGGTCTAGCTAGGAAGAGTGGAACGAAAGAACCTTTGGGAAAACACAGGCACCCTCTCTGGTCACTGGGGATAAGGGGAGAGCCTACAGCAGCATTAGTAGGTCAGGGATTTTGGTCTGTTTTGTTTGCTGCTATACTCCTGGTCTAGGACAGTACCTGAAATTAGATGCTGTACAACAAATATTTTTGAAATGGATTAAGATATAGAAATAATAATAATAATAATAATAATAATACAGTTTCTCAGAGAGGAAGCCCCGGGAACACTATTCCCTGAAGTAGGAGGGGTACTAGAGGTTTTAAAGAATGATTGTTCCAAAAGGGAGAGAAAGAGATAAATTTAGCTCAGGAAAGAGGTGAAGATTCTTGAAATAGTAGGGGCTTCTCCAGAGAAATATATTCTTTGTTGAAAGAGTTTAGGAACACAAGCAGATTTGAGGCAATTACTTTGTCGAAGTTTACACCTGAAGTAAAATAATAGGTAGTATAATATATTGCCAAAAGCTTTAGTAAGTTCCATGAAATTGAAGAATAAGAAGTGAATACTTAGGGGCGCCTGGGTGGCTCAATCGTTAAGCGTCGGCCTTCAGCTCAGGTCATGATCCCAGGGTCCTGGGTGATCCCTGCTCTGCAGGAGGTCTGCTTCTCCCTCTGCCATTCCCCCTGCTTGTGTTCCCTCTCTTGCTGTCTCTCTGTCAAAAAATAAATTAAAAAATCGTAAAAAAAAAGTGAAAACTACCATTGTTATTCCTTACTGTTTTATAAGCAAAGAAAAAGACGTAACTGGTAACAATATCGGGAAAGAAAAGGAAATGTATTTCTCTTTATTGATAATTATATTCCAGTAGACTCAAATTTTAAAAAATAAAACTACTGTGCTTGAGAGGATAATTTGGTAAGCTGACTGGATACAGGGTATTTCCTGTAGTAGCAATAACTTGTGGTAAATAGAATTTTAAAAACCTTATTTAAACCCCAAAGTATAAAGCAAATAGGAAGAAAAATACTCAGCCTTCCTGAAAACAGATAAAGCATCCACAAACAGGCATATCATGTATAGATATTCTAAAAATCTCACTTGTCTCAAGTTTTATATAATTGATTAGATTGCAATGAGAATTACAATTAAATTACAGTGAGAATTAGGAAGAATAAATGTTTGAAAATAACCAATAAAATTTAGAGACAAACCGATATACCTGCTTATGTGCTGGTAAGAATTGTAGCAGCTTCAGGAGCCAAAATCCAAATACTGGTGGCTTAAAATAGGTTTTTTTCTTCCTTACTTCACAGCCACTATGGGTGGGTTGACTATTTGCTTGTTGTGGCCATTTTGTTATCTTAATTTAATTTCTAAGCCTAAATTCAGTGAATATTCACTCTGTTTCAGTCACTGGTTGCATTTTCTCATTTAATTCTTACACAAACACTATGAATTTATCCCCATTTTATGAATGATGAAATTGAGTCTCTGAGAGTCTCAGTAAATAAATGGTATTTGGAAATTCAGGTTACCTCACTGTAAAGCCAACCAAATATTCTTTTAACACCTTTAGATTTTAAGCATATTTCACAGTAGAAAGAGCATACAATATAAATTTTAATTAGCAAAATGGATGTGGCATAAAAGAGTAATATATGCCCAGATAATATATTATCTTTCTTTGTGTTTCTGTTTTATTTAAGGTAAGTAAAGAGCATGTGTCTGAAAATTAGGAAGGCTGGAATCCTAGCCCTATCTCTGCTACTAACAAGCTTCCTGACCTTGAGAAGACACTTCAACTTCCTGGTCCTCAGTTTCACATCCCTAAAATAATGGGAGTTGGATGAGAGTATCTCCACAGCCCATAACCACACAGTCCACAGTCCCCATTAGAGTGGTTCTCTAATAAGAAGGTGGATTGTGAAGTCCGTCTGTCTCCAAAGCCCATGGTTTTGGTTCTCTGTATAGATTGGTTTATTTTTGTAATACTATTTATAACAATACAAGTGAATTCCCTGACTTCACTTTGCCTGTCTCACTTCTCAGATGTGAAGGAAGTCTGACTGAGGAGGTGCCTCTGGGACAGGACAAAAACTTGATGCAGCTTATTGTGCCCATGGGATGCAGAGCTCAGTTTGGGAGACCCTTGAACACAATACTTTCTTGTGGTAGCCAGTAGGTTTGTTTTGGCTTAAACTCAGAACTCTCATTTTAAAAGCAAGAGCCTATGAAAATGATACACTCAATATCCATGTAAAAGAGGAACAGAAATAATTTAATAGAAAGTTGCCATCATAAAATGAGAAACCCAATATCAAATCAAATATAAAATGTAGAGTTTTTAAATGCTGAGCTCAATATTTTTTTTTTATTCTCCATCAAAATTTCCTGGTCCTCCTTTAAAGAATAACCTTCAGAGTATTTAGTTTAAAGTATAACCTTTCTTTTTGGTGGATCTATTTTAATTTTTTTTTTTCAGGATTATGGTTTTGGTGATTAAGTAATAGGTTCAAATCTGATTGATTCTGACCCTTTGTTAGCAGTTGAATGTTTTGATGTGCCTTTTAAAAATGTTTTTTTTCCTGCATTGCTTGGCATAGTGACATGGCAAGTCAGCCAAATAAAGACTATAAAATTAAATTGGCTTACTCCTATATGGCTTATCTCCTGGGTGCAGTTGAGTAGCTAGAAGGTTTAAGTACATTTTTTTTTTTTTTTACACATATGCAGTGAAGTTAATGCCAAGAAAATTAGCCCTTTTCTATTTGAGGCTCTGCAACCTTGGTTATAAAGATAAAGACATGCCCATTTATTTTATTCTGTATTTAGAATATCCATTGGTCATTTATCTGCCAAGTATTTATTAACCTTAACATTAGATAAATCTTTTATGTTGTGAAAAGTAGAAATTATTTTCCCTTAATATTTTAAAGTATTTATATAAAGAACATCTTATCTACATAAAATTGGCATATTTTGGATTTGAGATAAGTAAAGCGTATTTCATATATTTCTGTCATAAACTAGCTCTTTCATATGTTAAATAGTGTCAGATTTCATAGCAATTAAACTTATAACTCTTTAGTTAATTATTTTAATTGTTATTTATCTGGCATTTTAAAAAACCCTACTTTATTCATAGAGTGATCTTAAAGACATTTGAGGAAGCAAGTAAAGCTGGTATTATAAATGAACCCATGTGATGTGCAACACTGCTCTCTACTGGCAAAGAAGCAAGTCATAAAACTGCGCAGCTTTTCATGTGAAAAAATATCAGTCTCCGAAAATGAAGATGGAATCCTCAAACTTTCACACATTTTTGCAAAATGCTTATTGTAGGTATGATGGAATACAATGAATGAACTGGAAGAAACAATACAGGCATTACTTGAGATTAGTTTAAAAGAGAAGTCTGTATCATTTTAATTAATTAAAAATTAGTTGTGGAAGTGAAATATCTTTTTTTTTTTTTTAAGATTTTATTTATTTATTTGACAGAATGAGAGAGAGAGCACATGAGAGGGGGGAGGGTCAGAGGGAGAAGCAGACTCCCTGCCGAGCAGGGAGCCCGATGCGGGACTCCATCCAGGGACTCCAGGATCATGACCTGAGCTGAAGGCAGTCGCTTAACCAACTGAGCCACCCAGGCGCCCGTGGAAGTGAAATATCTTAATAGCATTTTAATTTGAGAAGTCTATATATTTGATGACATTTTTGGTTTTAATTTTAACAGACTGTAGCTTCTAAAATACCTGTTGAGAGTACATCTGCTGAGTATTCAAATGCATTGAGCAGAGAGATGCATAGGCTATATGTATATAATAAGCTTAGTATGAGTATATAATTAGCTTTATACTATCAAAAATTTTCTCTGTATTTGTCAAAGCTTTTATAGAAGATTTTGCGAAGATATTTTATAGTTTGTGGAAGATACATGGCATGTTGGCATACCTTTCAATATATAGACTAAGAATACAGAAAAGATTTTTAGGTCATCTGACTTCCTACAGTCTAATATATTCTAAATGCCCTTTTTGTCTTTTATGTCTTTTTTATCTGTCCATATTGCTTAGGAGTCATATTTAATGTTTTAATCTCAACTCTTAACAATTTGGCTGGTAGTAAAAATTTAAATACACATGCACACACAATAATGCCCAGTAAATAAATAGATCATTTTTAGAAATTTAAGAGGTTTTGTTTGTTTTCATAAGTTTGTCCAATATTGTCATTGGCTGATTACTTTTATTGTAACATGAATTTAAAAGATAATATTTTCAAAGAATAGCTACCTCTTGGTTATGAGATAAAAGCTGATGCTTATTTTCATTGATACATTTTTCTGTAGTTTCTAAATTCCCAACAGTGAATGTGCATTACTATTAAAATATCAATGTTTATTCATAATAAAATGGAAACATTTTGTTGTAGCATTTCAAAGCATAGGCACACAATTGTGAAAGACAGGTACTTGTACTTACGTAAGGTCTAATTCCTGATCTTTCTTTAAAAAAATGTGTACTGAAATGAATGTTGCCTGTTTGTGACTATGGAGAAAAATAATTGATGAAATTTTAAATATTTAAAGTGAGAAGAAATGCCACCAATCATTACCACTTGCAACAGAACACATAACCTTTCTCTTGCTCTTTGCCACACTGAAAAATGATCCTCTGAATCTACATGTATAAAGCAAAAACAGTCTGATACATTATGCTCTCTTCTCATCATTGCTTTTTCCTGCCACATGGAGGAGCTAAAACATAAAGTTGCTAAATCATAAAAGCGATTATTTTTACTCAGTTTAAAATGTTAAACATACCAATGTCCCATTTTTTTGAGAGAATGCTAATAAAAAAAAAAAAAACCCAAACAAACAAACAAAAAAAAACCCTGTATTTTTCACTTAGGTAAATACGTAACAGAAAAAAAACTTTTTGAGATTGATTTTTTTTTCCATTCAGCTTAATTCCCTTGAGATCTATGCAAGTTGTTGTGTGTATCAATAATTCATTGGTTTTTATTGCTGAGTAGTATTCCCTGGTATAAATGTATCACAATTTAACTGTTAATTCACTGAAGGACATTTGGGTTGTTTCCAGTGTTTGGCTATTACAAACAGATTACTTTGAACATCAGTGCACAGAATATTTACATGAACATAAATTTTCATTTATTTGGGATAAGTACCCCAAAGTGCAGATGTTGTATCCTACGATAAGTGCATGTTTAATTCTAAAAGAAACTACCAAACTATTGTCTAGAGCTGCTGTACCATATTCCCACCAACAGCAGGATCTATAATTATATTTGCTAATCTGACAACCCTAATTAGTAATATTAATGATCAAAATTTTCTGATTCCCTTTGGCATTTCCTGGAACACTTACCTTCTTCCTATTGGCAGCATTATTCTCTTTCACCTCCCTCTGAACCATGGCAGCTGCTTGGGGCCCCGTGATTCTGGAACTCAACTCCTCCAGCTAGTTAACAACTCAGTTGGTATGGGATGGATTAATCTCTTGGCCATGCCTTGATTTTGAGTTCCATTTTTTCTTTTATGCTTCAGGCACCAGGCAGAGTAGAAAAAGATGAAATCCTCTTTCTAATTTGCAGACAAGCCTTTTCATAGCACTTATAACAAGAGCATTTATTATTTCTGAGGTTTTTTTTTTTTTGTTTAAGATTTTATTTATTTAATTGACAGAGAGAGACAAGGACAGTGAGAGAGGTAACACAAGCAGGGGGAGAAGCAGGCCTCCCGCAGAGCAGGGAGCCTGATGCGGGGCTCGATCCCAGGACCCCAGGATCATAACCTGAGCCGAAGGCAGTCGTTTAACCAACTGAGCCACCCAGGCACCCCTATTTTTGAGTTTGTATGCTGGACTGTATGTTCCTAAATGTAAGCCATTAAGTGTTTAATAGTGTCTTAACAGGTCAGTTCCTCCCAGAATGAGATCCTAAGACAAAGATTTGGGTGCAAGTAATTTTAAGCGAGAGCTCCCAGGAGCAAAGTAAGAGTGTGGAAAAGCAGGGCAGACAAGGGGAAGAAATCAAGGACGAGTACAGCATCAAGTGAAGCCCCAACCTCAGTCTGATTCTGAGGAAAGCTCAGCATGATATCATTACATCACAGAGTTTACCCTATGTCCAAGCAGAGGAGCTGGGCCTTTGTACTTCATACTACTCATTAGCTAAAAAATGTAGTAATGTGGGACGGGGGGAGCAAAAAACTCCCAGGCATTTCTAGCTCAGTATTGGCAAAGTGGCTTCATTGCTCAAAGGGAATCCTCCGAAGATCTGGACTGTGAGCTCTTAACAGCAAAGTGTGCAGAAGCTAGAGGTTGGTTCCTAGTGCTGATAATGTGGATCTATCAAAGGAGAGCTGAGCAGGTACCAACAGTATCCACTAAATTCTAGTGTCTTCCCCATATAGTCATTAAATAAAGAAATGGAATCCCTCATAATTATAAAGCACTTTATAGTTTACAGAGTTGTGTTTTTTTTTTAAATCGCATTGTAACTGATCTTCAGAAAAATTTTATAAGGAAAGGAGCAATATCACTATCCTGATTTTTCAAAAGTCAAATAAATCAGACATTAAGTGACTTTTCTAACATCTTCAGATTCCAAGCCTAGAATTTATTCCAGCATGCTGCATCATATTTAAGGGTTTTATAAATATCTTATATAGACATAGGGAATGCATATAAATATGATTTATTTAACCTGAGTAAGTAGCATGATGACTTCTATAATTTAAAAAGTACAGGAAATATTATAACGAATGATATACTTTTCGTTTTTAAAATGATTTCCATTTAGATTATCTAACACTACATAGAATAATTGGGTTAAGTGGCAAGCTCCATATTAGATGTCTGCACAGTTTAATTCCTACCATCATTCAAGGCTTCTCTCTGTGTTTCATTCTTCAGATGATTTAATTAAAGCCACTGTTAAAAAAAAAATATTAAAAGGTTCCTGGAGCACTGTAAGAGGTTAATTCATTTAGAATGTACTTGGAGTTCTTCCACAATTTTCCCATGTGGGTCTATTTACATATAATACTTATGACTCATGGCATTTCTGCTGAAAAATGAATATTCTTCTATAAATATTTCTAGTAACTCTTACAGTCTGTTACTGACACATCACACACTTCCTTCTAGTTCAAGAATCACTTACCAATAAAGAGTTTACTTTTGTTTCCCTGTTTCTGCGAACTCTAGACCACTCACTAATGAGAATCTCTCAGTGATATGATAAATTCAGGGAGCAGGAGAACAGGAGTTTACCCCATGGATTAACTCAGAACTAAATAGCTACTATTGTGTTAACTCTCCTCCTGTCACCTTGAACCCTTTATCCCTTCTGGAGGATCTAAAACAGTGCTTTTCAAACCTGGTGACACATTAAAGTCTCCTGGGGAGCTTTCAAATGCACAGATGCCCTGGCTTTGCCCCAGACCAATTAAATCAGACTCGTAGGCACTGGTCTGTGGAAAGCCCCTGTGTGATTTTTTTCACGCAGCCAAGGTTGAATACACTGATCTGAAACGGAAGCAATGTGACAGGTCCATTGGTGTCAAGAATAGATTTGACTGTGTCCCGATCTTTTTTTTTTTTTTAAAGATTTTATTTATCCATTTGACAGAGAAAGAGACAGCGAGAGCAGGAACACAAGCAGGGGGAGTGGGAGAGGGAGAAGCAGGCTTCCCGCCGAGCAGGGAGCCCGATGTGGGACTCGATCCCAGGACCCTGGGATCATGACCTGAGCCGAAGGCAGACGCTCAACGACTGAGCCACCCAGGCTCCCGACTGTGTCCCACATCTTAGAAGCAGGGTTTCAATTCCTTTTAAGCTGAGAATTTCTCCATTTATTTTGGTCTTTTTTGAAGGCCTGGTTACCAACTTGAGGTCATGCCTGGGCAAACCAAAGTGCCCGATGATACTGTCTGTAGGCTGTCGTAGGGTTGTTTGGGATAGTTTGAGTACATAAGAAAAAGGAACTGTTGTATCTTACAGAATCTGAGAACTGAAACATTTTTTACCCTAATGCTTCTGAGCCTCACTCTCTCTCCTCCGTGAGCTCACGAGAAAGCGGACCAGCAGTTAGCACCTGTGTTTTCAGGTCACTTTTTGTACCTGCCCCCGCTATCCCCTGACTTGTTACTGTTTTCTTACTCTGTTTCTTAGACTGCCGTACAAGGAATCATCTGTGATGCTTTTAGAAATATAATTCCCTTAACCCTACCTTGAAGGTGCTGATTTTTTAGACCAGGGCATCTGCGTTGTTATATTTTAACCTGTTCCCAGGGTAATTCTCACACTGGTAATAGAGCCCATTCTGAAAAAACAAAAACTCTGATTTCCTTAGTCGTTATTATTGTTATTTTTCCAAGAATGAAGGAAGGAATAAAATGTGATATAAGAAGATACTCTGACATTACTATTTTGCTCCTTTCCATTCTGTGAGTTAACATAAAAAAATTCTACTTATTTACTTCATATAAAGTGCATACACACACACACACGTGTATTTATATAAGAAGTGATGAATTTTTAACTCATTCTGGTGTTATAATTGGTACTATGTGGACAAAGTCTGGGAAATCATATACACTAATTGCATTTAATGATTATTGGCTATTATTATATAGAAAATATTTTATAGAATAAAATATCCATACTTAAATTCTAATTAGTCTTACATGTTTCATGAGATTGGTCTTCTGTTTAGGAGGTTTTATATCTCTCCAGGGTAGAGGGTCTATTACAACATGGTAATTATTACGAAACTTTTTCTCTTTTGGGGGTGGGGTAGATAGGTCAGGTATTAGCTAAAAACCTTCAGGGATATTTTAAAATTTAGTAATGTCGTAGATCCGTGTTTTATTTTTAAATGTAGTTTAGCTTATAGCTCTTAGATAGAGTAATTAGTTTTTAAAAAGTTTGTATTTTAAAAGGTTATGTACTTATAAGAGTGTCATAATTGGAAAACAAAGAAAATGCTTATTTGAAATTATGAACTGTATTAAATCATATTAATATCTTAAAATATACCATGACATTTAAATCAAGTAACAAATAAAAACACTTATATGCTTTGAATTTACAGATAAATTAATAATTTATATATTATTAATACATTTTAAATCTTAAATTTTTAAGTCAACTTTATTCCTTTTCTTCTAACGTAATGAAAGTAGCTTTAGTTTTCTTTCCCATAAAAATCTTCAAATAAAATATTTAGGGGGTGCCTGAGTGGCTCAGTCGGTTAAGTGTCTGCCTTCGGCTCAGGTCATGATCCCGGGATCTTGGGATAGAGCCCCTGTCAGGCTCCCTGCTCAGTGGATAAGCCTGCTTCTCCCTCTCCCTCTGCCCCTCCCACCCACTCATGCATGTGCTCTCTCTCTCTCTCTCTCAGATGAGTAAATAAAATCTTTAAAAATGAATAAAAATAAATAAATAAATAACGATATTTAGGAAAAAAGTTTTTTGAAAAAATCTTTGAATAATAGGAATTGTATGTGGTTAAGTAATATATTTACATTCTCATATAATATAAAATAATATAAATTAATAAATCTTCTGCTTAATTAGGATTTGGGTTTGCATTACTACCATACCATGTGTATTCTGTTGTTGTTGTTTTAAAGATTTTATTTATTTGAGAGAGAGAGGGGGAGTGATCACAAGGTGGGAGAGGGTTAGGAGCAGTTGGAGAGGGAGAAGCAGGCTCCCCACTGAGCACGAGCACGGAGCCTGACGCAGGACTCCATCCCAGGACCCTGGGATCATGACCTAAGCCAAAGGCGGACACTTAACCAACTGAGCCACCCGGGCACCCCTATTTTTGAGTTTGTATACTGTTATGCCATGTTACAGTTCAAAATGATTTGATGATGTACGATGTGGTGAAGGCTGTATCTGACAAATTGCCATTTTCAGTTTCTTGGCAGTACGGAAGTGGAGCAGCCTAAAGGAACAGAAGTTGTGAGAGATGCTGTCAGGAAACTCAAGGTAGGGAAAGCCCTCCAAAGCAATGTCTAGTGTATCGATCCTGTCTTAAGTCATCAGTAGATGGATGCATATTCAAAGCATGAATAGCTTTGTGGCAGGTAATAGCTTTGTCCTGTTAAAGATGAATAAATATCACCAGATCAGGGAAACGTATTTAAAAACAAATATGAATCCACAATTATTTTTCTGAATGTGGCACATTCTTCCTATTTGTCCAATATTTCTCATGCTCAACAACAACAAAAAATGGCAGTGTTCCCTATGTGTTGACATTCAGTAGCTTGCCTTTACTTTGCTTGGACAATGTGAACTCATGCCCTGACCCAGAAGCTAGGAATGGCGTACCAACTAGCTCTAAAAGGAGATCACATCCACCAGTGGAAAGTGTAGAACTAGGATTGATTCCAAGCAGAATTTTGCAGTGACACCGTATGTTAAAGATGTCCTAATGCCCCAATCCCAGAGTATGTGGCTTTGTCCCTGAGCCGACATGGGGAACTGGTGAGACCAAGAGAGCAGAAGAGACATTAAATCAGCAACTCCATACTCATAATCACGTTTCCTGAGAAAATTTTCTGTAAGATGCCACATATCTTAGCATGTTTTTCTAAGTCCACCCCATCCCAGAAGACATTGTTCTCACTGAGATATTAATTAAGATGTGAAAAATTCCTTCAACAAAATTCTCATCTTTATCTCATTAAGAAAATCTAATAAACCACTGCTTTTTTTTTTTTTACACAATTCATTGTTATTCTCTGTAGTTATTCTCACAGTTTTTTTCAGAAATAACCTTTCTCTAACTTTAGTTTAGAGATCATCCAGTTATTTTAGAAGAGGGTTAGGCCTTTGATTGTGCCTGGCAAAGTCCTAGACATGAAAAAATATCTTTCTGCTTTGAGAATGTCATATCAGGTGGAATCTACTGAGTATTTAAATTGAAGAACAGTTGAAGTGGGATGGCGTGTATTCTGGGGGAAGAAAGTAAAATGGATAATATGTTTATCTACCCATTTTACATGTAAGTAATTTACCAATGCTTTCAAGTAAATATGCTAAAAGTTTTCAAGATGATATCTCTCCCATTTGGGAAAAAAGTGGAGTAGGCAATCATTTCTTTCCACTGCTCATTAGGTAATAATTCACACTTGCCCTTGTTTGGTCAGTATTTTTAAGCACTAACAGAAGATTAAAAAGGCCTCACAGTTTATGAACCACATTTAAGATTCTCTTTAAATGTTCAAAATATTGCAAACTCGGCATGAGTCCAGCTTCACTACAATCAGTATTTTATATTTATAGAAGAATAATGGTATTTAATCTTAATGTGTCTTTATGTCTAGAAGGTTCTTTATTGGGTCAACTCAGATCCCAAACCAAAAGGATTAAATTACATTATGACCAGGTAAAATGTAGAGGTATTTGAAATGAAATGCTTTTAAACAGTGGCTAGTTCTCATACATTTTGGAGAGACTCTATTTGCAGTTCCTATGTCATTTTATATTTGGAAATGTACTCTGTTAATAAAGGAATGTGATTTACAGTAAGTATGCAGTATAGTTTAAAAATGCATGTTCACTTGATAATTGTTTTTCAAGTTTTTTCCAGAATAAATGTTTATCTAATAAGCAATCTTTATGCTGCTAATTGCAAAAATTTTGTAGGTAGGAAAGTGTTTTTAAGGGTAATGATTTATAAACAAATTAAAATAAACAGTGTTTTTTTATCTAATTTTATATATATATATATATATATATATATATATTTTTTTTTTTTTTTTTTTTTTTTCCTTGGTGCCAGAGGTCAGAGGCTAAATTCAAGCCTTCAAAATATTTGCATTTATTTTAGAAATGTAGACCCTGGCTCCTCTTTAATTCTGTTGTCATGTAGAAATGGCCAGAAGGTGGTGCTATGGCTCTACCAAAAAAAAAACAACAAACCTCATTAACTCTTTTGTGTACACATCCCCCATTTTAATTTCCTGCTTACTTTTCTTAAGCATATGTATTCTGACTGCCTTTTTATCCATTATAGTTCTGTATTGATTTTACTTGCTACATAAGTTAATATTTTATTTATATTTACTCATTTTTCAAAGCTTTGCAATATTTTTTGTACTGTTTTCTGACAAGAATTTAAAATTTAGGGTTAATATAAGATGATGGATACTTAGAATATTTTCAGTTTTGTATTTTTTCATGTTTCTGTGTTTAATGATGCCTGATTATTTTTTGAGAAAAATTTTAAAGTTTTGATTTTGTTACATACAACTTTTCTATCATTTTGTAGAGAATTTATAGTTTATAAATTTTTCTTAAAATAATTTTTATAAGTGTTAAAATTTTTACTTTCAGATTTCGTATTTGCCATAACAACATATTTTCTGTTTCTCAATCATGTTCAACCATTTCTATTTCTTAATCATGTTTTAGCCCAAGATTTAAGAAAATACCAGATTTTCCAAAATGTAATAATTTAAAAACCCTTTCAACTTCTGTATATTTAGTAGTATTGTTATTGTAATGAATTTCATTTTTAATAGTGTTTTACTTATTTTTATTTATACAACTAGTACAAATGTCAGAGGATACAATCTATTTTATAAACAGTTTGCTTGTGATGTTTACATGTGGATGAATATTGATATATAGATCCAAAACTTCTTAGTTTCCCTGGGAGATAAGCAGGGGAGCAGCATTCCTGGATTCCAATTTTAGAGGAGAGATCCCTCACCCCAGTACAGCTAAATTAAAATCACGTGAAACTCCCTCAGCGAAGGAGGCCTTGGGAATTGCCGCTGAGTTCTGTTAATCTTGGTCTTTTTCCATTCGACCTCACTCTCTCTGTGTAGCATAACACTGTTTTTGTGTTCATAACCAGTTATTTAATTAATAAAGTGTTTAGAGCTTAATTTAATTATATGCATACATACATACATAGCTGATTCCTAGGAATATGCTTAATTAAGTTAACAATTTGTAAGAGCCACAGAGGAAGAGTAGCTCTGAATATTTGACTCACAGTAATAAATTCATTGGTTTTCTTTCCTAATAATGTATATTCCCCCAGCAGTGTACTTAGATTTCATCTTTTTAAAGTCCTCTGAGAAATAAATAGAAATCGTGTGATTGTGCTATTGAAACCCAGTAGTGCTCTCTGTAAGAAATTTTCTTTAGCTGTTCTACTCACTAGTGACATATACTTAACTATGAATTTCTAGTAATACTTCATTTTTCCCCATCTTTTTATGGTGATCAAGGCTTGTTTCTGTTTGTTTGCTGTATCCAGATATCCTCCAGGATGCTTAGGCTTTACCCCCTTTGAATAATTTTTATTGGATTATCATATACAAATTGTGATGGTAGATCACTATCTAGACGACCCGAGAAATGAATCCACTGAAGCAAAAATGGAAAGAAATTCGCAAAAAAGGCTCTTCAAGCATTAACATTCAAGTAGTAAATAGGGAGACAAAAGAATATAATGTAAGTAAGAATGACAAGCAGTCTTCAACATGTGAATTAGAAGTATTTTGGAACACAGTTAAGAGGTCTATCAGACTTTGAGTTAGCAAAACACACTGAGTTGGAGGGGACATGCAAACTATAATGCAGTAACTTTGATTTCAGAAAAAAAATGGACAGGAGTGAGAATATTCTGTTTAAAATACAGATTGAGCAAATAAAACCTTAGGCATCATTGTTTACAACCACTGTGCAACAATCAAAGCCAATAGCCATTATAAGCCTTGATATACATGAAAGTAAAACTGGGAAGTTTATTATTATTATTATTTTTAATGTAGAAAATGTGTTGTGCAAAAGAAAAGAGTTATTTAGTGGGTAGCTGCAAAACTGGATTCTCAGCCTGACTGCTACAAGCCCATTTTATGACCAGGGTATTGGATGGGATGACCTATAAATCTTTTTTGAGCACAATTACCTCATCTTGATAAGAAGCAGAGAAAAAGATCTCAAAGCCCCTACATCAGATATTTTGTTCCTTTTTCTTTATCTCATTATTTTGTTTTCATTTTCCTCCCTCCTTCCTCTCCTATTTGTTTTGTTTTGTTTTCTTCCTCTATCTATAGCCCCCACTTTTTCCTTTTTTTCATTTCTTACATGATTTCTTCTTTTCTTTTTCGTGGCAGGAAAGAAGTTACTCAATGAGGTTTAGTATTAGTGGTTGTTCTGTGACAGACTTTGGGAAACTAGAAGAGGTCGCAGGAATGGTGGTGGCCAGATGTGGAAAAACAAGAGCCACTGCTCAGTGTCTTGTTTCTGGAAGAGAGCAGCATCCAGGAGGCCAGCTTAGCCTGCTGCTGCAGCCCGTGATGGGAGTGGCTGTGCTCAGATGCATTCACAGAGACAGATAGAAGCCGCTGATTTATTTTGTAAGCCTTCTTATGTGAAAACCCCCAAATTGTTTTAATTATGCCAATACAGGAAGGAGATTCTGAAGGGAAAATAAACAAACTGAATCTTTCTTTGGGAGACAGTTGGAATAATTTTAAAGATCTGAAACAAAACATGTTTCTTGAAGACATATAAAAAATTATCTGGCACAAATTCGTCCAGTTCATGTGCAGAATCTAAGACTTCTGGATGCAAAATGAGAGCTGCCTGCATTCATCGAACAGGACAGATAGCAAGCTAAAAAATTATACCTCCCCAAATGAAATAAATTGTACTCCCCCACCCCAGGATAGCAAGGCGGACACTTCAAGGCATTTGTGTATGCATTAATTATATTATTCTGAGAGCAGTGCAAAGCCATGAAAAGACAAAAGGGCTTTTAACCACTCTGTACTTTAGGACTGAACTATAACATGTATACTCACATCTGTCCTAAATTAGAGAGAAATGCACAATGCCAATAAATATGACATACGAAAGAGGACTGAAACCCCACCCTGCCTGACATATAATCTATTTTGAGTCAAGTGAGGATGATCCATATGCTGAAAAAACATTATAATAGTAGGGAAATAATATTTTGAGGCCCTAGAAGAGGAGTAAAATATCTTATTTTTTCCATAGTCCTTCCCCCCCTCCCCCATTTCTTAAAAAGAAAGGAGGATGGTAGAAAGAAGTAAAGTAGGGACAGAGCAGCATTGACAGTAGCATTGCCAAAATCAGGACACTTGGTCAACTTTGAACTTCAGATAAACAATGAATAATATTTTAGTGTAAGTATGTGTCCCAAATATTGCATGGGACATACTACACTAACTAGCATGTATGCATTATATGTGTGTACACATATATACAGAGTGTAGATGTGTATTCTAAAATAAAAGTTTTAAGTCTTCATTTAATATTCAAATTTAACTGGGCTCCTGTAATTTTTTCCACCACTAAATCTGGCAATGAGGGGAGAGAGGCAGAAACTCCCATTTACAAAGTGCACGAATGTTGGGATTTTCTTTTTTATTTTATAAAAAAACCTAACAGGCATTTACATACACTTACCAATTCAATAAGAAGTTACAATAAATATTACTATGAAAACGGTGGAAAAATGTTCAGGTTTTTAAGATACTCGTAATTCTAGAATGAGTCTAGTTCTTAGTCTTTTAGCTGGGATAATTATTTCAGTTCTTAACTTCAATTTAAATATGGTAATCTGTCTCTGTTCATTCATTGATTTGATTGGGTAGGATGGCATTACCAAATGAAGTAAGTATCTAGAAATGACAAAGATGGTATATCTAACACTGGGGAACTGTAAGTTCTCTAAAGGTATTAAAAACAAAAGATCCACCCACAAAGTTTGCATTTTCTTGATAGTTAGTATGACTATAATTGTTGAAATATAATGGAAGAAGTATTAAAATTTTTTAAAAGGTTATTGAATATCTGAATTTAATGCTAGTAATGGTAGATTGCTATGACTACTAAATATTTTGAAGCTATTCAGGGTTTATAAAACACTTTGTAATGGATAATAATTTATTTAATGGAAGTCCAGCACTGAATACAAACTCCAAATATATATTATATATATGTATACACACACACATCTAATTATATATGTGTGTGTGTGTTCATTTTCCATGGAAACAGAATTATAGTTTTCTGAATAACTTTTCATTTGTAGTTCGCAAGACATATCAAGAAATCCGAAGGCCAGAAAATTCCTAAAGTTGAGCTGCAAATATCAATATATGGAGTAAAAATTCTAGAACCGAAAACAAAGGTAAGTCTTCTTTTTGAATGTCAGAAGCACTCTAATCTTTCATTCATTGAGGTTATGTTCCTATTTCAATAAATAAGATTGGTTACCAACTGGAACTGGTTGGTAGAAGATTGGATAAGGGACCATCCTAATGGGCTCACTTTAATGTCATCAGCACTTTCAAACCTTATCTTCAAATACAGTCCCATTCTGAGGTGTGGGAGGGGTGGTAAGGCTTCAGCATTATGCATTCTGGGGCAGCATAATTCAGCCCATAATGCAT
This sequence comes from Leptonychotes weddellii, assembly GCF_054177405.1. Lineage (NCBI taxonomy): Eukaryota > Metazoa > Chordata > Mammalia > Carnivora > Phocidae > Leptonychotes > Leptonychotes weddellii. Next base: position 41,736,564 of record NC_138371.1, on the reverse strand, counting down.
TGTGAACTTCAAGTTCTTGTATTTAAGAGCCCTTTCCCCTACAAATCCAATGAAAAAATTTTAAATATAACCCATTCTGGCTTCACATTCATTAATATGGATTTGTTATGGACTTCACTGTTTTTACCCAAAATTCTCTAAGCCCCAATGGGACCGTACTTGGAGGTAATTATGGTTACATGTGGTCTTAATGAGGCCTTCCTCTACCAAAACTGGTGTTCTGATAAAGAAAGAAAGACATCAGGGATGTGCAAGCACAGAGGAGAGGCCATGTGAGGACACAGTGAGAAGGCAGCTGTTGGCAACCCGCGCTAAAATACGACTAAATGCAGAGGATAGAGAGAACTTCTTTAGTGTTTAGAATTGACCAACACTAATATGTGCTGTGTGTATGTGTATATGTGTGTGTATAAAAAAGAGACAGAGAGCTGGATCATGGGACTGCAAATACAGCTCAGTGTTATCAGTTGGTGATTCTGAAGTCCCCCATAATAAGTCTTCCATAATAGTAGGCTGCCCGTTGACAGCTGTCAACCATATCACTCTGTTCTCTAAACTTTGACTACCAGACGTAACTTCCTCCCCGATCCTAAATCCCATGTACAAAACCTCAGTGAGGTGGGATTCAACTCAAGATGATTAACCAGTTGAGTTTTGAGCATTACATCTTTGTCTTACCCAAATCAGTAACACAGAAGCTTTTCCTCCCTGTCCCAAGGTCTCAGTTTCCTAGACTTAATAGCTAATTTTCAAGAGACCCAATTGAATTTTTCCAAGCTTTCAATAGGAAAAAAAAAAATCTCTTTTCATCCCTACCAAATCGAAAAGCAGTCTTAGAGTTTTAAAATCTTTGAAATGTCTTATTAATTCAATTATATTACATTTGAATAGAGAGCAACTGACTCTTTACCCATATATTACATATGAACATAGAGTATCTGAACTCTTCATGCATATATAGAATGTACCATTTTTTGAATCCACTAACAAAAATAACCTAAGAAAGGTTTTACCAGCTCTGCTGAGCGTCAGGACCCCGAGGAGATTCCCGGGAATGCTGATTGCTGGAGTCCCCTCAGGACTTTCAGATTCAGAATCTGCCGAACAAGACTTAGCATCTATATCATAAAAAACAAAACCAAAAACACCACTGCATGTGACTCTGATACAGCCTGTTCACAGATACGCATTTAGGAACCACTATTTGGGGAGATCTAAGTGAATCAGAACAAAATCTGTCATTCATTTTATTTTGGTTTGTTTATTTTATTTAGTCATAATGAAAAAAATACTGTGCTCCTAAAATAAATTTATTTATAGTAAAATGTACATGTATGAGGCAGGATTTAAAAATGCATCATTAATCTAACATGGACTTCATAGAAAATAGACTATTTTTCTATGCCATTTGGATGGACGAAAACAGAAGTGAAAAGCAATCTCAATTGGCTCCAATATCTTTCTTTCTGTGTCTTTTTCCCTTTCTTCTTTTCTCACTTGTCCTTCAAAATAAGATTATGCAGTGGTGGAAAGAGGTGGTATAAGTGAATTGGGGATTTACTTATTCTTTGTTCCAACTCCAATAAAATATGGTCAGTGTTAAAGTATAATTATTTTTCACTGTGCTTGTGTTCCCAAGTCTATCCTGTCTCATCAAAAATTAGGGCTACATTTAAAATTCAGAAAGATTTATCACAACAACAAAACATTCACAAAAAATAATGAAGTTATGAGTTTTAGCTTCCTAGTCTTCTTTTGTAGGAAGATGCCTCTGCTAATCTAAACAAAAATTAAAATGATTCCCAACTGTCATTACCAAAGACTTTCTGTAATCATACTGGTTGATGAGTGAATGAGGGCCTGTGTACATTTTACCACCAGCCTATGTAAGTGGTATGTTTTCATGTTACTTGTAGTTTCTCCTACAAATGGAAAAAAATGAATCATTTTTCTATATTATGTAGTAATGACATTTCCTCTGTATATAATTAAAATGATTATGCAGTTAATAAACTGGTGTATACTTGCTGTCAGTATTTGGGAGCTTCAGTGTGGCTGAATGGTATTGTTTGATTGACTGTATTAACTTTAACACACACAAAAAAATGTCAGCAAGAGAAAGACTGGTCAATCAAAGTATAGGAGAAGGATAGTCTCAGACAAATGTGGCCATTGTCCATCTTAGCACTAACCACAAGAAAAGGAAGATGTTCTCATCAGATGCCTCAGTAAGTTGAGCCCCTCTTTTTGGCATTGTTCCTTCCTGCTGTTGAAATGGGTGGATCAAGCTATCTAGTAATGACAAAAATGTTAGAGTCATATAGTATACCTCCTCATTCTAATTTCCATGTTTGCCTTTGATGATTTACGTTTGGTTTGTATGCAGGGAAAGAATACAGTACTATAAACAAATTCTCTTAACATTTATCTGTATATCTTATATATTAATTTTCAGTCTGATGAGCAGTAATGTGAAATCTGAGTGATAGATCAAATCTCATCAAACTGACACATCGAACCCTGAACTTGGAAAGGTGTAGTAACAGATGCTGTAGTTATAGAATATATATAGTGTGTGTGTGTGTGTGTATCATATGTATACACAATATATATGTACATATATGAAAAATATAAAATTATAACTGTGTATGTGTATATATATATATAGTTACAGTATTTATCTTTCTGATTAGTAGGGTTGATTAAGTAATTTAGATGCTTGACATGTAGACCTTCAAAATGAAGACATGTATATGAAAACTAAGGTTGAAATGGTAGTATGTTTCATAGGAAATCATGTGAAGATGAATTTATGTTTCAAACTGTAATGCTAGTGAGGAGAAGTAAGATAAAATGAAAATGGTCTGGTAAAAAAGAGTTCTGCTAATTCTGTAACCTTGTGGAAGTATCTTAATTCTCGGGGCCTCGATGTTCTTCTAAGTAAAATTTCAGGGTTTAAAGTAGTTGTCTCATAAGATCCCTTGCAACTCAGAAAGTCCACACCTCTGATCCTCTCGTATTTTGCTTGTGTTTCTCTAAGTCCTATTGAGATGACTACTATAGTTTAATCTGAGTTGGGAGATCCATCTCCATTACGTATTTGTTTAAGTTTGGGTGTATGTAATTATAAACCGAAGTTTGACAGATGATTGTTTCACTTTTAAAGTCTTAAGTTGTATGTTATTAACACAAGCTGGTATTTCAGAAAATGGACAAAAATCTCTTCAACTCTATTTCCATTTGTGTTCACAGGAAGTCCAACACAATTGCCAGCTTCATAGAATATCATTTTGTGCAGATGACAAAACTGACAAGAGGATATTCACTTTCATATGCAAAGATTCTGAGTCAAATAAACATTTGTGCTATGTATTTGACAGCGAAAAGTGTGTAAGTATGCCAGATGTTTTAGGGTGGTTTGTTCTGTTTTACAAGCCAGGAATTGTCTTGTTTCCGGCATTAGTAAAGTATTTGGAAAGGAATAAGGTCTGCAAATCCTTAACTACACTAATAGATTCATCCTGTCATGAGAATGTGCTTCAGGATTTCATCCCTAACTGAATTCTCATGTTCATGGGCATAAAGCTTGCATGCAAATTTCTCTCCTTAGAACGTCATGCCTGCTTATGTTATGCATTTATTTCTTTTATAATCATATATTTGTAATTTTAATCTCAAATATGACTTAGTAATCACATAATACAAAGAGTAATGGTGAGCAGAGTATTTCTTTTTTTCTAGAATGCGATGGATATGATAAAAATAAATATTTTAAACTCCAGGAAATAAAATCTGTATGGCTCCTTTAAAAAATCTCCAGTACTTTGAAAAGCTGGTTCTTGATTTTCATTATTCAGAAAACTTTATATAATGAAAGGTAATAGAATTGTATGTGCATGAGTGTTGCCTGCATGCATGTGTGTTAGCTTGCAAATGTAATCTAAAGTTCTCAGCAAGTAAGATCAATTAGGGAATTCTAAAGTTATGTCCTGTAATAGTTCTTTTAATCATCTGGAATCTTCAGAAAACCCTACATCTTGATTATAAGCATAAGCTAATGTTAATCATAACCTAGTCTGACGTCCTATTATAAAACATAAGATATGAATTCCAAGCACACATTGCAGCCATTAATGGCTTTAATGAAGGAAGAGCATCTAACCTCAACAACATTATTGGCTTAGATGGGAAAAAGAACTTAATTCATTTTTTTTCCTTATTTTTCTGCTGTTAAAAATAGCAAAAGATTAATATTATTATCACTCTTACATAATTTATTCCTCTCATTCCAGTATGTGAGCTTCTTTTTTTTTTTTAAATAAAGATTTATTTATTTATTTTTGAGAGAGAGAGTGCATGAGCAGGGGAGGGGCAGAGAGAGAAGCAGACTTTGCACTGAGTCAAAGCCTGGTACGGAGTTGATCTCACAACCCTGAGATCATGAACTGAGCCAAAACCAAGAGTTGGGCACTTAACTGACTGAGCCACCCAGGCGCCCCAGTATGTGAGCTTCTTGAAAGCAAATTACCTTTTTGATTTGTCCATGTAACTCCTACATTAGGTGAACAATAGATGCTCAATGAATTTTTCCTTATAGAAAAAAGGACCATATAGAAAAATTTACAAAGAGCAAGTTATTATATGTATCTTTTAAGCTATAATGCTCTAAAAATACAAACTAATGTGCTAAGCTCTTGATATCACAGTACTTTTTTGAGGATTTGATGAACATTATGGAACATCTCATCAGAAAAATATGCTCACCCGTATGACAATATTATATGTACAATAAGGCATTTATTTATTTATTTATTTATTTATTTATTTATTTATTTATTTATTTTTTAAAGATTTTATTTATTTGAGAGAGAGCGAGCGAGTGAGAGAGCAGGAGCGGGGGAGGGGCAGAAGGAGAGGGAGAAGCAGATTCCCCACTGAGCAGGAAGCCTGGATGCAGGGCTCAATCCTGGGACCCTGGGATCATGCCTTAAGCCGAAGGCAGACGCTTAACTGAATGAGCCACCCAGGTGCCCCTATAAGACATTTTATATAAAGTTCTAGTTGTTTTTGAAATTTATCCTATTAGTGAATGCATTATATTTAATATTCCAAGTGTTTCTTAACCATGATCATTTGCAGATGTTTTTCTCTATGTGGTTGAGAATATGAAAGTTGATATTTGTTGAATATCTTTTATGTGTAAGATATAATAACCTTTTACCACTTATACCAGGCAATAAACTCAGTTGTCCTTCTTTCTTGCTCTACACATAGAAATAAATGGCCTTGGGGTCCTTTGAAATACTCAGAATTCATTATAAATATTAGCCTTGTTATATTTTTGTGTCACATGTTTTTATTTGATCTCCATCCAAATTTATTGGATTATTTAAAACATAAGCTTGTCAGAGTCCCTGCGTAGTTATATTATTTCAAAAGTATAAACTCTGTTTTACCCTAATCATAATTGTTAGTAATTGATTTCAAAAATTTAAATTCCTTGACCCATTATTCTCTTTGGATATAGCATATTAGCTGTTTTTTTCTTGAGTGTTGAAAATAATTTCTTGAAGCCTAAAGCAGTTGTTCACAACTATTAGTGTATATAATATTCATAAAGAGGGCTCTTTGGTTTTTACTTCAAAAAATAAGTTCATACTGATTGGGGCTTGATCTCAGGAAATCTGTATTTAACAAGTTCACTAAGTGATGCTGCTGCAGGTATATGGAAGTCTGGCCTTTGAAAAGAGGTCCAAGTTACTTCTTCAGCTATAAGCATGCATGACTTTCATGAGCTCAAAGAGGCTATGTTTCCTCAAAATTTTATTATATCATTTCACCTCAAAGTTTTATTTGTTCTAATTATAATAAGGACTATATTTATAAAATTGATTTGATATGTATGTAGAACTTTTGACATGCCATCCTAATCTTGAATTCTCATTTTAAGTAGCTTATCATGGAGGATTAAAACAGGAAAATAAATAATGGCCCAATTGGCAAAACTCTTTCCTCTTTATAAAACCAAGGCCAGGAAAGTTGTGTAAGTTTATCAGTTTACAAAGCTAGATAGTAACAAAATCAGGATTAAAAATTTAAGACCTTAGATTACCGTTGTAGCATTGGTTCCGTCATGCTATATTACTTTTGTAACTGTGACCTGTTCCAGAGCCCATCCACTTTTATTGGGGCCTTTGTCTTATCTACTCATTGTATCTTTTTCAGTGCTTCTGTGAAATTGTTGAAAGCTTGAAAGATTGATAAAACCAATCATAGTATGTCACAAGACTGGAAATTCACTACTTTATAAACAGTTTCATGTTGTATTAATGAGTCTCCCTCCCTCCATGGTGACAATGAGGAGCTAGAGTACCCAGCCCTGCCAAGCAGTAATGAAGAGAGGCCAAATGTGGAAGCTGAACCTCTACCCCACCAGGGAGTAATGAGGTAGTGCTCTCCATTCCCATTCCCCTACTGGAGTGGTGTCATAGTAAGCCACTAAAACACACAGTGTAAATAATTTCTAGAGTCTTTAATATCTAAAATATCCAAGATTTGATTGAAAATCACTCATCATATAAAGAAACAGGAACAGGTTAAACTAAATGAAAAAAGATGACCAGTAGATTCCAACACTGAGATGACAGAGATACTAGAATTACCAAAGATTTTTAAACAGCCATCATAAAAAGAATGGTAAAATAAACAATTACAAGCACTCTTGAGACAAATTGAAAAGTACAAAATTTTATCAAAGAAATAGAAAATCTAAACAAAGAAATAGAAGATATAAGAAAAAGCCACTAGGAATATTAGAACTGAAAAATTACAATAACCAACTGAAAACTCAGTATCTGGGCTCAGTGGCAGAATGGAGAGGACAGAGGAAAGAATTAGTGACCTGGAAAAAGGAGAGATTACAAAATTTAATTTAGCCAATTTAAACAGCACAGAGATACTAGGCATATGCATGCACACACATGTATACAGACACACAACACATACACACTGCAGGCACACACACACAATAATATAAAAAGAGAACAGGACTTCAGGGATCTCTGAGTCTATAACAAAATAGGTAACATTTATGTGTCATCAGAGTCCTGGAAAGATAGAAAAAAGAAGAAAAAGAAAACAGCCTTGAAGAAACACTTGAAGAAATGATAGTTGCAAACTTCCCAATTTTGACAAAAGGCATAAACCTATAGATTCAAGAAATCGAGTGAACTCCAAACAGGATAAACCCAAACAGTTCCACACCAAGATACATCATAGTTAAACTTCTGAAAATGAAAGACAAAGAAAAATCTTGAAGACACAGGACATAAGTCCTAGAGCAGAAAATCAATTTGAAAGACAGTGTATTTCTCATTAGAAACCATGAAGGCAAGAGGAAGTAGCACGATATATTTTGAGTATTTGTGGCCAGGATTGGGGGAGAACTGTCCAGAATCCTATAGCCAGAAAAAACATATACTTCAGTAATTAAGGAGAAATTGAAAAATTATCAGACGTGGGAAAACTAAGGTAATTTGATTCTACCAGACCTACCCTAAATGAATGGCTAAAGGAAGTTCTCTAAATAGAAACGAAACAATAAAAGAAGGAAACTTGGAACATGAGGAAGGAAAAAAGAACAGGATAAGCAAACATATGGGTAAATCTTTACTCTCTAAATTGTTATTTAAAATAGAAAATACCAACAGCATTTTTCACAGAACTAGAATTTTCCAATGGTCTTAAAATGTGTATAGAACCACAAAAGACCCTGAATAGCCAAAGCAACCTTGAAAAAGAAAAGCAAAACTGGAGGCATCACAATTCTGACTTAAAGTTATATTACAAAGCTGTAGTGATCATAACAGTATGGAACTGGCACAAAAATAGACACAAGGTTAGTGGAACAGAATAGAAAACCTAGAAACAAGCTGACAATTATATGGTCAATTAATCTTTGACAAAGCAGGAAAGAATATCCAATGGGAAAAAGACAAACTCTTCAAATGGAACAGGAAAACTGGACAGCAGCATGCAAAAGAATGAAATTGAATCATTTTCTTATACCACAATATAAATTCAAAATGGATGAAAGACCTAAATGTGAGAGAGGAAACCATCAAAATTCTAGAGGAGAACACAGGTGGTAACCTCTTTGACTTTAGCTATACCAACTTCTTTCTAGATATGTCTCCTGAGACAAGGGAAACAAAAGCAAAAATAAACTATTGGGACTTCATCAAAACAAAAAAGCTCTTCACAGCAAAGGAAACAACAAAACTAAAAGGCAACCTACAGAATGGGAGAAAATGTTTGCAAATGACATATCTGATCCAAAATATATAAAGAACTTATAAAACTCAACATCCAAAAAATGGATAATCCAATTAAAACATGGGCAGAAAACATGAATAGATATTTTTCCAAAGAAGACATCCAGATGGCCAATAGACACATGAAGAAATGCTCAGCATCTTTTCACCAGGGATGAATGAGGGAGATACAAATCAAAACTACAATGAGATATCACCTCACACTTGTCAGAATGGCTAAAATCAACAACACAAGAAACAACAGGTGTTGGCAAGGTTGTAGAGAAAGGGGAACCTTCCTGCACTGTTGGTGGGAATGCAACCTGATGCAGCCACTGTGGAAAACAGTATGGAGGTTCCTCAAAAAATTAAAAATAGAACTATCCTATGATCCAACAATTACACAATTATTTACCCAAAGAATACAAAAATGCTAATTCAAAGGGGTACTTGCACCCTGATGTTTATAGCAGCATTATTTACAATAGCCAAATTATGGAAACAGCCCAAGTGTCCATTGACTGATGAATGGATAAAGAAGTGTGTGTGTGTGTGTGTGTGTGTGTGTGTGTGTGAATATTACTCAGCCATAAAAAAGAATGAAATCTTGCCATTTGCAGTGACATGGATGGAGCTACAGAATATTATGCTAAGTGAAATAAGTCAGAGAAAAAGAGACAAATACCATATGAATTCACTCATATGTGGAATTTAAGAAACAAAATACATGAACAAAGGGGAAAAAGAGAGAGAGGCAAACCAAAAACAGACTCTTAACTATAGAGAACTAACTGATAGTTACCAGAAGGCAGGGGGAGTATTTGTTAAAAAAAAAAAAAAAGGCAAAAAATACTTTCTGATGTGATTCTAAATGTATATATAGGAAATATGTAAGGCAATTATTAACAGGACAGTTGAAGGGATGTAAAACTTTTCTATCTCTCACTTGAACTAGAAAAAGGACAACACTATTAGACTGTGATAAGTTATATAAATATATACATCCTAGAGCAGTCATTTAAAAAGCTATACAGTGAGATACACTTAAAGTGCTACAGGTAAATCAAAATTTTATTATAAAAATATTTCAAAAAAAAATATTTCAAAAATTCACATCAATACAGTGAAAAGAAAATAGAGAAAGAAAACAGGTGACAGAAAAGAAAAATTTAAATGGCAAGCTATCAAAAATCACATTAAATGTAAATGGTCTAAATAAAAGAGGTGGTCAGAGTGGATTAAAAAACCTAATCCAGACATATATTTTCTACAAGAAACTTCTTGCAAATGTAGTGTTATGGATGATACAGGAAGACTGAAAAGAAAAGAATAGAAAAATATATATCATGCAAACATTACTTAAATAAAGGAAAAGTATAGTAATACAGGTAGACTTCAAAATAAAATTATGAGGGACAGAGAAGGGCATTATATAAAGAAAAAAAGAGTCATAACACCAAGAAAGCCATCTAAACATGTATATCCAAACAATAAAGCTATAAAGTAAGTGAAGTAAAAACTGATAGAACTGAAAGGAAACACAAGATAGACAATACACAATTATAGTTGAACACTTCACCACCACCACTCTTACCAAAATTGATTGAGAAACTAAACAGGAAATGATCAAGAATATGGAATTACTCAATTACTCAATTACATCATCAGCCAATGGGATCTGATTAATAGCTATAGGGATATCCACTCAACAGCAGCAGAATGCATATATATGGTCTTTCAGTGCCAAAGGAACATGTACAAAATAAACCATATCCTGGGCTATAAAATAAATCTCAAAACATTTTTAGAATTGAAACAAGAAAAAAATCAATTTAAAAATTAATAACAAATTCTTCAAAAATTAGAGCTGAAATTTACAAGTATTCCATGTGTCAGAGAGAGGATTTCTCAAAGGCAACTATTAAAATATAATGAACTGTATGTAAATGAAATAGAACGTTATCAACATTTGAGTGATGCAGCTAAAACAGTGCTAAGAGAAAAATTTAAGACAATTAACGCATTAAAGAAAAGGAGTCTCAAATCAATGATCTAAGCTCCTACCTCAAGTACCTAGAAAACAAAACATCAAAATAAACTAAGAAAATAAAAATGACAAAGGAGAAATTAACAACATTGAAAACAAAAACAATAGAGAAAACTAATGAAACAGCTGGTTTTTTGAAAGATCATAAGATATCAAAATTTTAGTGAAATTGACAAAGTAAAAAAAAGACACAAGTTGCCAATGTCAGGAATGAAACAGGAGATTTCACTGCAGACCCTCCAGATAGCAAAAGAATAAGAGGCTACTATAGATAACTGTATACATTAAAAAAAAAAAATTTGACAATATAGATGAATCAATTTCTTGAGAGAAATACTACCATGAATCACCCAATATTAAATATATAATTTGAATATCCCTGTAACTAAAAAGGAAGTTGAATTTATAATTTAAAGCTTATTAAAAGAGAACTCTTGATGTCTAGATGGTTTCACTGGAAGAATCTATAAAATGCTTAAGTAAGAATTAACATTATTCTACACAACCTATTCCAAAAAACAGATGAGAGCACCCCTCAATTCATTTTATGAAACTAGTGTTTCCCTAATACCAAACCAGACAGACAGTGAAAAACAAAAGTACAGACCAAGCTATATCCCCCAGGAATATAGATGTAAAAATTTCTAACAAATTATTAGCAAATATAATTCTGCAACATATAAAGGAATTACACACCAAGACCAAGTGGAATTTGCTCCAGGGATACATATCTTGTTCAACATTCAAAAATCCAACCATGTAATCAACCGTATTAACTGGCTATAGAAGAAAAAACATATGATCATATCAGTCAGTGCTTAAAAAATATTTGAAAAAAAATCAACACCCATTCAGGGCTAGAAACTCTCAGAAAAATGGGAATATAAAGAAACTTTTTCAATTTGATAAAGAACATTTAAAACTACAGGTAAAATTTTACTTAATGGGGGAAAAGCTGAATGCTTTCCTTCTAAGATTGAGAACTAGGCAAGGATTTCTACTCTAACCACTCTTACTAAACACAGTCCTGGAAGTTCTAAAGGCAATAAGGTAATAAGAAAATCAAAAGCATGCAGATTGTAAAGGAAGAAATATTACTTATTTGCAGATATCATGATTGTCTATGCAGAAAATTCAAAGGATTCTACAAAAAAATACTTGGATCTAATAAATGAGTTCAGCAAGGTGACAGAATACATAATAAACCTACAGAAATCAATTGTATTGCTGTATGCTAGCAGTGAACACATAGATACAAAAATTTACAATTACTTAAAACAAAATACATAAGTGTAAATGTAACCTAAAATGTAAAACTTGTATAGGACTTGTATGCTGAAAATTACAAATTGCTGATGAAAGAAATAAAAATAGATGCAGATAAATGGAGAGATATGCCATTTTCACGGATTGGAAGACTCAATCTAGTAAATATGTCAATGCTCTCCAAATTAATGTACAGGTTTAATACAATTCCTGTCAAAATCATAGCAAGATTTTTTTGTAGATACAGGCAAGAGGATTCTAAAATTTATATAAAAAGACAAAGGAATGAGAATTGTTAAAACAATTTTGAAAAAAAAAAAGTAGAAGAAAAAGGTTTACCCTATTTCAAGACCTCTTACATACTTAACGGTAATTGAGACTATAGTTTTGGTGAAGGGATAAATAGATTAATGGAACAGAATGGAGAACACAGAAATCAACTCACAAACATACCCCACTGATTTTTGACAAAGTTACAAATGCAATGCAACACATACAAAATGCAAAAGATGCCCTTTTCAATAAATGGTGCTTATGAAATTAGATCTCTGTGGACAAATAAAATGCACATTGACTTAAATCTCACACATTATACAAAAATTCATTGAAAATGCATCATGGACTTAAATGTAAAATGCACAACTATAAAACATTTAGAGAAAGAGGCAGAATATTCAGGGTGTAGGGATAGGCAGAGTTCTTAGACTTGACACACAAAACAGGATCCGTAAATGGAAAACATGGCAAATTGAGCTTTATCAAAAATAAACATTTTTTTCTGTGAAAGTCCTCACGCAGGAGATAAGAAGACTACCCAGAACTGAGAGAAAATATTTGCAAACATGCCAAAGAACTTTGAAAACTCAACAGCATAAAATATCAAATTGGAAAGTGGGCAAAAGATACAAAGGATCATTTCACGGAAGAGGATAGTCAGATGGCAAATAGCACATGAAAAGATATTAACATTGGTGTCCATTAGGGAAATGCAAATTAAAATGAGGTATCACTGTACAACTCTCAGAAAAACTACAATAAAAAAAGGTGGCAATAGAGGCGCCTGGGTGGCTCAGTCGGTTAAGCGTCTGCCTTAGGCTCAGGTCATGATCTCAGGGTCTTGGGATCAAGCCCCGCATTGGGCACCCTGCTCAGCAGGGAGTCTGCTTCTCCCTCAGCTCTTCCCCTGCCCTTGTGCTCTCTCTGTCTCAACTAAATAAATAAAAATCTTTAAAATAAATAAATAAAAAATAAATTTTAAAAAGTGGCAATACCAGATGCTGGCAAGGATATGGAAAAGTGGTTCACTTGTACAAAGCTATTGGGATATAAAATGGTACAAACACTGGGGTAAACCATTTGGCAGTTTCATAAAACACTAAACATGCAATTATCATATGACTCATTTGGGCATTTATCCCAGAGAAATAAAAACTTGTGTTCATACAAAAACCTACATAGAATGTTTATAGCAGCTTATTCATAATAACCCCAAACTACAAATATCTCAGATAATGGGTGAATGGTTAAACAGATTCTGGTATATCCAAAACATGGAATACTACTCAGAAAGAAAAAAGAATGAACTATTAATACATGAAACAACCTTGGTAACCCTCCAGATAATTATGGAATGAAAAAAGTCAATCCCAAAAGCTTACATACTGTATGAGTCCGTTTTTATAATCTTGAAATGACAAGATTAAAGAAATGGAGAACAGATTAGTGTTTTTCAGGAGTTAAGGACGTGGTAAGGGGAGATGAAGAGTATGTGGCTATAAAACAGCAAGATGAGGCAGTTTTGTGGTAATGGAATTATTCTGTATCTTGATTATATTAATATCAGTATTAGTTGGTGTGGTTTGTACAATAGTTTTTGTAATATATTACCATTGGGGGAAGTGGATGAAGGGTACCCATGATCTCTCTGTATTATTTCTTATAACTGCATATCAGTCTAAAAAATACCTGGAAAATAAAACTATGGCTATATTTTGTTTTCATCTTATTTTAAGTAAATCTAGGCCAGAGAGATTTAGTGCCTTTCTCAGAGTCAGAAAGCTAGATAGCAATAGAATCAGAAGTCCAGTGTGAGACCCTAGATTCCCATTCCACATTCTTCCATCTTCCATGTTATATTACTCCCATGACTGTGACCTCTCCAGAGTCCCTCTGCTCTTACTTCATTCTCTTTATTCCTTGTATTTTATATATTCAGTACTTCTGTGAATTTCTAAGAGCTTGTTTGAAATTTAGATGAAACCCTGCCCTAGAATGCTACAAAATTAGAACTCACTTTATTAGTATCATGTGTTATTAAGATTTAATATTTATACAACTATTGTAGTCATCTCATTAAGTTTAAAAAATAAAATTAGAATATAGATACTCATTATGATGTGACTGATCTCGTTTATTTAATATAAGGTGAATATACAATCACTATCAACTCCTTAGCCATCATTTTTTCAATTTTTTTTTCCAAATGTTAATATAATATACTTTATTCACTGGATGTTACACTTGATATATATATATTTTTAAGATTTATTTATTTGAGAGAGAGAGAGTGTGTGAGCACAAGTGGGGAAGGGCAGAGGGAGAGAGATTCTCAAGCGGACTCTGTGCCGAGCACGGAGCCTGATGCAGGGCTTGATCTCATGACCCTGAGATCATGACCCAAGCCAAAATAAAGGGTCTGCTGCTTAACTGACTGCACCACCCAGGAGCCTCTACACTTGATAAAATTTAAATAGTAGCCCCAATAAGCGATGAAAGCTTCACCCCACCAGTGTATTTTCCTTTATTTATGTGAAGTGAGATATAGATAAGGCAAAGTTTAAAACCTCTCTCTTACTTGTTAACTAATTGTAAAAAAGGATTCATGTGTCAAAAGAATCATAAATTATTATTACTAGAAGGAATCATTACACCCAGTCTTTTCACAAGCTTTATTTGTAAGCTCTTTATTATATATTCTTGTTGTATTTCATGTTTGCTTTATAGTAATTTTTTGAAATAAATTTTTTTGAATTTAACAAATATTCTTGCTCTTTATATTTCATTAAATGATTGGATGGGGGGAATTCATCTTAGTCATTCATGGAACTGAGCTAATGTAATTATTCAACAGGGAAATTCAAGTTAAAAACACATTGAGATAGCATCACTCATTCAGTTAGGGTGACCAGTTAAAAAGACTGTCAATATACGATATTGGTGAGAATGAAGAGCAACTAGAACTCTCTTACTGCTGGTGGGAATGTAAAAGGGGACAATTATTTTGCAAAACAGTTTGGCAGTTTCTTGTAATGTTAAAATAGAGCTATTCTCTGATTTAGCATTTCCATTGAAGATATTTATCCAGATTTTTGAAAACAGATGTCCACAAAAAGATTTTAGAAGAATGTAACAGTTTTATTTATAACCAAGAATTGAAAACAATGCAAGTGTTCCTTAATAGGCAAATAGATAAATCAATCTGGTATATTCATTAGATGGGACACTAATCAGCAATAAAACAAATGATACATACAACATCTGAGAAACTCCAAAAGAAGCCAGACAGAAAAGAATATATATATACTATATGGTTCATTTTTATGGATACAAGGACGGACAAAACTGATTTATGGTGATGGAATTCTAGCAATGGTTAACCATAAGATATGTGATTTGACTGTAAGTAGGCATGGGAGAACTTTCTAGGATGATAGAAATATCCTATATCTTTAATGACAATGGTGCTTATATAGGTATATACCTTTATCAAAGCACATCTGATTGTGCAAATATAATCTGTATGTTTTATTGTTTATAAAAATGTGTGAGGGCTTGTAGAGTCAGATATTTTGGATTTGAATCCAGTTTCTCCACTCACAAATGGAGATCTCACAGAGTTGAAGCTGCATTTGTATTGTGGGATTATTCTCATAGATTAATTATGAGAATCAAGTGAGGTAATGTATGCAAAATATTTTCTGGGGAGTTAAATGCTGTTTTAATAAAAAGATGTCTTAATCATGAAAGATATGTCTTATCATAAAGAATATGATTTTAAAAAGTTATTACTGTAAACAATTATAATGAAGTCAAACGTTATTAATGATAAACTTGCTACCATTGAAACAATTCTCTGTAATGTACACCTTGAGTATTTTAGGGTAACATACTGTCTTAGGAGGAGGACACACTGAACCCATAAAAAAGAAGGTAGAAAAAACAACCATAATTTACAAATATGTCTTGATTATTGTAAAACAAATACTAACACATTACCTTAAGTTTTGAAGTTAGAGATTTAAAAAATGATAGTCCCACAATCTATTATAACCACATTTACTATGTTTTAATATTATATGTGATCACAACAACCAATGCAACTAATTTTTTTATATGTGTACTTTTTCATTAGTTGGAATCATTGAGCACACATAGTTTGGTATCTGGCATTTTCATTTCTGTAATATTCCTTAATGTAGCTTCTTTTTTCCCCTTTTTTGTGAGACAGATAGTACTTATTTATAATTTTAGGAATATATTTTGTATTTTTTAGTTAACTGGGTTAAACTAATTTTTTTATACTAAAAGCCTTTTTTAAACAAATAGTGAACTACAAAAATGACAATGTCTTAATTAAATCCGTGTTATTCATAAAAGAGACTCTTAACTAGATTGGTTGCTGGAGGGGAGGTAGGCGGGGGTTGAGCTAGATGGGTGATGGGTATTAAGGAGGGCACTTGTGATGAGCACTGGGTGTTGTATGTAAGTGATGAATCACTAAATTCCATTCCTGAAACCAATATTACACTCTATGTTAATTAACTAGAATTTAAATAAAAGCTTGAAACATTAAAAAAAATCTGTGTTATTAATAAAGCATATTTGCAATTTAGATTTTTCATAGCATATCACAAAGCTTTAGGATTTGCAGTAAATTAAAGCATGGCATTTTCAAGATTTAATATTACCACCAGTTTTTATGTCATCTGGAAATCTTATAATAAATATGACATATTTCTGATGGATTAAATCAATTAATGCCTTTACTAATCTTTTTAATAAAATGTTAATAAAATAAATTTTTACTTAGTGTTTACATTGTGCAAGACACTGATCCCAGTCAAGATATGAATGAGGAAGGAATGAACTGGTAGACTTAGGACATTTGTGGCATTGTTTTTGAGGCCAAATTCAGATAACAGATAATTTTGTTCAATAGGCACTGTATTTTATAGTAATATGGTTTACTATCACTTACAATTGGGAGTTTTCATATAAAAATTCAGATTTCTGACCTCATCTCCCATATTTAAAATCTGACAACTCTGGGTTGGAATTGTTCATTTCCACAAGCCAACAATTAACTGGACTGATTATTCCACTTTGAGAGGGCATAGCTCAAGTTTTCCACACCACCCAGTCAGCCTCATTCAAGTTACCTGCCCGGTTTAACCAGCCCTCCTCATTAGGAAGAGGAAATAAGTAGTAAAGCAACAAGAGAACTGCACTTGGCAATGTGCTTTCATTTAATAGGCCCCAAATATTTGAGGAAAGAAGGAAAACAAACTAGGAAAAAATGCTATGATGAAATAGATGAGAAGGTGGATAGAACTCTTGCTTCCAACTTCAATAGCTACTCATTTAATTACCAAAGCTTTTGTTTTTTTAATTTTGTGCATGGATAGGCATTGAATTATTATGTTAGCATAGACGACTTGATTCATTGACCACATCTCTACCTGCAGCCATTTCCCCTTTGAAGTACCTCATGTGAATGTTCTTGATTCAAAGAACAGTCTGACATATCAAATCTTTGGTTTTTACAAAGGCTGAAGAAATAACTTTAACAATTGGCCAAGCATTTGACCTGGCATACAGGAAATTTCTAGAATCTGGAGGAAAAGATGTTGAAACAAGGAAACAGATTGCAGGATTACAGAAAAGAGTGAGTAAACTAAACTTTTTGTTTCACGTTTATGTGATGTAAGTACAGGGAAACTTGCATATCCTCAAACAAATTTAGAAGGCCTGCCATTAAATTTCCCCCACACTGATTGGAACTGCTTTCACTGTGTTCCTATAATTTTTCATTCCTGATCCCCTGCACAGTTTTTAACCATTTTATATTGAATTCCCACAAGAACTTAGTGTTCTCATGTGACTTTGCTTCACTTCCTGATGCTTCTCATGGGGATCAGAGCAGCAGAAGCAGCAGATGCTGGGTAAGTGGTTTCCCATGCAGATCAGATTCCTTTGTAATTAAATTACACCCTTTCTCCACTGTCTTCAAAGTCATCATAAGCAAGTTTCACTGTCTTGCGGTTATACTCCAAGATTATGGGTAACAGACTGTACAGTGCAACCAGAAAACACAGAGATGAGGTATTAGAAACATGGAATTTGCACACGTGTAAAAACATATTTTAAATCTAATAAAAGGTCTTTCCAATGATCTAGAATTTCCTGATAATCCCCAACCTTTATCAAATAATTTTCTCCCCTGTGCACAAGAGTACATTAAAATTTTAAATAATATAAAACCCTATTCATTAATGTAGCCAATATGATGGCCAATATTTTCCAAGAATAAATTTCTGAAGGTTATTCAATAATCATTGCTTTTTAGATTCAAGACTTAGAAACCGAAAATATGGAACTTAAAAACAAAGTACAAGATTTGGAAAGCCAGTTAAGAATAACCCAAGTATCAACATCTCCAGTAAGTATATAGACTATGTGCATGTTTTCCTTAAAAACAAGACTTCCTGGTGATAGAGCATCTCTGGATCATCAGCTCTGTGATGTTTATAATACTCTGGGATCAGTAATTTAAAACATGGGTAGAGGAGAAAGATGCTAATTAAAAAATTAAAATTACGTAGGTAGCACAGACAAGAGTTGTTTTTCCATGTTGCTCTTTTCCCTCGTGTTTTGCAGAATAAACCATGCCTCAGTATGTTCTTTTTCTCTTTGTGACATATTCTTTCTTTCACTCTTACTGATTACTATTTACTGAGGTTAGATTTAATGACCTAAGCCAATCCACCCCTGGACTACTGACCTTCATTATAGAAAATGGACTGTTAACAAGACTGACTTTGGTTTCTTACATTACATAGCAAGGGTTTCCACTGGGAGTGACACAATTGAATTTCAGACACCAAAATGAGTGGTAGTTTCTGCAGACAACTCTCAGATATTTAGAGTTAAATTATTTACTTCTGGTTTATCATAGATTTGAAATCCTTTTCCCAATACCATATATGATGCCATTCTTTCATGATTTTGGCTAAGGGAATCTTTTGGAGGAGGAAGATGGAATTTAAGACAATATTTTTTCTGGCAAAATATATTTAGAAAACTTTTTTTCTTCTTAAATCATCTGTGCTACTGATATTCTCCAGTAAAGTATATATTTTATTTTCATTTTAAAAATATTTAATAAAACTGAAACATGATTATGGCATTTGCAAACTTTTAAAAAGAAGTTTTGTTTCTAATTTTTATTTACAAGTCCATGTTGGTTCAATCTCTAGGCTAACTCAATGAAAATTATATATATATATAGAGAGAGAGAGATAGATGGATAGATGGATAGATAGATGATAGGTAGATAGATTAGATAGATAGATAGATAGATAGATAGATAGATAGATAGATAGATATAGATAGATTGCTTGCTATGCAATGTAAGAAACCAAAGTCAGTCTTGTTAACAGTCCAATATCTATAATGAAGGTCAGTACTCCAAGGGTGAATTGGCTTAGGTCATATATATATATATGTATGTATATGGTTATCTAGTTCTAGAATATTTCAGCAGTTCATAACCATAAATAATGCTCCTATAAGAAGTTGCATTTAGGGTTTCAAATTTTTTTTTTAAGATTTTATTTATTTATTTGAGAGAGAGAGAGAGCACAAGAGGGGGGAGCGGGAGAGGGAGAAGCAGACTCCCTGCTGAGCAGGGAGCCCGATGTGGGACTCGATCCCGGGACTCCAGGATCATGACCTGAGCCGAAGGCAGTTGCTTAACCAACTGAGCCACCCAGGCGCCCTAGGGTTTCAAATTTGTTGTGCCCTGGAAATGGGTTAAAAAACTTTATTTTAAACTCAGTTTCCCGTCTTTCTCACTGAAGCAGGTTGGCATTTCCATTGCTTGGCAAATAGTGTATGATATTGGGGCTGATATGGCCAAGATAAGAGAGGTTGTGAGTGAGGTTCGTATGTTCCCATGTACCTTTGTTATGGATAGTGAGGCTGGCTTTATTAAAATATCCTTCCTGTTTTGTTTTTTGTTTTTTTCTCTTCACTACCATCATTGTTTGCTTCTCATCAAGATCATGGTATTTATTTTTCTTTCCTCCCTAGTCCCAAAGAACAGGGCATCAGCTCAAACTCCTTTTTTTTTTTTTTTAAGATTTTATTTATTTATTTGTCAGAGAGAGCACAAGCAGGGGGAGCGACAGGCAAAAGAAGCAGGCTCCCCGCGGAGCAAGGAGCCCAATGCGGGACTCAATCCCAGGACCCTGGGATCATGACCTGAGCCGAAGGCAGACCCTTAACCTACTGAGCCACCCAGGCGTCCCTCAAACTCATCTTTAAACTTTGGTCCCAAAATGAAGTAACACCCTTCTTGGTCTTTTTGAAAGTCTTACTATAAGCCATCCTGTGAAACAAACTAGGAGTATAAACATAAATGAAGGGAAGTTACATTTTCAAGCAGTCTTTTTTTTTTTTTAGATTTTATTTATTTATTTGAGAGAGAGAATGAGATAGAGAGAGCATGAGGGGGGGGGTCAGAGGGAGAAGCAGACTCCCTGCTGAGCAGGGAGCCCGATACGGGACTTGATCCCGGGACTCCAGGATTATGACCTGAGCCGAAGGCAGTCGCTTAACCAACTGAGCCACCCACGCGCCCCTCAAGCAGTCTCAATAAAATGTTGTTTCTGTAATTCCTTGTACGTAAATAACAGCTTTACTTTAGTAAAGACCCATTACCATTTTGGATGTAAACCCAAAGCTCTGTCTCTAGATGAAGAACTAAGATATCGTGTTGAGGGGCAAGGTAGATTTGGGAGGAGCAAGAAGTTCTGGGGCATGTTGATGAATGATGAAACAGCCCTCCCCTCTTTTATTTCCTGAAAGCAGGCATTGCCCTGGACTGGCACTGGGGTAACTAAGAAGAAGGTGGGTCAGGTTGGGGGTTATGCATGTGCATTGGTGATCTGGAATGGTCACCAAGTCAGCTTCAGAAATGGCAAGGATCAGGAGGAATGAAGAGATGACACTTGCCTTAGTTCCAGTGAGCATGACAGTTGGCATGTAAATGAAGCACAGGCAGTCCGTATGTTCATTATTCAGCAGGTCTCACTGGTAGAGTCTGTTATATAAAAAACAATAAAATTATTCAAATAGGCAGTATTAAAAAGGATTAGCTCTCCAGAAGTTGTCATTTAATAATTATTATAAGCATTGTGTTCATCTCAGTACTGAATGTGTCTCAATAGAATGCTTCAGAGATTATAACTAAAAGGCTTAATTAAAAAAGAAATCATTTTCTTTAAACCACTTTTTTGAACCTAATACATATGTGTAGAAAATTTATTGCTTCATTGATCATTATGCAAATAACTCAGATTATAACTTTGCAATTATATTCTTTTGTCATAGTAATATCTTAGTATTCTTTCTTTTTTTTTTTTAAAGATTTTATTTATTTATTTGACAGAGACAGAGATAGCGAGAGCAGGAACACAAGCAGCAGGAGGGGGAGAGGGAGAAGCAGGCTTCCCCCCGAGGAGGGAGCCCGATGTGGGACTCGATCCCAGGACCCTGGGATCATGACCTGAGCCGAAGGCAGACGCTTAACGACTGAGCCACCCAGGCGCCCTCTTAGTATTATTTCTTTATTTTAACTTCAAAAATTACTTGTCTTATAATTTTTCAGTTTCTAAAGGCTTATATGATTTTTGAAATTGCTCATATACTGGAGGATGTACATCTTCTTTAAGATAAAAAATAGAAATTATTTTATTTTTTAAGGAAGGAGACTCAACATTTTTAAGTTGCTAAAAGATATCTGATGTTTTAAAAAGTTTTTGAAGAGATCATGAACAAATACTTTTGCCTTTCATTTTCGATTTTAGTTATGTAGCTGTGGAATAAATTAATATAACACTAAGTGCTATATTTATTTCACATTTCTTAAAATTATCTCCCAATTTTCTGATATTAAAAATGAACTGAATCAAATTATCTACAGTTATTTAGTACGAAATATTGCCATGCTTATAAATATCCACTCTGTTGAAGATTTTTTAATGATTCAAACTATTAAAATTGAATTTTGAAAACAAAGAAAATTGTAAATAATTAAAATATAAATTTAAAGTATAGGTAACTTGTTTAATAGCTTGCAGTGGGTCTATAGTAAAGCAAATTTCTGTTAAGTTAGAACTTTCTTAGGAAATTTGACCACCAGTTTAATAGGACAGAACCAGGATACAAAGTGCCTCCCAGAGTGCCACCATGTGTAGCAAAGTTAATGCACAGTAAATGCCTGTTGGGCTTGTAATTCTGGAAATGAGACTCCATAGCTTTTCTTTCTTTGTTCGTTTCCTTTGCTCTCGGAGGACTGAAGGATAGAATGCTCCAAAATTGCTAAAGTTCTCAGAGGTTTGTTTAAGGGATTAGAGGCAACAATTAATGCATGAATTGAAGAAGTGCTGAAGTGAATTATGAATCCCATTATGCACATCAGAATTGCAATATAGGTGGGTTTGGTATGAAAAATTAATTTGGCATCAGGTTCTCCCCAAGTTTTCAGTGTGTTATGGTGAGAGGAAGCCCCAAGACAGATGACTCGTCTCCAATGACCAGCCCAAGATGCGTCTTGATCCTTTTGGGAACCAAATTTTCTGAAGACACACAGAAGTAACTCTTCTGCCATATAAAACAGTCTAATTCAGAAATGGTTCTCTGTAAATGATTTAACACTATAATTTGGTTCATAAAAATAGGCATATAAAACAACAGTTTCCTGAAATATCAGGATTTGCTAGTGGAACACAATATAATCCACATCAAGCAAGTGTTAGTCAAAGTAAAAGAAAAGATTTATCTCCGATCCTAGCTTTCAAGTAGTCTCTTTGGAAAGAGGGAGAGAAGAGAACAAAAGTAGGAATGGAATTATGGAGGGATTGTGAAATTAAAAGTAATGTAGAAAATGAAAATAATTCAAATCGCTGGTTTGGATGCTGTTCTTATCAGTTGTGTGATGAAATAGCAGATAAAGTCAAATATGGGAAGCATCAGAAAAATAAGAAACATTTTTGATTAGCTAATTAAAAGATCGCAAGCTATTTTTACTAGCAAGAGGTCCAAAGTTATAGTTGAATTTCTGTAACACAGAACAATGGTTCAGAGAAATCAGATCTCCTCATAAGAAATTTCAACTTTTGAGATGCTGATCTTTTATTCTATATTAAGTCATAAATGAAAAATGTGAGGCCCTGTTGAGTAGAATGTTCCGGACTGAGAACCTTTGATACTTTAAGGACTCACCATGTGGGTGAGAACATAGATCCATTTCTCTGCACTCCCCAAAGGCACCCTATGGAAAGGTTGCTATTTCTTAGATGGTGGCCGGCCATCCACATATGTATTATATACATCATTGTGAATTGGTCATTCTGATTTTTTTTGAGAATGCAGACTAAGTAATTTTGGTTCAAACTTTTAATGAAATTCTATAGCAATTCTAAAATGTCCTTTCAAGGTTTCACTGTGTAAATTGTAGTTTTGTTTTTATTTTTCCCAGTCCTACCAAGTCATCACTCCTTTTTTGAAATAGTATCTTAGTGACATGTCTTATGTATTACAGTGCATATCACTTTGATTTTTATTTTCTCACATTTTCCAACTCCACACATTAGATACAGTTGTGATCTGTTATGGTAGCTTGTGAAATATTTATTGAATATCAAATATGGTCATATGATATTCTAGGCTGTTGGGTTTTAGCAGTCTATGAATTTCAGCTGTTGTGGGGAACGGAGAGGGAGATGGGTAATCATCCCATAGGTAAATGAATAAATAAATTTAAAAATTCAGGTCTGATATATGCTATGAACAAAATAACATACAGCAGAATAGGAGAGAATTGGTGGGGACTCTTAAAGACAGTGATCAGGGAAGCTCTTTCTGCAACGGTAGCATTTGAATTGAGACCTACAGTTGGTCAATGCAAAGGGCTGGAAACAGTTGGTAAGACCTTTGTGCCTAGAGCATAGTGACCAAGAGCCAAAAAAAGTTGGAGATGACACTGGAGAGAGAGGGGCTAGATTTTATAGGGACCTGTAGAGGTTTTTTTTGGTTATTTTTTTTTTCTTTTTTAATTGCACTGAGAAGTTACTCGTAGGTTTTAAACAGGGGATTTGGGGATTTGGGGATCATCTGACTGATGTATGCCCCACGGTCTATAAAGAGGCCAAAATGAGGTCCCAAAAACTGTCTAGGAGACTATTTCAGTAGCTTAGGAAAGATAGAAGAGTAAATTGGTCTGGAATTCTGTCATTTCAGACGGTGCATATAACTTGATACATTTTTTTTTAAACATTGGGAGAGAGAGAGAGCAAGCACAAATGGGGGAGAGGCAGAGGGAGAGGAAGAAGCAGACTCCCGGCTGAGCACAGAGCTAGTTGTGGGGCTCCATCCCAAGCCCCTGAGATCATGGCCCAAGCCAAAGTCAGATGCTTAACTGACTGAGCCACCCAGGCGTCCCTAACGATACATTTTGGAAGTAGAGCTTGTAGGATTTACTGATGGATTGGTTGGGGGTCTAGAATAAATGAGGGGTCAGAATTGTCCCTTAGGGTTTTATCCTGAGCATCGGGTTGGTGATGCCATTTTTCAAAATAGACATGACTTGGTGAAGGTGCATGACAAAGATTTAATATTTCACTTTTGCTCATGTTAGTTCTGCCTACTGGACAGCCACCTAGAGATGCTTATTAGGTGGCTGGATATGCAAATCTGGAATTGAAGGAGGAGGTCTGGGCTCATGATTATAGTACTTGAATGAAAAAAGTTTGCTCTTTTTCTGTCACCATTTGGACTGTTGTTTATTGTTTTAGTTAATACACCCAGTATAAATTTGCCCAGTGTGAGGTTCTAGAGTAGTTTAGTTCTAGCTAAGGAAAACAAAATAGAGACTTATTTTTTGCTCAGTATTAAAATTAAAAGACATGTCTAACTACAAACCAGTGTATATGTTCAATATATATCCAAACCTGTTTTGACTTAAAACCAATTCCTCATATGCATGATGAGTGAAGGACCACACTTATTTTTAATTTTCTCATGGATAATTGACATACTATTTTTTAATTTATTCTTAACAAACAGAATGCTTACATGTCTCCTAAATACCACTCTGTTGTTCAATCATAGATTCCTTTTTAAGGCAAATGAAATAGCCTTTGATAGCACCCATATTATATACCTCTGTATCACACTGAAATTGTGGAAATCTTTTCATTGGTTTAGAAATTGGGTCCTTATTTTATACAGTCATTTAGATACCCTGAGAAATTTCCGTTACTTGACTGTGCTGTTTGCTTTTTGCTGTGTTCTAGTGGTTTGGCAATAGATTAGAGGTTGGGTTTCCACCATTTGGTACTAATTATCTAGGAACAATCTGATTTCCATTTATTACATTCACATGGCAGTGCTGCCTGTATTTATATCAGAAAAAAAAGGGGGGGGTTTATTCTGCCCTCCTAGCCTCATGAATGCCCCCAGAAGATTGTTCCATTATAAGATGTGGGCATAGCAAGTTAAATCAGATTGTTCCTCTTGATTCTTGTATCTGGATGCTTACATTTTACTTTTCTGGCTATAGATGCTTTTAACCAAATCAGACTATTGCCAGGAAGTTAAATGAATAAAATTGTAGTCCTTAGAAGTACTGGACTTTCTATTGCTGAGTAAAATAAATGTCTCCCTTTCAATTAAACCAAGTGTTTGTTACTGGATAAAATTCTACCTTTACATAATCAACTGTGTGGCCGCTGATTAGACTTGATAGGGCAATTATAACCTAAAATGTGTATTTCATTGTGGGTAAACAAAAGTGCCTATTTATCTTCCTCTAGTGTTTTCTCGACTGTTACTGAAATCAAGATGGGCAAGAGCAGATTGTGAAAACTCTCAGTTACACAACAAGCCAAATGTGAATCTTTAAACAAAGGCATAAATTTTAAACATGACATTGATTCAAGAACATTTGCTGCCTACAAAAAATGATTACCGGTTCACGGCTTCATTTTCATGATTGTTACTTGCAAAAAAAGACGATCCTGAAGAAGTAAACTCTGTCTAATGGGAAGAAAAATATATTCTGTTCCAATTCTGACCATGAGTACCTGATCAAATCATTTAATTTCGTGTTGCAGTTTTCCTCTTTGGATATGCAGACAATCCTATCCATTTAACTTGTGGCATTCTTGGAAGAACAAATAAGATAATAGGTCTTACAAGTAAGAGACCAATATAACCAAACTGTGAATCTAGAAATCTGAAAAAATGCATTCATGATGCTATAAATTCTAAACTGGAAGTTATTACTTTTAAAACTTACTGGTTAAAAAGTGATGTCGTAAATGTAACGTGATAGTGAGCTTTGAGAATGTGAATCAGCATGGCAGCATAGAAAGATTTGCCAGAATGTTTTGCATCACCATTGTATTTTCTCATCTAGTTTTATTTGTAATCTACCAGTTTTTCAACTAGAAAAAGTTAGACATCATATTTCAAATATAAATTTAAATAATTTAAGTAATTTACTTTGTAAATTTAATTCTAAGTAGAGTTTTTTAAATAATTATGATAAATCGTATTTTAATCTTAAAGTTGTGTGTTTTACATTTTAAAAGGGTATTTGGATATTTATATTACCAAAACAATTAACAGCATAAAATAAAATTGGTATCATTCTAATATTTCCGTAGATATTACCAAAGAACTGTTGAATGCAATTTGTTTATTGTTGTTTGAGTGTATTTGACATTTACTGAGAATTCAAACCCTTTTATAACACTTCATCATTGCTGTCATATTTAGAAAAGACTAAGGCTGAAATACTCACCATGGCCTGAATGTCCCAAGCCACTACTTCCTCAAAGAGCAAGCTACAAAACCATGACAATGAATCTCAAATATGGGCATTTGTTGTTTTTTTTTCCTGTTTTTTTTTTGTTTTTTTTTTTAAGAGAGAGAGAGAGGAGGGGCAGAGGGAGAGAGAGAATCCCAAGTAGGCTCCAGGCCCGGCATGGAGCCTGGTGCAGGGCTCGATCTCACAACCCTGAGATCATGACCTGAGCTGAAATTAAGAGTCGGATGCCTAACAAGTAAGACACCCAGGTGCCCCTGGGCACTCATTATTAATAGGCCTTAAGAACCTAACAATGTCTGCGTAATTAACATGTAATGGTTGAACATAGAACTCCTTGTTCCCTTAGAATGGGATCACGTCTTGTGCACCTTCATAAAGACCAGAGCACTTGGAATTATGAGCATAAAGGACTAAACCGTGGTGCCATGAATGTAGGAGAGTCCAGAAATTTTGGTTTTTAGCCATCTGTCAAAATACTGACAGAAGATACAAAAATACCAAGCTCTTCTATGTATTTAATTTCTTAAAAAATAAATATCCTCAACCAGTTAAAAATGGCAGCTTAAAAAATGACTAGCTCCTGACCGCCTAAATTTAGAAACACCACTCAAAATATTTAACAGATGTAATAATTAATTCCTTGACTTGAATAATTTCTTTTTTTAAAATTATTTTATTGTTATGTTAATCACCATACATTACATCATTAGTTTTTGATGTAGTGTTCCATGATTCATTGACCTGAATCATTTCTAAGTTAGGAATCACAAACTCAGACATCAGCAGAGCCCAGGCTGTGACATAAATATGTAATGGATGTGTGGTGGTGGTGATGAATTGGAGAGCATATACCCAACTTAAAAGGCACAACAGTTACTACCAGTTATTTTCATGCAAGTCTGTGGGCCCACTTTCTAGATTTCGTAATTTCTCAAGAAAAGCTCCAGATTTTAATGTGCAGTCTCTTAACATTACCTGCAAGCAATTGATTTCAATATATCAAAAGATCTGTGTGACCCAAGCAACAAATGCCAGTTGACCAAATCTACATTACTGATGACCCAAAGGAAACCTGGGGTGGTTAGTGTTAGAGTCTTTAACTTTAGATACTGCAACTATTTATAGATATCCAAGCCTTGCCATTTTGGAAGTGAAAATACCTCTTAAGTGGAGTATTTAAAAACTTGATTATTTTCATATTACATACATTCTTCAACTGTATAAGTATACATTCTCAGAGTAAGTAGAAGGCATAGTATTAGCACTATCATAAAATACTAGAGCACTTATAAGTTAGCTTATTTTGGCCCTCAGTTTGTTTTGAGGCATCTGGTTAAGATTTTTGGGCTAATATAAGCCATATAATAATATAGAGTACTTTCATTTATGTTTTAAACCAGATGATACCAAGGACAACTTCCACATAAAATCATGTTTCACTCACTATAAACATTCTTATCAATTTATAGTTTAAGTTTAAAAGTTGCTCTAGTATAAATTAGGCAATAAATATACATTGACATTTTATTATATGTCTAGTATTTTGATGTGTTATATAGCTTTTAGAAAATACTTCTTTTAGATAAAGTTTAGAAAAATTTTGTGCACAAGGAACTTACAGTTCTCACTTAAAATTAAGTAGAAGGTGGCCACCAATCACAAAATTATACAGTAAACTGTGTAGACTATAAAATAGAATTTAAAATCATGTGTATACAGGCATGCATGTATACATATCTGCAGATAGATCACTATGGAGAGCAATAGGGGAAACAGTAATTATATAACTGTATATACATGTTAATAGAGTGGTAAATTATATAACTCAGACCATCAGGGATTTTGCTTCCACACTAAACCCTTCCCTCAACTTAAATCTCTCACTTCACCCTGCCTTATTTTCCCCTCAGCTTTGAGAAATGTGCAAAGAGGTGACTCAGCTTAAAAACTTCCTTCAAATTTGTGGGTTCTCCTAACTATCATTTTGGTTATTACCTTTCACTGTGAGGTTATCAAAAGCCAATTTGTGTTGGCTGCCTCAAAATCCTGTTAGTGCTTAAAAATCCCTGAAGTGTGACCTGTAGTTGAGAAGTGCCGCGCCAGGGCCAATCCTGTCAGGCTCTATCATGGGCAATTACAAAAGCTTCACCTGCCAAGCCCCCCGGGGGGGAAACTGCCCTCCCCGCACCAGGTACAGTGCACAGTATGGAGGAGTTGCAGTCAAGGACTCAGCCCCTCAACCCCTAGGCCAGCTGTGCTCTTCCGCATAGCATATCTGCATTCCTAGCCCTGGTGCCTATATTCGGAGACCTTCTTTCTGGAGGCCCTTAACCATGGCCTTTTTTAAAATGCCTCTGTCAAGGCCATCTTAGGAGGGCCTTGAAGACTCCTTTCTTCACTCTGATTCAGTATTCAGTACTTTTCTGCTCCTAGCCCTTTCTCCTTTCCCTCCCCCTGGCTTACTATTCCTCACCAAAATGGGAATTCTCTTTTCTAGATTGTGTGTGCCTGTATGTGTGTTTTTTTTCCCCCTGAATGACAAAGTGATGATTGTTTCATTCTTTTTTTTTTTAATAAAGATTTTTATTTATTTATTTGACAGAGAGACAGCGAGAACAGGAACACAAGCAGGGGGAGTGGGAGAGGGAGAAGCAGGCTTCCTGCCGAGCAGGGAGCCCGATGCGGGGCTTGATCCCAGGACCCTGGGACTATGACCTGAGCCGAAGGCAGACGCTTAACGACTGAACCACCCAGGCGCCCCCGATAGTTTCATTCTTACTTTACATCTTGACCCACACTGACCCAGATAATTTAATGATTTTGGTAGTATATTTAGTGATTATTAATTTATTTTGCAAGGTAGCTATTATCATAGAAAACTTAATGAACTCTTACCCAGGAATAAAAGGCACTGCAGTGAGTATAACAGTTGACTGTCATTGTAGTTATAAATACGAATTAACTTATACTCTTCGAAATTTTTTTAAGTTGCTATCAATTGCATTTGAATGGTCATATTTAAGAAGGTGCATTACTTATGTTCAGTTATTTCTGTTTCCAACTTACGGAAAATATAATACTGAAATCATGTTTTTATACAGTTTCTAATATTTTCAGTTCTCTGATACAAATGGCAGTTGTTTCTAGATATACAAAAATATCTAATATCTTTTATAACTATCTAGAATAGTATTGTCACCATTTTTGCCATCATCTTTAAGGTCATTGTTGCAGAAATTTTCTGTTGCTTTCTTTCCAATGAATATTTGGTACCTGGTTAAATCATATGGAATTGCCAACATTTGATCTAGAAAATGGCAAGTTCATATGATTCAACTGAATTTGTTGTTGTTTATCTATGTTCTCTATGCATATGAAATATTTAGCATTATAATGTGTCTACCTGAAATACTGCCTTAATTCACATTATTTTCATTGCAGGCGGGCAGTGTGACACCTAAGTCACCCTCCACTGACATCTTTGATATGATACCATTTTCTCCAATATCACACCCAGCTTCGATGCCTGCTCGCAACGGCACACAGCCACCTCCAATACCTAGTAGATCTACTGAGATTAGTAAGCCTTCTAAACCAATATTCTTTGCTATATTTGTGTAGATTTTAAATGTTTAATTGACACTTTATGGAAAATTACATATCTTAAGTTCACTAAAAGTGTTAATTACCAAAGAATTATGTCTACTTGTGCCGAATTAGCTAATCATATTTAACTTTATAATTCAGAGTATACTACTAAAGACATCACTATTGCATTTGAAACTATTTTATGAAAAATGATATTTTTGGTATAGGGTTATTTATATCAATACAAAGCATTTAATTATATTTTATTGTACTTGGGGTTATACTTTTAATGTTTTAATGGTTAAAAACAACTTGGTGGTAATTATTTTAATATTTTTGACATGTTTAGTAGAGCTCAGTGTAAATTTTTTGTTACCATAGAGTATAGGAATATTCTTAAAGAAATACATAAATATATGAATTCCATGATTCATTTATTTATTAATCCTATATAAGTGTTCTATACATGCATCGCTTTTCTGATTTACCTTCTATACATTTGGAAGGAACATAAGAGTCTCTTACTGATGAATTGGAAAGCAACCAACAGATGCTCATTTTCAATGTCGTGATTGTATTTTGATCTGTGCCCTGTCACAGAAACTTAAAGAGTAGTTCCCAATGGCCATGCTCAGTCATTATGTCCAAAGGAAACTGAAGAAAAGAGAGTTTTACACCAGTTCATAGACCCTGATTCGTAGACCCCAGAGAAGAATGTTTAAGACACATAAATGTGGTTCACATTAAGACATTTTCAATATAACTCTTAAGTTTTAGCTTGGGCTTAAAGTATGTCAGGGCCTTTAATTTATTTGTTTCCCCCTATGGAACTTATCAAAATATATTACACATGTTAGATATTCAATAAATTTTAGAGAATTAATTTGTAAATGCAAAGTAATAATCTTAGAAACTTTAAAAATCATTTTACAAAAATATATCAGTACTTTTACATAAATTGAAATATATATTTAAATTCCTCTGAATATATTTTGTACCAATGCAAAATATTTTTTCAGGAAATAATCTATAATATATATGCCACAGTGTGTTTTTAGCAAATGTTGCCAATATCCTGATACATATGGGGCATTTTTTTTGTCTATGAGTATCCCACATCTCTTCCTTTACTGTTTTTTAATTCCTTGGACTTAACCACTGGTTTACTCATTCATTTATTTAGTCCAATGGGCATTTGTATAGCATATATGCTAGACTTGGGTTACAAGCTGGAATTTGAAATATAAATTAGCTATATATCTACAAAAGAGGATTTTAATCAAAGTCAAAATAGAAATTGAGAAGAGTGAATAGATTTGAAAATATTTAGAAAGAATAATCTATCAGGATGGTGATTGAGAGTTCATAATCAATTATGACTCAGGATTTTAGACTGAATGTTGTTAACAGGAAAAACTAGAGGTAGAAAAGGTGGAAATGCATTCCGTTTTAGACATTGATAAATTTGATACGCTTTTAGAAAATCTAGGCAAAGGTGCTCAGATAGTTTTAAGGAATTTTTTAATGAGAAACTGAAGTTAACACCTTGCTACATTTTTTAGTATCTAATGATCCTGAGTGCCAAAGTTTAGTAAATACAATGAAAGATAGATGATGATAGATAGATAGATAGATAGATAGATAGATAGATAGATAGATAGAATTCTAGATACCCCATACCATGTCTGTCTATCTTTATAGCAAATGCTATTGGAAAAATGGTACAGACAGACTTACTTGATACAGAATTGCCACAAATCTTTTTAATTTGTAAAAAACCACAGTATCTGTGAAGCACTGTAAAGCAAAGCGCAATAAAATGAGATAAGCCTGTAATGAAAATCTCTATTCCTCTTGATCAGCTCTTCTTCCTTTTCATTAATTCATTTCTTTTTTTTAAGATTTTATTTATTTATTTGACAGAAAGAGAGAGAGCGAGAGCAGGAACACAAGCAGGGGGAGTGGGAGAGGGAGAAGCAGGCTTCCCGCCGAGCGGGGAGCCCAATGTGGGTCTCGATCCCAGGACCCTGGGATCATGACCTGAGCCAAAAGCAGACGCTTAATGACTGAGCCACCCAGGCGCCCTCATTAATTCATTTCTTTTCACAAACATCTATCATGTGTAAAGCATTGTTGGACAGGCTTGTGGTATGGTGGTAACCAGGGCACTCCTCCAAAGAAAAGTTCCTTTGTTCTCCAAGTTCTGATTTATTGCCTAAGCTACATCAGACTGAGGAAAATAACAACAGTAATAATAACACCCATACCCATATATAATACCTATATATATTATATCATATATATAATATTCATATATAAGGTGACAATAAATTCCCATTTGTTTAGGACAGTTCTGGTTTATACCTTTTGTCCTGCTGTAACTGTTGGTAGCATTCCTTTTACTCTTAAAAGTGTCTTTATTTGGATGATAAAGTATATGTCCCTCTTATAAGTTATACAATACTTATCAGCACCAGGAACTTATAAAAATTTTTACTTATTTAATACGTGAATTTGAAAAAAACAGTTATAACTGGAAAAGCAAGAGTCTTTCATAATGAGGGTCACAGATTAATTTACATGATATGGTAGAACTCAAGGAACATAAATATTACTTCTTATATAGCATGGAATTTTGAGGATATAGTTTTTCTTAATATATTATAAATTCCCATGCACCTATATAATTTTAAAAAATTGTGTGCATTAAGGCTGCATTGGAATTGATTCAGAAGAAAGAAATTTCATAATTTTTAAATTTTTAAATAATAGGCCATAGTTTTACCAATTTTAACTTTGATCCTTTTTAGTGGTTAAAAAAGTATGTACTTTAGAATATATGTTACAGAGACCTTTTTGATATTCCATTATTGCTATTTTTAAAAAGAAATTTGTTTCTGGGATAGGAGACATTTTTAAAGAACCTGTCCCATTGTGTTTATTTAGGAAGGTGATATAATTTCATAGTACATGAGACAATATGCCTTAAATTTTCTCTAAATAAATGTGAGATTAAGGTATAATGAGCTATGAGTAAAACTATTTACCAATCTACCTCAGTCCCTCATATTGCTTCATGATCTGTTGTGTTACAAAGGCATCAGTAAAGGGAATAGAGAAGTCTCAATAAGTAATACATTCATTGTGGTAAATTTAAACTGCTTCAGTAAAAATGCAGGTATTGTAATACGGTAATTTCAAATATTTGGTGGATTTGATATTGAGAAGTCTTAATTAAAGACACAGAAATCTCTCTGGGTAATAATTCCTTGAAACCAGACAGTTTTTAATATTGTCATAAAATGGGTCTTTGCTTCTTTGTTGGTCTAAGCTCAGGAAAGCCCAGCATAAAGTGTGCGTGGATAGGAGCTCATTTGGCCATATGAGTAGTTCTTTATATAATCTTGCCTTGGAAACCTAACTCACCCCAACTCACTTCTTGTCATTTCATTTACTAAATTATTTTCCTCCTTTTAGAACGGGACCTGTTTGGAGCAGAACCTTTTGACCCATTTAACTGTGGAGCAGGGGATTTTCCTCCAGATATTCAATCAAAATTAGATGAAATGCAGGTGACTATTTTAACAGATTGGCCTATAAATGGTTTATTTCTTTTTAATATGGGACACAAAAAATGGACACAAAGAAATTTGGACACACCAAAACTACCCTTTCCTTGAATTTTTATCACTATAAAAACCTACTTGAAACAATTGCTTTAAAATATTCATATACATTTAGTCCTAAAAATACTCCTACGCGTGCTAAGGATGGGTCTTATTTTGTTTTGTTTTGTTTTTAGTAGTGTGATTTACCATGGCAATAAGTTGGTTCTTTTTTTATACAAAATTACACAGATTCTAATGGTTCATTACTTTGAAATCCAAAAATTACAAGGTAATTTCACTAGGTTTACAAGATTTCATCTCAGTTTTACCAGTTATGAAGTTCAAATTGTGAATGGGTAGATGAAGGAACATCTTTGTGAGAGGAAAATCAGTCTCTTTTAAGAGAGGCATGGTAGCTGTGGTTCCTAACTTCTGGACTCTTTTTGGAAAAGCAGGCACCCAGTGACACCTTCTTTAGTAATGTAGTCCAGGTGGGTTTTCACTTCTCTCTCCCTCTTTTATTTTTCAATTCTCAATTGTACTGGAAGTTTGGAGATACTGGTTTCTTTTTACAGTGGGCCGTGATTAATAAATGGTCTTAAAAGCACCAGAAAAAAAAAATCTTCTCTTTATATTTGCCCTTTACATTTTGGTGAAGTTAATATATCTTATTTTTTATCTAAAAGACTATTTATATGGTAGAATGTAGGCAAAGACCAATTATAGGAAGCTGATTGAGAAGAGGCAGCGAAGAGAAGGAGTCATTCCCGTTTATTAGGTGATTCGTTCTCTGTGCTTCATTTCCTGGACAAAACAATTAATAGTGGATTCTGATCTTCTAATACTGGTGAAACACCCCTTCCTAGAAAGATAATATAAATATCCTTCCACTCGTTTTGGACTACAGCTGTGAAGCAGTTGTCTTCTTTTCTAGGTATTCTGTGAATTTCCTTATTGTTCTAGATATAATAATGCCTGCATCTTAACAGTTGGATTATTTGACATACGCCTTGAGATTTTCAAAGAATATGTTCAAACAGCATTTCTCAAGCTGGGTGATTGATAATTTTCTTTTACATGAAAAAATTATTTTAAATCCTTTATATTGACTTAAATTGTAACACTTCTTAAATATTTACCAAAAAAGTTATAAATAACTTAGCCTTACAGCTCCTGTACAACTATTAATTCAAAAATTATAAATTAAATGAAAGCAAAATTACAATACCTAATAAGTTAATAAATTAAGAACTTCAACACGATGGGTGATGTTATTTGGCCAAAACCAAAACCACCGATGTCAAACTTCTCTTGATTTCAGCATGTATCCTGTTTGGTGGTACAATTTCTCTACCTCTTTTCTATATTTCAAATACTATGAAATACTTTCACTCAAACAGTGCATGATTACTTAGCAAGAATATCTATTTCATATGAAATCAATCCCTTCCTTTTTTATTAGTTTTACCAATTAGGTTTGTGCTCCTTAGGATTAATGCTTTTATAAGAACAAACACAAACATGGACACTGATGTGGTGGTGTTTGTTCTCAAGCATTATGCAAATCACAAAGAGTACTTTTCTATTAATGTTTTTTTAATTTTCACAAGACTGAAAAAATTTCTATAGATTTTTAAAAATAAACCTACGTTTGCAGATTTTTGTAGGAACTAACTTTGAGAGACACTGTATTGGAATGATTTAGTGATGTGTTAAATAATGTTAAGCTGTGGTATTTTTGCTTCTGTTTTTGTTTTTGCCATTTCTAATATTTTCTTAATGTCTTTTTTATTCTTTTCTGCTTTCATGGTGGGTAGCGCCAGAGATGGTTGGTATATTATTTTCATAATAATTTTAAATAACTTACAACTTCTTAAAGCTAAAACCTTAATATTTGCATGCTCTACTTAATAAATATTCAAGCAGCAGTTTCATATGGATGTTTCTGATTGTTGTGTTTAAAGAGGTTTTATAACCTGTATTTTAAAGTTATTTTTTTCAATGGTGTAGTCTCTATTGCATTATCCACCTCATTGCTTGTCTGATTTTTTTGTTTTGTTTTGTTTTGTTTTTTTAGTTCAAGATTTACTTGCAAGGTCACTTTAACTAAAGTAAAATAATATTTTCTTCATCTAAAGCCTGTGACAACTTTTGTTATTAATCTTGTTAGCCTAATTAAGCTAATGCACACTTTGGGCTACTATTTTTATCTTTGTATATAATGTAAAAACAGTACAGTACAGTGGGTTGTATAAATAACATTGAGTTAATACGCCTAGTGAGATATTTGGGTTTTCTCTTTCACTTACAGAGGAAATCACAAAAGTATCTTGTGCGCCTCAGAATTTAAGCAGAAATGTGAAGTCGCATTGTACTATAAATTGTTAGAAAATTAAATATTTATTTGAACTCAATAATGTGGTTATTTAATTTGACATAATTTGAACTTCCTGGGACTTGTCACTGACAGGCAAATCAGTAAAAGAGTATCGACAGCCTAGAAGTGTACCTTCTAAGTTATAATAATTTAATACCTTTAAAAAGGAGCTTGGCAAGAAAGATGGAAGAATTTTGCATGCAGGGATGTTAAGTCAGCTGGTTCAATAATTTGGTAGAAGATCAATGCACCGCTGTAACTACAATAAATATCCAAGTAAATTTCAGAAAGATTAGTCAGTTTAAAAAAATGTTTGAAAATACAATTGAGTATTTATCAGACTTTTGAATTGGAAAGAAATTTTTATAAGGAAAAGAAAAATATGTAGTTTTATAGTTTCTTGTAATTTTTTCTTTTCTCTTTAAAAAATATAAAATATATCACATATACATAATTAAGGTAAGTAGACCAATAATTAGATAACTTAACAATCAGATAAATAAAAACCTAGCAGTTCACAAAAGACCATGGTTTTTATGCATGTAGCAATCTAACCAAAGAATATCTACAAATTAAATAAAGAATTAGAAATGCTGTTTTAATCAAGCAAATCAAACATTTTATTTCCTTGCTAATAATCAGTACAAGTGAAAGTATGATGAGACAAGCCCTCTAACTCATTGCTGGGCCAAGGTGAGTTCATAGCATCCCTTCGGAGAGTAATTTGTTAGTAAACCTTATATTTTTATTTGAAATCAGAAACTTTAATGCGATCTGTTCTGAGAAAAAAAATGACTAAAAATGTGGAAAATTTCTGTGGGCAAAAGCTTCTAGTTAACTTTTTTCATAATTATAAAATACTGGAAACAGTTAAATCACATTAAAAATAATAGATTGGTGGTTGCCAGAAGGAAGAGAAGTGAAGAGATGGGATTAAGAGGTACAAACTTCCAGTTATAAAGTAAATAAGTCACAAGGATGAAAAGTATAGGGAATATAGTCAATAATATTATAATGACTTTTTATGGTGACAGATGGTAACTACATGTATTGTGGGGACATTTTATAATGTATATAAATATTGAATCACTATGTTATATACCCGAAACTAACATAATAATTTTGAATCAACTATACTTGAACTTTTAAAAAATTAATAGAATATTATATAATCATTAAATTAGTTTTATGGGGACCCAATAGGGAATGTTTGTTCCACTAAGTTTTAAAAAGAATATAGAAAATTTTATATATGAAATACATAAGTTATGTATGCTATATGGTTTTTATGTTATTATTAAAATTGTTTTAAAAAATCTAGAGATAGAAAAAAAGGAGACTCAAAGGACATACCTCAGTGTGTGAACAATTCTTGCAGAAGACTGGCTTTTCCTTGACATAATTCTCTCCCTATTTCAAAATAAGAAAATGCAACGGGGCAACATATTTCATACGAAAAGCTTATTATTAGTAATATGTTAATAATAAAGTTATCATTTGCATGATACTAGCTTATGATCACTTCCACCACTATATAAGTTAAATAAAGCCTGATTTTCATCCCGAGTTTTAAAATTCAAGAGGATATGGAAACCTGAGAAAGATTCACTGATCATTAAATCATGATTTACTAAATGAGACCTAGGAGGAAAGGTCAGAAACTGTGTGAGAAATTTTATATTAGGAGTAAAGAAAACCAAGGAGAGAGAGAATATTATGTGTCTGTTAATAGGGATGATTAAAGTAATTGAAGGAGACTCCAAAGGGATCCTTATAAAATCACTATGGAGATATTCTTGTAAATGATATACATTTTTTTTTATTGTTGAAATAGTGACCGATCCCTATTTTCCTATGATTGCTATTCTGCCGTTCAAACACAAACACATTGATAAATAGTATTTTCAGGGTAGTTGAAATGATAGTGGTTTCATTTCAGAATGAACTGAGTAAAATTTTAAAATACTGTAGAGTATCAAACCTTTCCCAGTTATTATATATACTATCTATCTATCATCTATCTATCATCTATCATCTGTCATCTATCTTTCTATCTGTCTATCATCTATCTATCTATCTATCTATCTATCTATCTATCTGTCTGATGTGCCAGAAGATGATATAGTACACAGATCCTCACATATCCAAATAAAATATTTATATGAAACAGTTCATTTACACTCTCTTTAGCTTTAAGTATTGATTTCTCTAAGTATCTGGCAACTGTTTAAAATAATATGCATAGATATGACGAAGTATTTCTTCTTGTGATAAAACAGGCTTTAAAAAAATAATGGCAAGTACTCTGGCTTTTACTCAACTGACTATAATTTGGATTCTAAGTGCTGAGAAGAAGTTTTGGAAAATCTTTGCAGCGGCGGCATTGCCCCGTGGTCTCTCTGCTGTAGATACAGTGAAGAGCACTCTGAATGTTGAGAGCAAATGAGGTGTGGCTTGCAGTGTCATGCTTTTCTCCCTCTCTGTGATCATGTTTACACTGGATCTGTAATAAGGACATTTAGATACCTGTGGTAAACAAAAGTAATTTGGGGGAAGGCAAAGAAATACACAATTGGCTAACACACCAGTAGATTCAGTTTAATGAAATAAAATGCAAAGGAGAACAGAGGACAAAAGCCTTCTCACTGAGAGACATTTTATTTTCTGCAGGAATAGGCTGTTTACATTTCACTCACCAATAATGTGTCACATAGTCACCCCTTACTACACCTTACCTCCTTCAACAAAATTTCAGTTCTGTCAGTAAGAGAGAAAGGTAAAGTATATATATATATATGTATAGGAACTGCCACAGTGCTTCTAGGAGGAAACCTAAAATGTGACCCCCAGGTCCTCTGATTAATGTGAGTCCATGCTCTTGATCTCTTCGTGGCACGCCAGTGTGCATAGATTACGGGCAAGAGTGGGGAGGGAGGAGGTGGTAAACCTGGAGATAGCCCATTACCTTATGCAAAAAAGAAGAGAGCTCGGAGCGGAGGACAAACTTTTTTTTTTTTTTAAAGATTTTTTATTTATTTATTCGACAGAGAGAGAGATAGCGAGAGCAGGAACACAAGCAGGGGGAGTGGGAGAGGGAGAAGCAGGCCTCCCGCTGAGCAGGGAGTCTGATGCGGGGCTCGATCCCAGGACCCTGGGATCATGACCTGAACCGAAGGCAGACGCTCAACGACTGAGCCACCCAGGCGCCCTGCCACTAACTTTTAGCTCAAAATCTTAGGGCACTTGTGATGAGCACTGGGTGTTGTAAGTCAGTGATGAATCACTAAATCCTCCATGTGAAACAAATACTACACTGTACGTTAACTCGCTGGAATTAAACAAAAACTTGGGAAAAAAAATCTTAGGAGGAAGAGATTGCGTACTTGCTCTCAATAAATCAAAGGCAACTTAACTTCCAGAAACATCTAAACCCTGCTAGGAGGAGTGGGACTCAAAGCAAAGCTTACAGCTACAAGCAATAGCAGGACTAGAGGAAGCCTTCTCCGTGACAAAGTGGTCTGCAGTTCTGTGTTCCACGTAGGATATGGCATTGCGCTTACTATTAAGTGTTCTACCCAGGCCCTGGACAGGGGTGAAAACTATCAGGCTATCTCAAACTTTTCATCAAATTTGAGGTCTAGCTATCTTACTCACATTTAAATGAATATTGATCCTGAAAGCCAGCAGAGGAGATGTAAGCTACAGTAGAATGGCAGAATAGACTTTACTGAAAAAGAAACATTTAAGTCTTAAACAACTTAATTCCGTGTATTTCTGTCTTCTTTTGTCTTTCGTGCGTGCTAACGTCACATATATTTACAACATTTCAACTGCTAATCGGTGTAAACAATTACCTGAGATACACACCGATATAAAAATTTGACAAACCAGCATTTGCCATATTGTTCCTTAGCTGATCAAAGCATGAAGATCTCAACTTCCGTTCAGTCATTTTATTTCATGATTGTCATCGTTATTATCATTATTATTATTGCCATGAGCATTTCTTATTTTAATGATTTTACTCTGTTTTACAGGAGGGGTTCAAAATGGGACTAACTCTTGAAGGCACAGTATTTTGTCTCGACCCATTAGACAGCAGGTGCTGATGTCAAGAACAAAAGATCCAGATTTGTGTTAAATTTGTTGTATATGCATATACATCATTCCTTATTACTTTATGACAGGTAGTATATGTGTGCCAATATATTTTTGAAGATCTTAATTTTTTGCAAATTATTTTAGTAAAGTGTCCTTCGCTATTGATCTATAATGTTTATTTTAAAAACAACTCACTGTATAGTAAATCATACTTTTATGTTCCTTTCTGTTTCTCTTGTAGATGACTTTATAATCAAAAAACAAATTATCCAAATATCTGTCTTGTGTCTGAGTTCTGAATAATTAGCATCTTGAAATTCGTGCTCATTTTCCAGACTGCTAGTTTATTATTGATTCCCGAAAGCCATACCTTGATGATACCTTTCAAAGTCTTGAGGCGATATACCAATGCCAAACTAAATATGGTCTGTATTCAAACCAATAAGCATGTTAGCATCCATTAGACAGATGTTATTTTATGTGTTAAATGTTGTTCATATCATTGGCAAAATGTAGACTTTGACTATAATGCCACTAGGTCATTTTTAGCAGGTAAAATAGCAAAAATATAATTTCCAATAATAATTAAACCAAATAATTAGAGTATTTATTAGTAAAAGCAAAGTAATAATGTTAGCTATTATTATCATTTATACTCTAAATCTTTTATTTATATCATAAATAAGGATAATGGAAAAAAACAAAAATCTGCTCATTCCAAAACACTTAAAATTTAATTTCTAATGAGATAAGTTATATTGCTAAACATCTAAACATCATCTGATCTAATATTTTCTAAAAAAAAAATTTGGAATATATGCTGTCTATAGTTGCAATATCTATTACACACATTTACTTTACCAAATATATTTTTTCTCACTGAATGATATTATTCTCATATTTTCTCCTTTGGTAAATATTTTCCCACCAAATTTTATTTTGTGATGCCCCCTTAGTTTTGATACTTTAAAATCTGTAACAGTTATCCTTTATGAATCATCGGTATTGTTTAGCAATTTTAATTTGTATTTGTTTTTGTTGAAGTCAGAATCTCATTCTTTACAAAAATCAAGTGGCTTCTCAGTTTGGGCTAACATGAACTATAAAATTTTCTTGTACTTAATTCATAATGTGCTATGAACTCCGACCTTTAAAAATGTTTATTTTTCTACCTTTGCCCATATGTAACAGACTTTAATTTGTACTCAGTGCAAGAGAATTTATGGTTAAAATTTATAATTTGGTTCATTGCATCATAAGAAAAATAGATTAAATTAATGAAAATGTGAGTTTAGATTAGGGGTAGATCTCAAAATAGATTTTTCTTTTTCTCATGGGAATTTTTGTCAAGTGCTAAAGGTACATATTCACTGGGAAAAGAAATCAAATATGCTTATGCAATATTATCTTTGTATGTATCTTCATAATGTTCTATGGTATATATAAGCCTTCTTAGGTGTTTTCTGTTATCTGCTAAGTTGTACGTTAATTAGAGGTTAGTATGTTTCATAAAGAAGAATCTTTATAATTTTGTTTGTCATATAGTATTTTGGAATTTGTATAATGAGGATGTTTAGAAGCCATATGAATGGCTTTTTTTTAACAGATAGAATTTGTATTTTTATTGTACTTTAAAAGCTTTATGTAATAGGTATATATTTAGTGGCCATTTATTACCAATGGTAACACAGTAGAGTACTAAGATGGTATTTGCACACTTAAGATATGTTACTTTACCAATTTTTAATGGTAATCAGTTCTGCTACTGGCATGACTAAATAGTACATAATTGGTCATTAATTATGAACATTTATTTCACCAGTGCATTTTTATGAAGATCCAGTTGAAAATGGTATTTCTATGTAAACTCAGTGATATGTTTGATTTTGCTGAGAATAAATGATTTTAAATAAATAATTGTATATTTACTCATTAAATAATCTCTGATTAAGTTAGAAACATTCTGAAGCTAATTACATGACAAGGTTTCCAGGTCAAAGAATGAGGCCTAAGAGTGGAAGGAAGGAAGGAAGGAAGGAAGGAAGGAAGGAAAAAAGGAAGAAAGGAAGGAAAGAAAGAAAGGAGGGAGGAAAGGAGAGAGGAGGGGAGGAAGGGAGGGGAAAAGAATTAATGAGCTTTACCTTTAACTTCATTTCTTATAGCCCACACACATTTTAGCTTTATAAGCAAATATCATTCAGTTGTGAAAACAGTGGACTTGATCCTGCTGGTGAGAGAGGTCATAATTTTGTTCCTTTCAAGAAGCGCCTGGTACAATAACTGTATTATATAAACAACTCTTTTCAAAATTGAGAGGCTTTTTAGCATAGTAATAATATAAAGGATTTCTTGGTAGATAGTCTTTAAAAGGTAGACTTGATAGTAAGATTTGAGTTGTGGCTTATTGGAATATCATAACATTTTGAACCTTTTGAAAACAAAATATTAAGTATTTTAAAGATTCACAGGACTCACATGTACGTTCTTTGCACACCAGTGAACAATTCATCAACCCATTCAATAAAGTTCATTTATTACTCACTTTACGTGATAACGTATAGTATGTGGTTAAGAGAACATCTAGTAAGTTTGCTTACTTAACATTGTTAAATTGAAGATGACCAGTTTCCTGCCTTCGGTTAGTTTATTGTCATAAAGGAAAAGTAAGGCAATATATGAATTAATAGGTGAAAACCAGTATGTTCTAAAGTACGTGTGAACCAAAAACTTCCCAGAAGACGTTTATATTTAACTATGTTTAAATGTGGGCACCCAGCACTGGCTAGTGTCTAGTGTTAGATATCCACTGTGAGACTATCAAGACAGTCCAAAGGCAATAATTTTCTCTTCTTATTTCTTTCATTTGGGATTTGGATTTTTTTTTCAAAAAATTTTGGTTACATTATGGGAATTTATTTTTCAGATAGAATTTCTGATAGATTTTACATTGTTGCATTTCTAAATATTTTTTTTTACTTTTTGATATTACTTAACATAACCATGAAAAAAACTAGCTGCTAATATTTTTCTGTTCCAGTGTTTCCATATATAGTTCCAAATTCAATATTTATTCATGATTTTGGATTTCAACCTCTGTTAAATTAGTTGGAGAATCTTGGACTCAATTTTGACTAATAAATCTCAGACTCCACCTAAACTACACCCTTTCTAGGTGGCTAGCCCACTGCTGAGATGGGCGTGGCTAGAATTGCCCTCAGATCCCCCTATCTCATGCAGGAAGGGCCTAACTTGTGTCCTCTTCTTCCTAGATAAGCTCAGATAAATTTCTCAAGAACTTCCTCCTTCAATGTCCATCTCATAAATGGGACAAAACCTTAATTCTTATATACTTGCTCCATGTCTTGATCTTACGTTGTTAAGGACCAAATGTAACTCACTTCTAGAAATTCCTCATATAAAACTTTATTTTCTCTGGATTCATCCAAAATGGATTTCCTTACTCTAATAAGGAGACCACCTAAAATAATTTATGGTCTTCTATGTCCTTGCTTTCAAGTAAATTTTTTATGAAATATGGATATTATTTAAATAGCAGAAGACATTACATTTCTTTGGATTCATTTCCTTCCACTTCGGTTCATGGATTCCAAGACAGAGTACTTCCTAAATCATACTTAAATAATATGCAAAATATGGCATACTTAAGGAATTGAGCTTAAAGTCTCATTTTAAATTTTTCTGACATTACATGATAAATTGAAATAGTGGAATTTCTATATCATTAACATTGAGGTTTGTGTCACTTAATAGTACCACCATAACTGTATAACTAAAAATTTGGAAAAATTTACTATTTCTCTTTCCTCCATTTTTGGCATTCATTCAGATGCATACTCAAAATTCATCGGGTCAAAGTGTTCCAGTTTACATACAAATCTATAGGTACTTTGGAATATGCATGGAGGCTTTTAAATATTGCTGTTCTCATTAAAGAAAACCTGGCTAGAAGCTGTAGGAGTTACCTTCTTACACAACGGACCTAATTAAGTTCTTTATTAGAGGACATTCTGATATCCTACAACATTTTCTTGATAATTTGTACTTTCTTGAATTATCATTAATATATTTTGCAAAAATATATAAAATACTGTTTTGGAAAATCTTTTAAAAATATTTTAATAAAGTTTTTTTTAACTTTTCTATTTATTCTCCAAAAATCTTGAAGAAAAGTTTGCTTTGACATTTTTATATCCTGTGGTGCCAAACACAACATTTTGTCCATAAGC
Organism: Leptonychotes weddellii; assembly: GCF_054177405.1. Classification (NCBI taxonomy): domain Eukaryota; kingdom Metazoa; phylum Chordata; class Mammalia; order Carnivora; family Phocidae; genus Leptonychotes; species Leptonychotes weddellii. The sequence continues at coordinate 41,691,843 of NC_138371.1, read as the reverse complement.
ATTCAGTAAAGGTTGAATGCTTCTTTAGCATGCTTCTTGCTAATGATGTGAGCTAAAACGTCTTATGCTCTCTGGGAGAGAAAAGAACAACATGCCTTCCAAGTGAATGTTAGAACATAATCACTTTGTTCTCTCTGATGAAATCTTTTCCTATGATTTTAATTTTTATCTCGCTGCAGCAATAATTTGCTAAATAAAGATCTTGACAATTCTCTAAGAGCATCTACAACCACTATAGAATCATAGACTAAGGAAATTTGGCCCAACTGAGGGAGGGAAAACAAATGACTACCGAGTTTTCAAAGAGGCTGTGAAGATTTATAAAGATGAATATTCTATAATTAAGAGACATTCCTTGCACTGCAGGGACTGGAGAACTGTATTTTTGGAGCATGTGTATTAACTCCTACTGTATCTTTCCTTGAATTCCATATTGTGGTTACACCGTTTTCATTGGTTTTAAATATTTTTAAGCTCACTTATTTGTCCTTAATTTTTATTGTCCTCTTACTTCAAATGACATTTCGCAAGAACATGTTGGGGCCCTTCCCAGTTGACTACTCCCTCCTCTCTGTCTGGCCAGGCTGCTATGTTCTAGTCTGTTCCAAAGGTCACTTGTTCCAGTTGAAATAGCTGTCTGGATGGCCTGGAAATAATCCAGAGACTGGTTCTTTCCTGCAAAGAAAGCAAAGAAAGATGTTTGTTTCTTGGCTACATTTTGAAAGGAAAAAAATAAAAGAATTTTATGACTAAGTCTACTAATAGCTGAAAAAAAATTAATATAACTCTGGGACAAATTTAAAATTATTATTTTTCAAAGCTTTGTGTCATTTTGCCTTTTTGTATAATTCTTAAAATCAGTTTACTATCAAAATCATTAAATAATCAGTATTAGGTAGCTAAGTATATCTAAGAAGTGTGTGCTGAGAAATTTTGGCAAAGATTCAGCATATACTGATTTCTCTCACAGACAAATGCAAATACACACACTCATGCTTCATTTAGCAATTCAGTTCTTCATTTATTTTATTCTTGGTAACTGCTTTAATTGAAAAAAAAGCAGCTTAGGTTATGCTAGACAGTACAGGGAGTGGGAGGAGACAGGTAATGAAGGGACAGTCTTAAATATTCAGAGATATCAGCTAACCCACACGTGGACAAGTGGCTATGCACAGATACTTGACCTGTTCATTTTTCAGACAATTTGGACCATGTGTAGGCTAGAGAGTAATAAGTATGATGCAATTATGCAACAAGCTGTTTCTACAGTGATTCCTCTTTAATTTCCTTTAGTTCTTTGGTAATGCCTGCAGTTTTCATCTTTTCGACATAAAAGGAATTAAAGGAAAATACCTGAAAATAAGCTGGCCAATTGTTTCATTACTTCCTGCCATCTATGGCGATTAGAAAAACATTTTTTTTAAGATTTTATTTATTTTTTAACAGAGAGAGAGACAGCGAGAAAGGGAACACAAGCAGGGGGAGTGGGAGAGGGAGAAGCAGGCTTCCCGCTGAGCAGGGAGCCCGATGTGGGACTCGATCCCAGGACCCTGGGATCATGACCTGAGCTGAAGGCAGATGCTTAACGACTGAGCCACCCAGGCGCCCTAGAAAAACAAATATTACTTAGAATCACTTGAGTTTGAAAATTTCTAAACCATAGCTTATTTGAATGATTACGTAGTTTTTAATAAGATTACTTAAACTATTTGCCCTAGAACATCTCAGTCTGATCTATAGAGAATCACTGAACTAGGATTTTAAACTTCATACTTTGATGTTACAGTTACAGTTATAGCTCTGATCTGAGCTTTGACTTTGGGAGAGTCCCGTAATGGGGTTCATGAAGTTCATGAACATTAGCTATTCTTGGCATAAAAAAGAAACAAAGTCCTCCAAACTAACCAAAAAATGTCACAGAAACCACATATTTCATCTTTTATTTACATACTAGTTTATTAGCACCACGCTCTAACCAACTGAGCTAACTGGCCCGCTTATTTACATACTAGTTTAAATAAATACTGAATCAATGTCTCCTAGGTAGTGCATCTGGCTGGCAACAGTCTCATAAAAGGGGACAGCAAAGACCACAAAACTGTCCCAGCCTTTGTATCTGTTTATAATCTTAAAATTTGTATACAGAATTCTGTCCTTTTAATAAAGTTGGATGCAAGCATGATTCTAAGATTCCTTCTCAACCTTTCCTACTCCTCAGGACACATTAAAAGACAGATCTAAGTGCATAGTTACACTGGAGAAATGGGGCCTATGGTTCTCTTCAAAAGCATCAATGGCTTGCCAAATTTTCAGGATAACTTCAAGATAAATGATGCATGTCTCAAAGGAATTCAGGGACTCTCCTCTTTCCAAGTAAACATTAAACTTTGAAAACGCCAACAAAGAAATGTTGAAAAATATATGCTACTACTACATTGAAATACCAAAACACAAGGTTTTTGTTTTGCTTTGTAGGGAAATATTTCTTTTTTTTTTTTTTTAGGATTACTTTTTAAAAAATTTTATTATGTTAATCACCATACATTACATCATTAGTTTTTGATGTAGTGTTCCATGATTCATTGTTTGCGTATAACACCCAGTGCTCCATGCAGAACGTGCCCTCTTTAATACCCATCACCAGGCTAACCCATCCTCCCACCCACCTCCCCTCTAGAACCCTGTTTGTTTTTCAGAGTCCATAGTCTCTCATGGTTCGTCTCCCCCTCCGATTTCCCCCCCTTCATTTTTCCCTTCCTACTATCTTCTTTTTTTTTTTAACATATAATGTATTATTTGTTTCAGAGGTACAGATCTGTGATTCATCAGTCTTACACAATTCACAGCACTCATCACAAAAAAAACACAAGTATTTTTAAATATGTTTACATGAAGAGAAACATTTAAATTCACAGAGAATTTGTTATCCTTCTGGATTTTATAGGAACCTGCTTGTATGTGCTTAGGTTTTATAATGAAGCTTTATATGTGAGAATGTGAGTGTAGAATACTTTCTTGAAATATATTCAAATAAAACTTGCCTTTAACATATGAGCTATACTCTTTTATGTAGCTTTTTGGTGAAGTTGTTTGTGTATTTTTTTCTGTACCTATAAAGAAAAGAATATGCAGAAAACGTAAAAATCCCCAGCATGCCTGTTAAATCTTCCAAAGTAGCAATTGTATTTCTCATCACTCTGTATCCTTCCTTAAACCTTAATCATAGAGCTGAAACTACAGAAAACAGCTGTCCTTGAAAACCACAAGGGGCTTGAGTATTTATTCCTGCTATGCAAATTGATGAAATCCATACAAACCTTTGAAAGATATTTTACTGAAAACTCTAAAGCGGTACCTCTTCTTAGCAAACAATTTTTTTCAGAAAGAAGCAATCAAGAATGTCTATCTGATCAAATAAAATTAATTAGAAAGCTTGTAGACATAAAACAGTCAATGAGACCATGGAAAGCGCGAGTCATATGACCTAGATGAGCTTATTTAGAACACACACACGCTTACAAAATTTTGGGATTCCATCAAAACCAGATTGTTTCCCTCACTGTTCCCCAACTAAAAATTAGAAGGTCAAAGCAAAATTAGACAAAAATGTCCCCAAAAGCAATGCATGAAAATTGCCTAACAACTAACAAAACGAAATACATGGGAAAGTAAAAGGAAGACCATGTTTTAACATTGTGAGTTTTACATGTCCAAGTGTTTTTTACTCACATAATATTTAATATTAACTTGCTTGTAACATCGCTTATCTTTTTCTTCAACAAGTATGAGGAAATTTGCTATAGCTAGTTCATTTCTCGGATGTAAAATGAGACAATGTAACTTGGATTTAAAGGACACAGAGAACTATTTTGGAATGTGCTTGCTCTCGAGAAAGGCCAAGCAAGATTAAAATAAATGCATTAATTGATTATTGTTCTTCAGGAGAATGAGCAATTTCAAGCAGAGAGAAACTTCTGTTCCAAAAGGTCAGCTGTGATGGTATTTAAGAGGAAAACTAAAGTCACATTTTTAATACTTCAGACGGATGCTTTATGTTAAAAGGCCTCTCTGATGAGGTCCTTTTGTGCCGACTCGAGTCTATTCTCCTGGGTGGATATAGATTGGAAGGAAAAAAAAGTTACTGTCCTTCACTGATCCTTTCATGGCCTATAACTGCACATGTTCTGAAGGAACAATTGAAATTTCTGCACCCAGGTTTTATCTTCCCTCTCTGCTTCCTTTACAGAAAGAGATATATATCCACATAGACAAACAGAACTGGTTTCTAGAAATGTGATCCTGAATTTGGTTTAAGGCAATTATTAAAGTAGTTTGGGGTATTCAATGAAAATTTTGGAGATGTTTTAGAAGCATATTTCTTTTTCTTTCATTTCCTAAAGGCTAAAACATCAAAAGAAAATGGTATAAATAATGAATATATATTGGCAAGAATCATGTATACTTATGACTGCCAAAATTTTAAGATTACTGATACAAACTGTGGTATGTCTATGTGGCCAGAAAGATTATTGTGAGATGCACAGTCTTTTCCATCCAGCGCTCATCATAGAATATTTTTTGGTATATATGAAACCACAAGTACATCGGTGGGAACTTACTTGTATGGAAATACTGTAGTCAAACCACTAATCATGGCAGCCAGATTTCCCAGAATAAAGTAGTTGCTTTAGAAATTGTGCCAACTACTTGGGTTAAAATATGGTTTCAAAGATTGCAGATCAGCATAATATGGAGAAGTTATTAGCAAACTGCAGAAATGTGGTTCTAAAGCAAACAGTGTTGAATAGCAGTTTCATAAAGACATCTATTTTTCTTAGATATAGGGTCTTAAACAAAGAACAGTTGCAAACCGTGTCAGTTATACCTTCAGTCAAGCTGGGGTTTGCATCTAAATAGCTCTATTCTGCCTAAATGAGTTCTATTCACAAGATACGTCTTTTTCCTATCAAATACAGGGCACCATGTTAACCTTTTTTTCTCATTTAAAGTACATAATTATTCAGATGTTTTTATAAGTTATTTTTTGGCTTTATAACCTGACACTTCATACTAGTTGTGAATTAATATGAATTAGAACCAGGGCAATCATAAATATAAAACAATGTGATTTCCATTAATATTCCAATATTCCAGACAGACTCAGGATGAGGCAGATGGGCCCACTATGGTTAAGCTTTTGTAAGAATTCAATTTCAAATTACAAAAAAAAAAAATACAGAAGAATACAATGAAGCTATATATATTCATAAAACATGCTCGTTATGTCAAGATTTTATAAAATAAATTCACAAAATGAGTTTCTATTTCTTTATTTTATGTACATTTCTTAATGCTGCATAATGCCAATTTGTTCTACATAATATTTTTTAAATTAGCTTGCCCATATAAATGATGCTGTCTTTGTTCTTCTATAGTTTTGCTCTCTACATGATACTATTGAGAGAAAACTTTATCCAGTATCTTCCATTGAGTTAATCCTGTAGAGCAAAAATCATGTACCAGTTCTGTGATAAAAGGATCAGTCACTATCAACTGTTTTTGCTTAGGGCTTTCACAGTGTACATGAAATGGTGTGGGTAATTTGATAGGAACTTGTGATTATTATTGGTCATAACTCTATTCCAATAGATGTGAAAGTGTCACAAAATAAGTGGGTTTCTATATGAACACCGTAAAAGCCATAAGTTGTAGATACTCTCCTATTGAAATAAGCAGTTCAAATATCAAATCATGTGATATACTTTTGGATTATGTAGTGTTGTATTTTTAATTTTTTTATTTATTGATACTATGTCTTAAAGAATATTCCTCTAGTTGCTAGTTGCAACTTGGGTTCTAACTCTTTTTTATAGAAAAAATTACATTCAAGAATAAAGATAACATTAATGTTGTGTTGAGTTTCCCAAAATAACAGATGTTAAAGTATTCTGAAGTGGACTTTGAAACATCTTACTTAGATTAATGATTCTCAGAAAAAAAAATAGCATAAAAAGCTAGAGATTTGGCTATTCATGATGATATCTGCCTCTTCCGAACTAGAATTTCCATATTAAATAATAACAGTTGGCTAAAATCCAAAATACTGAAAATACCAATTGCAGGCAAGGATGTAACACAGCAGAAACTCTCATCCATTGCTGGTGAGAATATAAAATGGTGCAGCAAACTTCAGAAGACATTTTCCAGTTTCTTGTAAAACTAAATATAGTCTTACCATTGAATTCAGCAACTACTCTCATAGATGTTTATCCAACTGATTTGAAAACCTATGTCTACATAAAAACCTGCATGTGTATGTTTATTGCAACTTTATTCACTGTTGCTAAAAACTAGAAGCAACCAAAATATCCTTCAATGGGATCCTGAAACAGAAAAAAAGGACACTAGGTAAAAACTAAAGAAATCTGAATAATTTGTGGACTTCAGTTAATAACAACGCATCAGTATTAATTCCTTAATTGTAACAAATCCAAAACATGTTAATCATGGGGACATTGGTGTGCAGTACATGGGAATTCCCTGTTCTTTCTCTGTGATTTTTCTGTAAAGCTAAACCTGTCCTGAATTTAAAAGTTTATTTAAAAAAAATGTTAAGAGCTCCTTGAGATACGTGGTAACCTATACGTTTCCTGGCTAAGTATAACATTCAAAATGTTAATAAAGCAAAATATAGATATAAGAAGAAATTAACCGTAGAAGTGCCAGTTTTTTCTAGACCTAGCCACAAGAAGAAAGGCCTGTTAAGTCTAAAAAAGGCTAGCGTGCAACAGAAATATAGAAGTGATGATAGTCAAACCAGCATGAGTGGGCATTAATTTAATAGGAACTCAGTAGAAACACTAGATTTTTCTTAAGTTGTAGAAATGTCACAAATGACATTTTCCAATGCTATTTCAAAGACCCTGTTTATTTCATTTTAAGGGCTAGTGTCTGTCAAAGGTAAATAAAAACCCGTGAGCCCGTAAGGAGATGAAAAAATAGTAAGGTATTTAATATACTTAAGTTCGTGCAGAAGGAAAGACCTATACACGGTTGTATGGTCTTGGATTAAAATGCAAAAAAAAAAAAAAAAAGCCTCACAAAACAATGAAAATAAATGAACATAATCTCATTCATTCACAGCAAATACCATGTAAATACCTTGAGTAGAACAATTTTTTTGGTGAAGAAAAATATGAGTGGAAACATAATGCATTATATTAGCCTTTAGGAAGATTTTAATCAAGTTGCCGATATGAGATGTTCATGCTTGAACAACTCAAAAGGAATTAACGTAATAGTCATAGAAAGGGTGTTGAGTCAGGTCACAGTGACTTTTATTTGTAGTTGGTATTGAGTAAAGCAATCCAGGCCAAGATCTGCTGTGTCAACAAGTGACCCCCACGTATCAACAGTGAACACAGTTTATTTCTCACTCACACTACATGTCATTACAAAATGCGGCAGCTCTGTTCCAAGGCAGATCTCTTCCAGGCTAAAGAAGCTGTCCCTAACAGCAGCATCTTGTGGTAAAGAGAAAAGAGGCAGGACAAGTCATTTGCTGACTCAACATTTCTGCTGGGCAGCGGCACACGTCACTTATGCTCAGAAGTGAATGCACATTACTTCACTGGCCAAAGCAAGTACACGCCTCCTCCCAAGCTCCTCAGGAAAGAGATAGAGCAAGGGAAATGACTAGGAGGGAAACAAAAGTTGACAAGCATCAATATAATCCATGATACTTATTAAATGCCTCTAATGTTTATTAATTTTGTGACCACGGAAAACAAGTACTTAATATCTTTAAACCTCAGTCTGCTTACCTATAAAATATGAATTGTAGAGGTAAGAATAAAATGAAATGAATATGCGAAGCATCTATATTAGATAACTGAAATGGTAGCTGTTATTATAAATGCCACCTGAATGTAGAAGTACTCTTAGAGCAATGAGAGTCTTATGCTTCCAATAAGTCTTAGGTAAAAAAAAATAATCATCATCATAAAGCACTAAGGAAATTAATATAAAAGGGCTTAACCTTGTATTTCTTTAACCATTTTATATATCATCAAATGACTTGATAACAAAAATTGTTTTGATATATTGTTTCAGAATAATTTCCTTGTGACTGCCTCATAAAACGTTCTGCAATTTTGAGCTGCCTATTTGCTCCATATGGTATCTCTAGTGAAAGTGAGAGTCAATCTTTCCAGGATTGGATGTCCAGAACTAAATAAATCATAACAAGACCTGCGTAATTGAAAACAGGAATGTTGGTCTATGGGAGGGCTTACCCCTGTAATAGTGGCCATTGGCATGGCTTCTGCAATGGGTCTGTGCCTGCCAGAAGCCTTTGTGCTGAGTGCGGCTACAGAACCAAGAATCCCACAAAGTCTAATCCAGGTTGCTTTACTGGGAAGCCAAAAAACTATGTGCTTTTTCTATGGTTTGGAATTTATTCCAAGGAAAAATTCAAACCAAAACCAAAATTGGCTAAAATTCTTTGGAAATATGAGTACTTGGGCAACTCAGATATGCTGAACTGTAAATGGCTGCTGACAAAGTGTCTGTCCAACTTTGCTTCATTCAACATGGTAGACATGGAGTAGAAAGTAATTATCTATTGCTTAAATGCACTGTCCTTATCTTTCTTCCTCTTGAAAATTTGAATATGTGGTTTCCATGATTCTGAACTCTTCTAATAGCCTTTTTCACAAGCACAAATTCTTGCTCTTTCACTAATCTCACATTTTGATAGTTTCAATTCTACTTGGATGTTGTTAAATCATTTAGTATTTAGTATTATTTTATGTGATATCTTCTGCCTTTCCATCTAGCTCTTAAGTGCTTGCTAACAGCTACTACAAAGTTTGCTTTTTAATGACCTCGATTATAAATAGCATGTATTAATAAGCATCTGTTTTGCTTATGAACTCTCTCATCTGCCTGCTTATCATTTTTCTTGGTTTTACTGCTCATATCTACAAAATTGTGTTTTTTTCTCAAAGGATATTATGGTCTGAGAGTTGACTCAGAAATATTTGATCAATTTTAATCGAGGAAATAAGACCATTTTAAAATATTTTCAAGTCAGTTGATGTGGGACCTTGCTAATAAAGGCACAATTTAAATTTGTATTTGTCCAGCATAATTCCCTAAAAATGTGTGTTTGAGATATTCCCAGGGTTGAAACCACTGAATTGCTCTCCTTGCATGAAGTCAGAATAAAGTTCAGACACTTTTATTTTTTATTTAATTTAATTTATTTATTTGACAGAGAGAGAGAGCACAAGTAGACAGAGCGGCAGGCAGAGGGAGAGGGAGAAGCAGGCTCTCGCTGAGCAGGGAGCCGGATGCGGGGCTCGATCCCAGGACCCCAAGATCATGACCTGAGCCGAAGGCAGCCGCTTAACTGACTGAGCCACCCAGGCGCCCCAAGTTCAGACACTTTTAGCAAAAATGTGGAATTTGGGTAAAAGAAGAAACTTGAGAATTATTAATGGATGGATTACCCAGAATGAAAGATCTGGGGTAAACAATTCCGTACTGGGCTTCGGATCAGAGAAATACAAGAGGATTGGAGAGGCTACTCAATTTGGGAAGTTTGAGCTGTAACTTAATAGGGATCTCATGAGCATTCAAACCAGGAGAAAAGATAAGCAGTGTAGTAGCTTTTTTACATGTGGATGAGACTACAGGGGAAAGATCCCACTTCTCCAGAGTCCTAGGAAGAAAGTATGGTCCAAGGCTTATGTCAATTCCAAGAATCAGCACCTAGGGAAAGATCTACATTTTGGAAAGTAAGACAGAGAGTCAGATTTACATGGGAAATATTGCTTCATGTTTTAAGTATGTGCTAAAGTAATTAAGATGTAATAATGTCATAAGATGTGTTTGCTAAGAAAAACACTCTGAGATGGGTATTTGCAGGCAGATGGCTCACTGGGGATTGCTCTTGGTAATGACACCCATGCAGGAGTGAGAGAAGCCTGACCGGGCAGAAGGCCATGTTGAACTGTGAGGCAACATGGCTTCAGCCATCCAGCAGGGAGCTCTGGGGCTAAGTGACCCTTCAGAGAAACTCTGAATTAAGGGAAGTGTGCTGTACCTTCTCACGGATTAGTAATTACATGCAGTGACTTAAGAGAGCGGCGGTTACTTTGGGTGAGGCATCTCCCTTTGGCCAAAAGGAATTCCTGGGGAAGGACTCAGCTATGAGCCATGAGAAAGCAATGGTTCTGGCAATTGGGAACAATAGTGCCTTGGGAACATCCTAATGGAGGGATGTGGGTATTTCAGTTTATCCCATTTGGGAATAGTTCCTCCATGATTTTGGTTGGTCTTTGTTTCATTAAAAAAAAAAAATGTACAGGAGAAAGATTAGTGAAAAAAACAAAAACCTAGAGTTCCCACCTCTGCAGCTGGTATTTAGGAAGCAAATGATGGTTGTTAACATGCAGTGCAAAAATCTTCACTTGCTCAGGCCCATAGCTCTATCCACATGCCATAAACCCAGATATCCTTGTTCCTGATTTTCCGATCTTTCCCTGTGTCTGTGACCAACCAACCAAGTCACTCACCACTGCCTATGAATTTGTTTATATTAATTACCATAGGACATCCCCCTTCATAAAGTGGATGACTAAGTGCATTATCAACGATCTGCCCATTTTAAGGATTTTCCTATCATGACTGTCTTGCTGGGCAGTAGAATGGAAAAGCATCTATTCTCCAGATCAAAACATATACCATTTACTTGGGTCTCAGTTAATCTGTTCTAGTATGGCACCTCCAATAAAGACTATTCTTTGATTCAATTTATTATAGGACCATCAATCCTGCATCTGGTTAGTCATTAAGGATAGAACTAATTGCTTCCACTCCCACCCTCCATTCTCTTGGAATATTCCACTTCATTTACTCCACTGCAATATCTCTGACCCAACAGATCAAGGAATAAATTGGGCTGTTTTGTCTAATAATAAGTACATTCATTTGAATCCTAAATTTATGTACCAGAGAACTGACCAAAAACCCAATAGACCCATTGCAAGTTGAACTTTGGCCAGGAATTCATTAATCAGCAAGCTCCAAATGCTCTCACCCTCATGGAGGATCTATGATGATGTCTTGTGTCCAGTTGTCTTCAAAATATTTCCCTTCCTCACTGTACAATTGCTCAAATAATTGTCCATAGATCCTTTGGAGGAAAGTCTAGGAGTATCATTACCATACACATCTGATGTACTGTTTCAGGGAGAATCCTTATTCCTGCAGATTTGATCTCTCCTTCCATCAATGGGATCTGGCTCTGAAAACTTGCTCAATTCCCATATTTGACAAAGGATTATGGAATTTTATTGTGAAATCTGGCCTCGGTCTTCTGATGATCCATTCTTGATTTTTTATCATTATATAGTTTGAGCAGCATTACATATCTAGAAATATAGGCCGAGCAACATTTTTCTTAGCTGACTACAGACTATATAACTATAGATTGAATTACTCTTATCTGAACATCTACAATGCCCATAAGGATGCCATATTCTGTTACTATCTCCATTGCTTCTTACAGGCCAAGGGCCTCTGCTTGTCAGACCAAACTTGTTGCTTATTACAATAATTGCAATACTTTTCTTCTGATGGTCAAATGCCTCCACTTGAACTCTTTGGAATCTTTCCATCCCCATCACTCTCTGTAAGCCGAGTTCTATATGAACACCATCTATCATCAACCTAAAGAGTTCAGCCCCTGCTGATCTTGTCAACAGTGCTTGTGCTCCTGTCACAAGTATAGTCCCTATCACTCTGGTAAATGGAGCATACTCTGGGTGATTTGGAGGGATGTAGCTGGTGGGTTTTCTAACTTTATGTAGATTATTTACTCTAACAGTACTTCTCTGAGTCTTTTTTAAAAACTTATTTCACCATCTTCCCCAGAAGATGTTTTGTCATTTTCATTTCAGAAACCACCTCATCAGCATGTTAGCACTGTCTTTCCAGGCTATATAGTCCTATAGCACAGGAGAATGCTCCCACATCAATAAATTATCATTTATCCAAATTTGTAATTTCTTTCCTTTGATTCCAAAATGGTCTACTTTCTGCTGATATACAGTTTCTGAAGTATCTTGGGGGTGTAGTTCCTTTCTTTCCTTAGCAGGCTCAGAACTTCCTTTGCCTAATTATGTTGTGACTTTACTCTAGTTTTGGGTCTGGTGGCCCAGGAGATAGATGGGTGTAGATCCCAAGAAGGGATATATATTGTCTTGCTGGTTTAAGACTCCTGTGGCTTCTAAAAGCAAGTGAAGAGTACAAACCTTTAACAGAGAAGATGGGGACTTTTCTGTAGGCTTGGAGTGTTCAACGTGACCTGATAACTCAAGTTGGGGAATGCATTTATCCATGTGTCCCATTCCATGTTTCAGATTCCCCTTTCTTCCCAATCAGAACCCTGACTTTGGATAATGGGCTTCCAGATTTGCGAATCTAACCTTTCCTGGAGCCAGCCTCCCCTTTGCATCCTGAATCTTATTCTCAGTGTTTTTTTTTTCTTCCCTCCAGAATGAGATGAGTCTCTTCACATTGTGCCAACACATTCTGGCTTTCAGAGTTTGTCTTTATTTGTTGACTAATGACCTTTAGTCCACCATGTTTTTCTTTTTTTTTTTTTCCTAATCTATCCAATGCCCAACCAACAGCCAATTCCATAGTCCTTATAAATATTACATTCTCTAAACCCTTAAATATCTGTGTTGTTGCATCTAACAGTGTATTCCTTTCCACAAGTATCCTTTCCATTTGATCATTCTCATCAATTGCACTGCTGCTGTGTTCAAGGCTATGTCAATATTCTACCCATCAGCAGCTATTGGTCCTGACTGTTAGTTTGCCAGAAGTGATCTTGCTCCAAATTATCACGTTAGAGTTTGCCTTCTAGGACCATACTCCGTATTAACTATCATAGGTCACTTTCACAAGGAAATAGGCTCTGTGTTGGAAATTTGCAATAACAATATCTACAAAGGGATGACGGAAGTAAGATTAGGCAGAGGTAGAAATTGCAATGCAATGCAATTGCAACAAAGACCTCAGATAATCCCATAGGGGACTCTGTAGCTGGAATAACTTTTCATAAATGTCTAAATGAATTTGAGAGAATCTGTACTTCCTATTTAGATTCACCATTGGATATAGCCTTCCCTGAGGGTAAAGTGTAATCTTAGGTGAGGTAGTGCCCATGCAGAAAGTGATTCCTAGGCTGTGACCCCTCAGGGGGGACAACACTACCAACATTTGTGAGAATGAATGCCCAAACCCCACGGAGGTATCTGAGAGGCAGGGGCATACCATCCAGCATTAATCTCAAACACTTTATGATGATATGCCTCTCTATGGCTTATTTGTCTAACAAAATTATCTCATGCAGCAATAAACTTTTAACAATATCCTATTATAATATAATGTTTCCAATCTCCAGCTCTGGTGGGCAGATTTTTAAGAGGGCTCCCAACATTTCCATCCTCTAGTGCACATGCCCTGTATAATCCCCTCTCCTTGATGTGGGCAGGGCCAGTGAATATGATGGGGTATCACTCCCATGATTACATTACTAATCAATTGACTTTGAGTTAATCAGAAGGAAAAGATTATCTTAGGTGGGTCTGACATGGTCAGGTGAGCCCAATAAAAGAAGGCGAAGCATCAGAGAGATACTCTGCTACTAACCAATAAGAAGCAGCAAACTCCCATGCCGTTCAGGGGGACTGGGAATGGAAGGCTTCTAGTTGGTAAGAGAGAAACCCAACTGACTGACAGCTAGCAAGAAACTGGGGACATCAATCATACAACCACAAAGTAATGCATTCTCCCACCTGAATAAGATTGGAGAGGACCCTGAGTCTCAGATAAGGTAGAGTTCCAGCTAACAGTTTGACTTCAGCCTTGTAAGACACTAAGCCATGCCTGGACTTCTGACCTACAGAAACTCTGAGATAATAAGTACATGTCGTTTTGAATCACTAGGTTTGTGGTACTTTCTTATACAACCCCTAATAACTAATAACCAACATTTAAGAAATTCTACAACTCAACTTTGACTTATCTATCCAGTGGTATTTCTCAAGATAAGCCAAAATGAAAACATTGTATCAGTATCTTTCAGCCTCCCTCATTTTCCCCTAAACATATGGTTCTCATTTCTGCATCTGTATTTGTTCCCATGATGTTGTCCTTTATGTGGAATTCTCTCCTCATTCACTCTGCTTATCTAAATCCTACACATTCGTCAAGACCCAAGGTTTACATCTTCTATACGGCATTTAATCTGCATTTTATCTTTTAAAGTACATACAGGCTCTAATTCATTATATGACAAATACATTCAAGTATCCAAGTAAACGCAGTCTGCCTTCTAAGCCTATTTCAAAATGTGACCAAAGTTTGGAGAGAGGAATATTCTGTGTCCTCCTTTCCCCAACTTACCCTGTTGATCCCAGTTCAACTTTGCCACTTTAAGGACAAGGTGACCACTGAAATGGATGGATTAACTCTTTAAAATGGGGTTCCAAGGAAGAATTGGCTTTGAGGGGCTGGAGGGGCTTTATAAATTATTTATCCTAAAAACTCCATTATACAGACAATGAAAGTGAAGCACAAGGAATTTAAGGGCACAATGTCTCAGAGCTGAATTAGAATAGAGAACTAATATCTCCCAGTTTCCAATTTAGTAAATTTATCATCAGAAAAAAAGCTAGGAGTTTAAAAAAAAAATACTCGATCTGTGCTTTTCTAACTCATAATTATTAACTTGATCTATCATGGATGATGGTATAACATTATATTATAATAGCATGTAAGTAATAGGATAGTATCATGAGCAGTGGGCTCTAGGAATCTAAATCCTGAGTTTAAACCCTGTCTCTGCCACTGGTGAATTGTAGGATATAGGGGATTTATGTAAACTCTCTGAGCCTCAGTTTTATATGTAATATAGTCATAATAAAACATATTACCTCCTAGGGTCTTTGTCATGATAAAAATTGGTTTAATTACTTGTATTTTTATTTTTATTACCTTAAAAAATCAAATAAGTATTGTGGTTTTTTTTCTTAAGATTTTTTAAATTTATTTGACAGAGAGACACACTGAGAGAGGGAACACAAGCAGGGGCAGAGGGAGAGGGAGAAGCAGGCTTCCCGCTGAGTAGGGAGCCCGATGGGGGGCTCGATCCCAGGACCCTGGGATCATGACCTGAGCCAAAGGCAGATACTTAACCGGCTCAGCCACCCAGGCGCCCCCCAAATAAGTATTGTTGCACTAAAAATTGTCCTGAAAATATGTTGGAAGTATTGTGCCACATTTTTAGATCTGCTCCTAAGAGACATAAGACAGACTTCAGTCCTTAAGTGGAATAAATAGTAAAACAGCCAGACATTCACAGAATAGGAACAAATTAGAATAACTTATAAACGTGCTGGAGAGAGTGAGTGCTAGTTATGCTGCAGGTTCCATTCTTATTCATAGTATTTTAGCAGGTGCTTCCCAATTGACCCTTATAGTGCTTCAGAATTACTTCTGGATTTTACCTTTTCAATCAGGCTTCCATCTTGGTTTATTTTTTAAATCAAATTTTGTGAATTTCAAATAAACAGAACTCGAGAGTCTTTAGTTGTAACCCATTGATCTTTGATGTTCTACCATTGGCAATTCATTTTTTTAAGTAAAATAATTCTGTTCTACAAATAAAAATGCAATTCTCAGCACCTGATTTGAGTGAATTTACTTGATCACTCTCCCAGTGAAAGAAACAATATTAAATGAGATAGAAGGGCGAAAAGATTTGGAAAAAAGATATGACATATGAAGAAGAGAGAAGGGGGTTTGTTGACAAACTCATCTAGTATGATTTTACAAATGTTGAACAGTGATGTATTAGTCACTGCACTGAAGATTTATAAAGTAGTCAAGTGCAGCATATCTAAAAATATTTAACTGAGATATTGGTGTTATTGTAAACACATGGAACAAGATGAGCAGAAATTCTTTGGCTTGACTGTTGATTTGTATATTGTGTCCAACAACTATAGAGGAACAGAGAATTTCTCAATGAAACTTGTAAACATTTTCAATTTTGATTTGGGTAGAAACTATTGATGCACTTTGTACAATTCAATAAAAAAGTGTTCTAGGAAGTTCTGGGTGGTTTAATAGATCAGGCAACCCCAGATCAGCTATGTTTACCTGGTAAAGAATGCATGTGACTAGTTTACAAATTTTCCTCAGTTGTTTCTGGGTCTGGTTAAGGAGAGCCTTCTGGTCCTAACTCCAATATTAATTTGATGTGACATTTTGGGGAAGTTACTTAACCTCTTCATGCCTTTCTTTTTCCTAAAAGAAGGATGGTAAATCTCTGCTTATTTAGTTGAGAGAGAAGATGATGATGAGTAGTAAGTAGAATAATGGATGCTAATGCACTGAAAGTGTAAAGAACTACAAAATACAAGGAATTGGCTTTAGTTACAAAAAAAAATCAAGAAGATTTTTTTTTAAGATTTTATGTATTTACTTGATAGAGAGAGAGAGCACACAAGCAGTGGGAGCGTCAGGCAGAAGGAGAAGCAGACTCTCCTCTGAGCAGGGAGCCCGATGCGGGGCTCGATCCCAGGACTCTGGGATCATGACCTGACCCGAAGGCAGACGCTTAATGACTGAGCCACCCAGGTGCCATCTCAAGAAGATTTAAATAGAATGTTTCATTAATAAACATGGGCCTGATCTTTATGAACACTAAATTTTGCTTAGAGTAAAATGAAAATCTGTATGAAAAATTAAAAAGTGTACAAAATAATACAATTGTCATTCATTGGAAGAAGAGAAATGATTTTGCCTTTTTGGCTGGGAGAGATAAAATGTGCTTATTACCAAAACAGTCCTTTAGGTTTTCTATGGTTATCTGGATGAAATAGAGAGTACATTGCTTTCTTTCCAGCCGACTTCACACATTTAATCATTACCAATACTTGCTGGCCTGACGTGAAACTTGACACTCATATCAAAAGATGAGATTTGAGAAGGAAAGAGGAAGAAAAAAAAAAAAAACAGGTCTCTAAATAACTTGTTACATATAATATATTCAACAGCTGGGTTTTCTTATTCTGATAATTTCTCTTTGATCACACAGATCACGATTTGATGATAACATGTGGATCACAATTTGATGGTAATTTTTTACAAGGAGAAATACAGTTTTGTTTTGTTTTTAAATCAGGACAATTTATTTTTTCTCCTCTTTTCTTGCGTGACGTGACCACAGGCTTAACCTGTCACTGAAATTGTGCTGTTTCCACTTCGGCTTATTCCCTGATGTGAAATGATATCATGTTTCCGTAGTTTCTGGATAAACTCAAGCACAAGCTAAACCTCAAGATGTCTTGTGGCTTTGATCTAAGCCTCTGTCTATGGTTTATAAGCCTCAGAAAGTGCTATTGTAAAATATCTGCAAACTGTCTATTTCTTATAAAACTGTTAAGTTTTATTGGAGTGAATCTGGTGATTTTTTGCCTCAGTCTCTGCTTTTCCAGATGCCTGACATGAAAGGAATATAGGTTGCCTAACATATAAATGGAAAAGCCTTTCATTAAGAAATAGATTTTCCCCTTACAACCTCTAGTTTAATTTTTTTTCCCCTAGAAGTAATGCCCTGTGGGCCTGTAGTTTTTATGATTTTTGTTTGTTCTTCCTATATCTCAACATCACTAACACTTGTTCAAATGGCTTAATAGCCTGATTTTTAAATCTAATTGATCAAAAATTAAACAACAACAACAACAAAATACCCACAGCTTCAAATTTAATCAAGTGACTTATTTTATATTGTCCTTATCTGATATTAAAGTTAAATAGGTCAATGGGGCGCCTGGGTGGCTCAGTCGGTTAAGCATCTGACTTTTGGTGTTGGCTCAGGTCATGATCTCAGAGTGGTGAGGTTGAGCCCTGCATTGGGCTCCTCGCTCAGCGTAGAGTCTGCTTGAGATTCGCTGACTCCCTCTCCCTCCGCCCCTTCCCCCCAAATAAATAAATAAATAAATCTTAAAAAAAAATAGTTAAGTATGTTGAAACTAATTCCAAAAAGCTGATTTAATCAACTGCGTGTAGCGGACATTCAATTTTCTGAGATTTTCTGTTAAGAAAGAGTTAACTCGAGTGGTCACTCAATACCACTTCCTTTTTATCCCTAGTCAGTTCCTGGTGACATTATGGAGATCAACTCAAATCCCGAGAGACATGACAAATCTTACCTCTCAGCTCTTTCAGAAAGTTTTCCCTCCTTGTGTGCCCCCTCCTCATCTCCACCCCAGTCACTCCCTCTGTGATGCTAGTAATACTTAGTAACTAGTTCTCATGTATCATTTATATAGAAATATGTTTGCGTTTTTCCCGTCTTGTCTTCACCCAGCCTAATATTCACACAAACACCTATAGGGCTGTGTACGATTTGGAGCAGGCCCTACCTTTTATTCTTGTATCTCAGTGATGAAGAAACAGATACATGAAGGGATTTTTGTTAACAATACAGGTAACAGCCCCTTAAGCTTTCAGGAAAAGCTAAACTTGAACAAAAGTTCTAAGCAATTAAAATATTAAGAAGTGTTATGGAAAATATTCCTTGTGACCTATTCATTTTCTCCTCTTCCTTACTGAAAAGACTTTTGTTCAAACAACACGGCCAACTAAAATTATTTCCTCATACTCCTTTGCAACTATTATACGACATTGATGGTCAAATCTATATTATTGCTTGATATAAAGGGAAAGAGTTAGATAATCTTCTTGCCTTTCCCTCTTCTCCATCTTGGGATACAGGTGTGATGTCTAGATGCGCAACAGCTGGTTTGCACCACACAAATTAAAACGACATACTAAGGAAAACAGAGAAAACATATCAGACCCTCTTTTATTACATGGTGTCCCCCTCATCCCAATTCTGAGCAATTTACCTCTGAATTTCCTATTATAGAAGGAAAAATAATTAAACAGTAGATTCAACTTTCTGATGCATAGAACCAAACATACTTCTAAATAACAAAAATGTATATAAAAAAAAACTATTTAAATTGTAAGATCTTAAAGTGACAGCCCTATAACTTGCATTTCTGTCTCTTCATGTATCATTATTTGAATTTTCCTCCCTGGAAGGAAAAGAATAATTTTTTTTTTTCCAGTTCGTAGAGCTCCTGCTAAGCGAGTTTAAGAACACATGATAAATTAAGCTTCTTTTTATAAAATAAGTGTAGAGAATAATCGAACTATCCATGTAAAAAAGTTAGCTGCTTACTAAGCAGTTATTCACACTTATATTTTCTGTTGGGTTTACTTTAATGTGGAGCTTCTGAACAAAGCTAACTGAATTTGTCTGGTGAAAAGTCTCACGATTTTTGGAAAACCAATGCTGAGTGGTTGAGATTTAGAGACCAACCAAGAAATCATGTAAAATTTTCCTTTGTATTTGAAATGTAAATATTTTTCTCTTTGATTAAAAAAAAAAAAAATCCCTGTCGGGTACTTGGGTGGCTCAGTCAGTTAAGTGTCAGACTTGATAGCAGCTCAGGTCTTGATCTCAGGGTTGTGAGTTTGAGCCCTGTGTTGCACTCCACGCTGGGCCGGGAGCCTACTTAAGAAAAAAAAAAATCCTGTAATTGCTGAACAGTTAAACACTTTAAGGAAGTAAATGAATTTATAGGAAGAAAAGTTAGCTACTTTGCACAAAATTTTGCAATTTTATAAATTATATTTCTTTTTATAACAAGGGTTTACAGTTTTTTAGATAAAATTAGAATGGATTTTGGATTAAAATGGATTCATATTGCATGGATGTATTTATCCCCCAGGTGTTCCTTTTCTTCGGAGAAACTAGAAATACTTTGTCTATAACCATACATTAATTTTCCAGGATAGCCCCAATTTCAGTAATACTTAGAGGTCATGTACCCTGATTTCTTTTTTTAATCATTATATTCTTTGTTCCAAAACTCTCCCTGTGGACTGTTGTTATTTTGAAATAAAATATAAGGTCTCTCAGATCTCACTCAATAAAACAAATAATTTTGAAGTGTTACTCTTCTATATTCTAAATTTTACTTTGAGGCTGCATGTGAATTTGTCTCTGAGTCTGGAAGCTTTGCTCTCCTCTCCACAAAATTTATCCCCTTGCTCAAACCTTCTATATCCTCAGCTGCAATCTCTGTCTGGCTCTCAGTGCCTTCTAGACCATAGTGCCAAGCCAACCTCTCACTCAGGTCTCCTCCTACACTCCTACGCAAGAGAAGGCTGGACCTTTAGGAGAATAAATTGGATTATTTGTAATGGTTCATTATTGAGGTGACTCTGAGTCCATAATTTTCATGAAGTCCCTTAGCGACATAGCTCTTAAGACCTATTAAGGATTTGGTTAAAAAAAAAGTGAGTATCCTTTGGGATTTATGTGATCAGGACAGAGATCTGGTTTCATTGCCAGATTATGGAGCTAAGGTTCATGGAGAGTGAGACACATCTCTAAGTTATACCCGTGTGGCGGAAATATCACAAATCACCTCCATCTGATTGGTCTTCAGCTTATTTAGTTCGGCCCTCCAAACCTAACCTCAATGCACCATCATACTAGTTATACAGTTGATGCATAAGGATGTCATGGGGCTTTGTGGGATTATCTGTACTGAGTCTAAACAAAGTTTTTTGGCACAGACAGATGTTACTTCTGCTAAGCCCTTGATTGGGAGTTAGGGATTCATTAGTGAAGGTGAGATTATCACCTCTGATACCCTCCAGAGTCATGTAGCTGTGTGTTCCTTGCTGGAGTGGAGGCTAGACGGTCAGTAAAAGGAGACTCAAGCTCAATGAAGACCAAATATTACAATAATGTCCCTTGAAGGAATCCTTTACCTGGTCCCACGTTTGACATTTTGTTTTGGCTGCAGTTTCTATACCTTCTTACATACCATGACTGGTGTTGAGTACACAGGCTTCTCTTTCCTCCTTTTCAGATTCCTGTTGACATACCTTTCCCCATCTTCTTTGTCCCTCCAATGCCTACACCCACTTCAAACAGGACATATATATAATCTTGTCATGTTCTTTGTAGTAGAACTTAAAGTCCCAGCTACAGAGACAGAGTCATTTACAAAAAAACACCCTCCAGTTCCCCGAGGACACAAAGGATCTTAGTCATACAAACTTCTCAGTCGATGCAAACTAATTGTAATCCAAATTCTGATTTGATAGGTAGATAGATAGATACATTGATACATAGATACATGTGCACATGTATCTATATATATAATAAATTACCATGTTATAAATGTAAAATGGGTGACCATTTTTGTTTTGCCTCATTTAAGCTGTGTAATCTGTACTGTCTTTTAAGGACCATAACAAAAAAGGTAAGGGAGGGTGGGGTTATTTATCTTAGGGGCATCCACTCTGGACACTTGAAATTCCAGTGCTAAGAAGCCTGAAAATGTTCTTGATCTGGGAAATCCCCCAGCTCTAGCCTACTATTGCAGGATAAGCCAGGAGCCTGGGGAAACATGAGAAAGGAGGATGAATGCTGCAGAGGCATGCAATGTTTCTTTTGTGGTTGGCATCGTAGAACAATAGGAACAAGACACAGAGTACACAAGCAATGGTGAAGACACCCCAAAGCCCCAAATTTGGGACATTACCCGTTGTCTGACTTTATGAAATTCAGGATTTAAATGTCTCTCATTCCCCGTTTCCACAGTGGAATCCTTGTAATTGGACCCCATGATCTTGCAGTCATTCCCCTTCTGTTTACAGATCAGTTATTCCATCCCTGGCCTCAGAGATGTGAACAAGTCTGCAAGGGAGAACACTGTGAGTGGTTCAAAGTCATTGCTGGCCAACGTTTCCATCAAGTGTGAGGTGCCCTCAGCCAAAGGCAGAGTAATGGAAGAGAGGGCCTCCGAGGAGGTCCAGTCTGAGGAACCAAGAATTCATTCTCTGGAGCAACTGCTGGTTAAAGCACCAGGCACAGGATCGGAAAGGGACGCCTGGGAGGTGGGGTCACTGGGCACAGGATCGGGAAGGGACGCCTGGGAGGTGGGGTCACCAGGCACAGGATCGGGAAGGGACGCCCGGGAGGTGGGGTCACCGGGCACAGGATCGGGAAGGGACGCCCGGGAGGTGGGGGTCCTTGAATGATGCCCGTTTATACCGCTCTCCACAGCTTGTGACATCTGGGTATAGGAAAGCAGGGTGTGGATGAAAACTGTTAAAGAAAATACAGGGTGCTCTTTTTCTTTTGAATGTTTTAGATATTTTCCTTGAGAATGCTGCACTGGGGAAGCCAACCAGGCCAGAAGGATAAAATGTACTGTTTCTTTGTTCATCGTGTCTCATGAGGTACAACCCTCTTGACATCTCGCACAGGCTCTGGCCTAGAAGGCCTTGCTCTGATCAGAGGGATTTGCTCTAAGTTAAAAGTGGTGGAGAGGGGTGAGGGTTGAGCTCAGTGGGTTGATATTCTTTTCACAGTCCTTTGTGTAACTCCTGGCCAGGAAAGCCCCTGGAGGAAGGGCAGGGATCTGAAGGAAAGAGGTTTTGCAGAGAACCAAATGCACTGCTATTCTTTCTGGCTTTCCGTGGACATTATGGCCGTCAGCCAAACTCCTGGAGGCTCCGAAAGAGACATGTTCCCATAAAGCTCTGTTTCTCCTGAATCTGACTCAAAAGAAGAAGAGAAAGGGGAAAAGAAAGAAAAAAGAAAAAGAAAAGAAAGAAAGTCTGATGTTCGGACTGTGAAAACTTTTTCTCGGCCTGGAAGTGAGGAGAGTGAAGAAGGGTACAAGTCAGCAGACATTCCATTCCTGAATCTGAGAATGTCTTTAGAATTCTGTTGAGAGCAAGCACAGATGGATCTCAATGGTCTCATACTTTAGCAGTCTGATGTTGACATAAAGGCAGCCAATTCTGATAGTTTTACAGATGGCCCTTGGCCAAGATTCCGACTCAAACTCCCTAGGCTCTGTTCTAGACCTGGCAGACTGGGCAAGGGACTGCAGAAGGAGAAGACAGGCAGGAAGCTCTAGGCTCCCAGGCCTCAGTTCTGCTGTAGGACTTTGAGGGAGACCAGCGTGAGTCCTTCGTAACGGTGTCTTCCATTATATTTCATTTCCATTATGATGTTTCAGTATATAGAATGCTGGGTAAAAGTTTTAATTTATAATGATGACAAATACATTGGTAAAAAGTATATAATTCAGGGGTGAATAAGTGGCACTTTAAAAACTCTAATTATGAATCCACACACCAGCAGGAGTTAACAGAAAGGAGCTTTAAATAATTCAATTTTAATCTGCCTTCGAGAGTTGATTCTTTTTTTTCATAAGGGATGGTAGAAATCCATTTGGCTGGGCTAGAAATAACAGACAGGCAGCTCAGCCCTTGTATGAACAGAAAGAAGAATCTAGTGGGTGATACCCTAGGCTAAGAATTTTGCTTGGTCTTACGCAAAGCCACATACAGATGATTCTGCCCTAACTCTGATTAGAAGATTAGCAAAATCCTGTCCCTGAAAAAGTGCTGAAAATTCCTCAGAGAACTTTTCATTCAAGGCACTTTCTGGAATGTCTAAATCTCAGAACTCACTGAGTTTATAGAGCAGATTATACGACTGTTTTTGCTTGCTTGCAAATAAATGTATGTATGGAAGAATTTGGTCTAAGGTTGCTTTCATTATATCTTATCATTTGTCATTTACAAGGCCAGGACAGGGGTATAAATGGAGGCCCACATACCATAAGTTTAAATATTTAAAGTTATAAATCAAGTTGACAAACTTTTAAGTAAATTATTTTCTATACTTCTACCTTGACAACACTGAAACATTATTGATTGATTGATACAGGCCCAGAGGAAGAATTTAATTAATTAACTAATTTGCCCCTTGAATATATCTGTTGTTTGAATTCATAATACCTGACTTAATTTAGACATCTGAGAGTGTATATAAATATTACAGTCCTAACCAAAATTTCTTACAGAAGGTTTTCAGTAACTAAGTATAATATGCTTTTAGAAAATGGGATAATGTAATGCCTATTATTTTGGAGGATTATTTTTAATGAAATTACACACATTTAGATAATTTATTTAGAGATTAAATAGGCAATGTAACTAATAAGTAGCAATGAATTTTTAATGTAAGTAATTTAATGTACATTTGTCTTATATGTACATAGCAAAAAGGTGTTTTACATTAAGTTGAAATTTCTAGACATGTAATACTTTTTTGTGTTTATTTCACAATTGTTTAAATTTGCTAATTTAATTTTGCTTAAAACATGTTTGGGATAATTTTCAAATTGATACAAAAATTCTTTCTAATATTTTTAAAAAACAAAGTTCAGTTTTAAATCAAGCATCTTGGTTTATTATTGTCTTCTCTGAAACATTCATGTCATTGGAACTTATTTCCTGTAATGTAAGCCTTTTTCATTCCAGGAGATAACCATGCAAGTGGCAAATGCAAATGCAAAAAAGTAAAATCATCAGGAATAAACTTAATAATTATCTTGGTTAGCCCAATAACACTCATTCTGAATGTTGAACCTCAAAAACTGTAGGAGAATAAATGTGTATTGTTTTAAGTCACTAAATTTTTTATAGTCACAATAGGAAATTAATACAAGAATTAGAGGGAAAAAAGGGTGAATTCCTCTATAACCTGGATGTAGAAAAGGGCTTTTTAGCTATGAGTCACATGTTAGGCAAAGAATGGCCTCCAAGAATATCTACCCTTAATTCCTGAAATTTTTGAATATGTTACCTCACATGGCAAAAGGGAATTTGCAGATGTGATTAGGGAGAGGACTTTGAGGTGGAGAGATTTTCCTGGATTATCTGGGTAAGCTCAACATAATCACATAAATTCTTAAAAGCAGAGAACCTTTCCCAGTTAGATCAGACAGAGATAATAATGGAAGAAGAAAGTGTGACAAGAATTTTACCTGACATTCTGGCTATGCAGATGGAGGAAGAGACCATTACCAAGGAATATGAGCAACCTGTAGAAGCTGGGAATGGAAGAGAGCCTCCAGAAAGTAATGCTGTCCTGTTGACCCCTTGATTTTACTCATAGATAAGAGTATCTATGTCTGATCCCTGACATACAGAACCGTAAGGTAGTAAATTTGTATTACGGTAATTTGTTACAGCAGCAATAGAAAACATATACAATTCATAATCCAGATGAAATGAAAGATTAATACATTTGACTACATAAGAATTTTTAAAAATAAGCTTGCCTCACATAACTACCAAATTCAATAAACATATAAAAAACTGGAAGAAAATATTTTAATATATATCAGACATAAAGGGTCAAGATCCTTTATATGTAATGAATCCTTACAAGCTGAGGAAAATACAAAAGCCCAGTTATAAAAGTGGGCAAGAGACATAAACCAAGAAGATAACAAGACAAAATCCTAGTTATCAAAGTAGGCAAAAAGTTCACAAAAAAGATATAATAAAGGCCCTTAAATATTACAAGGGAAAGGCAAATTAAAACTACATTGAGAGAAAAGTTTCTGTTTCCATGGGGCGCCTGGGTGGCTCAGTCGTTAAGCGTCTGCCTTCGGCTCAGGTCATGATCCCAGGTCCTGGATCGAGCCCCGCATCAGGCTCCCTGCTCCGCGGGAAGCCTGCTTCTCCCTCTCCCACTCCCCCTGCCTGTGTTCCCTCTTCGCTGTCTCTCTCTCTCTGTCAAATAAATAAATAAAATCTTTAAAAAAAAAAAAAAAGTTTCTGTTTCCAGGAAGTTAGAATAGACATGTTTTACCAAATTTGTCTCACTAAATACAAGTAGACACTCTGGATATTATATGTAAAACAAATATATGACTCAGAAAGGTTGAAAGAAGAAGGTTGTCCAGACCCAAAGAAGGACACAGTGGTGAATTCCTTTGGTTTTCTTTTCAACTAATGTATCACAGACTCAGAGCTGAAGAGGCTGGTATCCCAGAAAGCCAAATGCACCCCTCTCTCTTACAGCCTAGGAGGTATCAGTGGAGGCCTTATTGGAACCCAGAGCTCCCACCCTTGCTAAACAGTAAGGAGAATATCTGTATCAAGTGTCAACAGAACTGGAGTGGAGAAGCTAGACTTCTACTCTCACATGCAGTAAGAAGACAGCACCATCCTTTCTCCTGCTGGACAATGTCAGAAGCTAGCTAGAACAAAAGGTCTAGAGTCTCAGAACATAATACCCAAACTTTCCAGCTTTCAAAAAAAATCACTTGTCATACTAAGAGCCAGGAAGATCTTAACCTAAAGAAAAAGACAACTGAGACAACAGAGATAGTAAAATTATCTGACAAACATTCTAAAAAAGCCATCATAAGAATGCTTCAGTGAACTATAACAAACACACTTGAAACAAACAAAAATTAGAAAGTTTCAGCCCACCAATATAACTTTTACAGAACTCTCTCTCTAGCAAAAGCAGAAAACACATTCTTTTCTAGTGCCACAGATTTTCCAACATACACCATATCCATGGCCATCCTCAACAAATTTAAAAGAATTAATATTGTGCAAATTGTTCACCAACTACAATGAAATCAAACCAGAAAACAATAATAGATGGATAAGAGAAAAAATTCCAAACACTTGGAAACCAAATAACACATTTCTAAATAATCTTTTTGCTAGAGAAAAATCTAAGAACATTGAGAAATAATAAAATATGTTGAAAACACCATACATCAAAATTTGTGAGACAGCAGAGCACTAACTATATATGTTAAAAAAGAAGAAAAGTCTCAAATCAGTAATTTCAGTCCCCACCTCAAGAACCCAGAAAATAGCAAAATGAACCCAATGCAGGCAGAAAGAAGAAAATGATAAAGATAAGAAAAATAAAATTAAAAACCATATACATCAGAAAAGAATAAATAAAGCTGACCATATTTGCATATGACCTGGTGGTCTTAGTAGAAAATATGAAGGAATGCATAAAAATATACCTACAGTGTGTAAGTTTAGCATATTCACAAGATATAAGGTAAACTTGGGGCACCTGGGTGGCTCAGTTGTTAAGTGTCTGCCTTCGGCTCAGGTCACGATCCCAGGGTCCTGGGATCGAGCCCCGCATCTGGCTCCCCGCTCCACGGGAAGCCTGCCTCTCCCTCTCCCACTCCCCCTCTTGTGTTCCCTCTCTCACTGTGTATCTCTCTGTCAAATAAATAAATAAAGTCTTTAAAAAAAAAGATGTAAGGTAAACTTGCAAAAATCAATGGTATTTCTATGTGCTTTTAATTAACAAGTGGACATCCAAATTAAAATTCCAATACTATTTGCAATTGCCCAAAAAATGAAATACTAAGGTGTAAATCTAACAAAACATACATGTCATATATACTGAAAACTAGAAGACTCTGATGAAAGAAAACAAAGAAAATCTAAATGAATGGAGAAACATACTTTATTTATTGATTGGAAGACTCAGCATAGTAAAGATATCAGTCCTCCCAAAAATGATATACAGGTTTCGTGCAATATGAAGCAAAATTCCAGAAAGACATTTTTATAGCTATATACAAGATTATTCTAAAATGTGTTAGAAAATGCAAAGGAATTTAAATTGCTAAAACAACTTCGAAAAGAAAGAATAAAGTACGAGGAATGCTACTTTGAAGACTACAGTTCAAAACCATGTGATATTGGCAGAGGGACAGATCAGTGCAATACAATAGAGGACCAAGAAAGAGACCCACACTAATATGCACAACTGATTTTGGACACACATTGCAAAAGCACTCAATGGAGAAAAGATAACATTTTCATGAAATGGCACTAGAGCAATTAGATATCCATAAGCAAAAAAAAAACAAAGAAAGAAAGAGAGAGAGAGAGAAAGAAAAGAGAGGAGAGAGGAAAAGAAAAGGAAAGGAAAGGAAAGGAAAAGGAAAAAAAAAGAAAAGAAGAGAAAAAGAAAAGACAAGACTTGTCCCTCATCTTCTAAGGTCAAAAACTAACTCCTTCCATTCCTCATTCCTCCTCTTTCTTCCTCCTTTCCTTCTTCCCTTCCTTGATTCCTTCCTCTCTCCCTCCTTTTCTTGCTCCATCCCTTTCCCCCTCCCTTCTTTTCTCCTTTCTCTTTTCTTTCTCCTATACCCCTCTCCCTCTTTGTTTTGTTATTTTCTCTTTCCTCTCTTCTTTTCCTGATTACCTCCAGAACTATTTGGAGACACTTATAAGGTTAAATATAATGCAAAATAAGAGTGTTAGGGATATAAAAGAATAGAAATTAAAGGAAGCAATAAGATTAAATTATATTTGTCACTTCTTTCAGAATTAATACCTATGATAACATTTAAAAATATCTCAAGTTTCAACAAACCATAAGAGACTCTTAATCTCAGGAAACAAACTAAGGGTTGTTGGAGTGGAGGGAGGTGGGAGGGATGGGGTGGCTGGGTGATAGACATTGGGGAGGTCTAAGTAATATGGTGAGCGCTGTGAATTGTGTAAGACTGATGAATCACAGACCTGTACCCCTGAAACAATACATTATATGTTAATAAAAAAATTTTAAAAATAAATAAAAATGTCTCAAGTTTCTGAGTGACTATAAGAAGAAAAGCTATATTAAAGTATACAGTTTTTATTATCTAAAAAAAATAAAACATATCTTAGTGTGTGCAAAGACTTCTCCCCTGAAATTAAACATAGCAGAATATTTTTGCATTGGTTTGGGTTTGACATACAATGAAATAAACTCTACATTTTTTTTAAGTATGTTTGGATGGAGCTATCCTCTAGACAAAGATGTGCTTTATCACTAGCATTAATTCTAACATTTATCACTACCATGTTTTAGGATCATCCCTAGGTTATTCATTTCTTTAGCCTCAACTGTGTGGAATGCACTATACTGAGAATACATTCAAGGCAGCTGCATTGGCAAACACTTTGCAATTCCCAGTATCAATGAACTTTCCAAGTATTTTCTATTCACGGTGCTGTGAGAAGCTTATTGAAAATGACCTTTCAAATTCTTTACTTTTAGGATCTTGCTATAGTCTTACTACTCCAAGGGTGGTCTGAAGACCGGCAGCAAGCATCATACAAACTTGGTAAAAATACTGTCTCAGGCCCCACCTTAGACTGACTTCTTCACAATCTACATTTTAACAAGATCCGCAGGTGATTCACATGCACATTCAGAGTTTTTTTGCATGTGTGTGGGGGCTCCTAATTAGGAGCAAACCCACTTGTTACCAGGCTGGTACTAGGAGATTTCCACTTGCCTAGACTACTGTTAGGACAGAACCAAGCACTGTTTCATGTAAACCCATATCCAAGAGTAAAGAAAAAATTTTCCAGTACAAACATTATATATAACTTTGTAATGAATCAAAAGTTATTTTTGGAGATAACAGACAACGTGAAATTATATCTATTGTCATAGTTAATTATACAAATCTACCAGTCAATTTTCTGCATTTAGAATGAAATTAGAGTTCCAGGATATTACAGACCCTAAAAAGTCCACATACTACTCTTTAAAAATATTTTCTGGTAGAGCTGTACTCTAGGCAAGGGGAGTGTTTTATCACAAACACTAGTACTACCACTTATTGCTGACATATATTTTAAGGTCTTTCCTGGATTGTTCATTCCTTTAGCCTTTACTATGTGGAAATACTTTGCAGTTTGCCTTTCTTTGGCCATATCAGAGAGCAAATTTAGCTTACCATTCTAATCATCATTTTAGAGTATAGAATAATATGCAAGAACTACACGTTTAGTGATGCTTGAAGGGAGGATTTATAAAATAACATGGTCCAATGCTATGAAATCTATGGTCTTATCCAGTATCTCTTCTCCAGTTTTTCACATGATTCTTGGTACAAAGAATAGAAAGAGGACTGGACTCAGAAAAACAAGGTCCTACTTTTATTCACAATTATTTGCTGGGTAGTCTCAGAAGGTAATTAACCTTGATTCTGGACCTTCATTTCCTCATTTGAATAATGAGATAATTATGAAGAATAAAATTAATGAATTGATTTTATAGAAACAATAAATATTGTAATACACCAAGTACATATTAGTGCTGCCTTCATTTGATTAGAAATCCAAGATGTTATGGTGTATTTTTGCTTTTGTGAGATGATATGTTAAATGTAAAGGATTCATGATTATAAAAATTGACTACTTCATTTAAAAATCACGTATTAAAACTGTATATATTAAATATATATAGTGCACACAAATATATATATTACAATATATATTTAATATATAATACATGTATTTAATATATATATATGTATACACACACACATATATATATATTTTTTTTTTTCTGATGTTTAATCTTAGGGAATTGTAGCACAAGTTGTAAGTTTGCAATTTCGTAGCTGTGTTCATTGAGATAATTTTGGACTGTCTTGGCAAAAAAATATTGTTTCCAGGAAGTCCATTCTTAAAGATTTTAAGTTTCAATAAAGCTATTAGTACTGGATTTCTCAAATAGTCCAATTACTGTAATAACAAAAAATTTTTCATTACACTACATTTTAGAAAATAAAAAAATAATTGACAAACCTAGATAAAGGTTACAGTGAAAACAGTTCAGTTCTAGTGTTTGAACATCAGTACGTCTTTTGGTTCAAATGGCTAAAGTGGGCAGTTTCAGCAAAGGCTGAAGAGAGTTTTGGAGATCAGGTTTAAGAAACGTTGCTAACGGGGCACCTGGGTGGTTCAGTCATTAAACCTCTGCCTTCAGCTCAGGTCATGGTCCCAGGGTCCTGGGATCAAGCTCCGCATCGGGCTCCCTGCTCGGCGGGAAGCCTGCTTCTCCCTCTGCCCCTCCCCCTGCTTGTGTTCCCTCTCTCGCTGTGTCTCTCTCTGTCAAATAAATAAATAGAATCTTAAAAAAAAAAGCGAAAAGCGTTGCTAAGCAAGCGGAAGCAGAGCAGATTGTTAGCATTATCTTGCGGACAGGAGCACACTGTAACTGATA
Source organism: Leptonychotes weddellii (assembly GCF_054177405.1). NCBI lineage: Eukaryota > Metazoa > Chordata > Mammalia > Carnivora > Phocidae > Leptonychotes > Leptonychotes weddellii. The sequence continues at coordinate 41,660,792 of NC_138371.1, read as the reverse complement.
CCAACATTCGTTTTCTCTTTGCTCCTTCGTCATCTATGATTTACTTGAAAAGACTGCCTTCTGAGACAACATAGCTGGTGTAGGTGCTGATCATAGACTTTGAGGAGGGAGACAGGAGTTTGGCATCAAAGGGATAGCATGGTACTGGTAATAGAGAAGGAGTTGCCAGTTACTGAGAAGGGATGAGAATTTTGGAGTTTTTAGGGCTATCATACTCTTCATATCTTCATGGAAAGATAACTATGTGGTTTGTTGGTAGAGAAACATCAATACAGCATTAAGGAGGGCATGTGATGTAATGAGCACTGGGTATTATATAAGACTGATGAATCACTGACCTCTACCTCTGAAACCAATAATACATTCTATGTTAATTAATTGAATTTAAATAAAAAAATAAATAAAATATTTCTTAGCCAAAAAAAAAGGAACATCAATACTTCGCATCTTTGACTGAATCTTCTGAAAAAGATCCAAAAGGTCCATATGGCATTGAGAGGGAAAAGTTGTGGGTTCTTGAAAGGATCTCTAGATTTGGACTATCAGTATCTCGGTGATGATCTATTTGATCAGAGGAGTAGGACGTCTTCTACCCAATTTCCTGTATGCTGGGGTCTTGTTACCAGAGTAGCCTCCATCCTTTTCAAATAATAGACTGATACTAGATATCTCCACATCATAAGGAGTGGAGGAATAAGCCAAGATTTAATGTGATCAAAAATAAATTAATATTCTATGGCAGGAGGCAAATACACTAGATTTTGATACTAGTATATTATGCAAAATTATGTTACATAGTTAAAATAATTTACTATAAAAATAAAAAATTATGTAGTAGAGGGATTAACTATTCATCTCATCAAGGAAAATCCAGTTTTACCTTAATAGCTGTCCTCTGCTCTATTCATATGAATATAGTTCTATTAAAATTATTTGTAGAAACTATTATCAATTGAGACAAAAGAAGATTAGTTTGAAAAACCACACATATGTCAAGAAGCTAAGAGTGTATTTATTAACTACAATTGAGTTTTTGGCAAGAGTGACTGATAGGAAATTTGAAGAGTTTATAATGCTATGAGATTGTTTTTAAAACTATGATTTATAAAAATGTTATCACTATGTGATTTGTTTGAGAAAAGCAATGGAAGGAATTTGTTGCCAGCAAATTTATGTGGCAAGTAAACTTAACTAACAAACTAGAAAAATACATTTGTTTGAAAGATCTCATATTCTGGAGAAATGGTGGTACAGAGAAATGATTTATGTTACATTAGAAATCCATTTGCAAGAGAAACTTTTAGTGTGCAAGAAAATAAAGCAAAACAACCAAGAAAATTATCAAGTGGCCTTCTGAGAATACATAAAAGGAGTGGTCAATGCATCAGTCAATCTGGGCTTATAGGTAAATAAACATATTTTAAGGGGAAATGATTACACAAAATTTAGTATAATTAATTATAAAATAAAATTTTAAAGTAAATAGGTTAGAATAGGCTCAAGTCAGTGGAAAATCACAATTATCATTGTCACCATATTTATGAGGATGTTCTGATCAACAATAGCAAATAGCTATTGTAAAATAGGCGTGGACTTGACCTTATAGAAGATAATTATATAAAACCCAAATAATTCAGTGTTAACAGGCACTAAAAACATGCACATAATCAGTAAGACATAAAAGTTTTGAGTAATGAATTGAATAAATCTCAGCATATTATTTTCCCATTTGTTAATTGAAAAGTATATCTCCTTCAGCAATATCTCTTCCTGTCAGGTGCTCCAGCAGAAATGTTGCTTTCTTAGGCAGAGTTTCTCAAAATGACAACTTGTGCACTGAAGTGATGAATAAAGGAATAAAATAACTCTGTTAGCATTATGAAAACTCAAGCCAATGGATATTGCTCAATAATAAATATAATCTTTATTATAGGGGTAGTGTGTTTGAACAACATAAGAGCAAGGGGACCTTCTGAAATTTTATGAATGAGGAATTGATCTATGAAAGATGTGACATTTTAAAGATTATGCAAAGAGAATATTTGGTAATGTGAAGGTGTCATAAAAGAGTATTGAGTCAAGGTACTTGATAGAAGTGGTAATAGATATATTTGATTATGAAGGATTAGCGAATAAAGTAAATTGTGAAAAATCTGAAAACAAATTGAAGACATTTCTTATATTGCTCTGAACTACATAATTAAGTTAAATTATTCTAGTCTGTAATGGTCAAGTCTTAGACCTCTTAGGTCAAGCATGTCACCTCCCACCTGAGCCATCTCATCCAGCTTCCAACTGCATCCCATGACCCATCAGCGACTGTCATGACCAGACTAATTTTATTTAAACTTTGGTTCACCATATTTTGTTTTGTCATCTTTCCCTGGAACACTCAATGACTCTCACTCTCTACTAAACTAAGGTCAAATTCCTTAGTCTGACATTCACAGTCCTCTACATCTGATTACAAATAACTGCTCTGCAGCTTTATCTTTTCTTGCAGTGGAACACAAAGCCTCTATCTTAGTCATCCTAAGTTTCTTGTACTTTTCCTAAACAGTCATTAGACTTTTCTGCTTTTCATGACCCTATCGCCTGTGTTTGAAACACTGCTCCACCATCTTTGTCTAACAAATGTACTCATTTCAAGGCTCATTTCACATGTCAGTGATTTCTCGAGTAGACATAAACTCAGATTTTCACCAAAGAGTGTATTTTATATCTGTTGTCATGTGGTGATTATTAATAAGATTGCTTCAGTTCTCAAAAATATTCCATTGGATGGTCATGAATTTAGTCATCTCAGTGATTTCAACTACTTCAGTAGAAAGATAATCTTCTGAGGCATTAAGCCTTACTAATTTTAGGAAGTCAAAAATGTTTAAAAATGAGTGAAGGAGGGAAGGATAGAATGCGGGGAATAATACAGGAGGAGTACTGACTAATATGAAGATTAATCTAGATGAAGAAAAACCATTGTCAGAAATAACTCTGGTATGACAGGAAAGAAAAAATAAGTAGGTTAACAAAAAAAATAATGTACTCGAACGTATCTATTACAAGTATGAAAGCACGTGTAGTTTAAAATGTTGCTCACATTGTTATTTAATGATGCTATGTTTTCTTGCTCATATGACATGGTTGTAAATGACTTAAATTGAAAAATACTATTTATTTAAAATGTGAAACATATACAAAAACTATAGCAATAATAGACAGTAGAGGGTAATGATTCAGAGTCGGAATCTTTCCTCTTCTCCTTGCTAGCTCTATCATCTTGACGGGTCTCCTGATCTCTTAGTACCTTGGCTTCTTCATTGTGTAAAGGAAAATATATACCAGTAGCCTGGATATATCTCTCAATCTGAAAATTTCCCTGTCTACCCACAGTATATTATTTAAAAATAGTTTTAAAATGAATTCTGTGTGTGTGTTTCAAATAGTTTAATCTTTTCCAGCTTTGCTATGTGGGTGATCCTGTGCCTAGGCATTTTTAAGTGTAATATAGTTTGTGAATCTCTTAAGGCCTCTTCAGGAGGGGAAGCTATCATATTTAGTACAACAGAGTCTTCAATTTCTGGCTTCCTCGTGATGTTAATATTAGATTCTTGGCTCTTTTCCAAATAGAATATGCTGTGCTAGCATTTTCTTATAGAGCCTAAAAAAAATGGGAAAGAACTCTTTGTTTTCCCCTAAAATGACTGAAGAAGCCTCTCCTGATCACTAAAGACCTGGAAACAGGCTAACAGGAATTATAGTGGGAGGAATATTTGCTAAGGTTCCTTTTAAGGCCTGGTAACATCTTCTATCCCATAATTAATTCAATGTGTTGTGATCCAAGACATTTCCAGTTCAGAACCTTTTCCGGAGGATAATACTAAGCTATAGAAGGAAAGGCGAATGCTATGGTGGCTTGAGTTTCATCTCGGCCTCCTTTGATAAATAAGGCATCTCCTCTGGTATATTTTTATTCCTTATTGGCATCCACAGGAATAC
>NC_138371.1:41590667-41656296 GCF_054177405.1 Leptonychotes weddellii | reverse complement strand
AATGTGAAATTTAACTGTTTACCAAACTAAGTGGATGAATGTTTGTTTTTCAAACTTGGACCATTATTTATGTTGAACTACAGGTACATAGTTTCTTTATCAATTGGGCATTTCTATCTTCTGGTCTTGTGACTTGCTAAACTTGTCCAAATATTTCAAGAGAAATTTAGCATTCCCCAAAGAAGGTTAATTTAATTTGTTTTAATAAATATGATATGTTTTAACCTGACTGACTTTATTCTAAGATGATTATCTTCTAAAAATGTAGACAAGGACCTAAAACTTGAATAATTAAGGAATCAAAGTTGAAGAGATTTCAGAATCAATATTTTTTTTAAAAGTTCAATAGGTAAGTGCAAGTGATGCTACTGAAAATAATAGAGTAAGCAAATATATATTTTTGAATATTATAGATTTTTTTCAATACCTGGGAAGACATAATTATGTTTCATAAGTACCACTTCATAAGGTTTATGTGTACATACTTGGATATCACAGGATTCTGTGAGAAAACAACTGTCAACTTTATTTTATTAAAGAAAATAATTCCAGAAAAATTCAATTTTTGTTTATGCTTAGAGGACAAGGAGAGATAGAGTCGCTCGATACAAAATATTTTCTTTTTCTTTATGCAAGTTATTTAGTTTTGTTGTGCTTCATTCATTCAGAAGTCTTTTTCGAAAGTTCTTTATAGATTTTTATCATTTTACAGATTGCTTAAAATCAGGGCACATAGAATAATCCCAGTTTTAAGTAAAATGAATGGGCTTCGTGTGGTCAGCTAAAAGTGAGTTTCTGCTAAGAACATAAGGAGGAGCAAAGGAGAACAGGAAGCATTTGCACAATCACTAATATAGATAAACTTTTTGACCAAGAATAAAAGAGAAAACACAAATTATCTAATAAGATATGAAGGAGAGAATATCATTACTGACCCCACAGACATTGAAAAAGATAATTATACTACAAACAATTGTACATACATAAATTTGATAACTTAGATGAAATAGACCAATCCTTTGAAGACACAAGCTAACAAAGAGATGATCTGAACAATCATATTTTTGATAAATTGAATTCATACTAAGCAAATCTTCCAGAAGAAAGAAGACTTAACCCCAGATGGTTTCACAGGCTAATTCTAACAAAGACTGAAGGAGAAATAATCCCAGTTCTACACAGTCTTTCCCAGAAAATGGCGGAGGATGGACTTCTTCCCAAAACATTTTAGGGAACTTGCAATACCCTGAATTCAAAATCAAAGATATCACCAGAAAAGAAAACTGTAGACAAATACTTCTTAAGAGAATTTTTTTTGTTGTTGTTGTTTTTTGTTTTTTGTTCTTGCTTTTTTCAAAATGAGAGTAAAATCAAAAAAGCAAATAAATATGTAAGGCCAAAATATTGTAATCCAAATGTTTATATTTCCTCTAAATTTAAATATCTTTATAGATAATTTGTTTAAACAAAAGAGAACAATTAATAATTTAAAACACAAAAGCATAAAGAACTTTTAGGAGTTGCTTTTTCATTTTGCTTATTTTTCCACATGACACTAGAGTTTTCCACTCATAGATGACTAATCAGTTGAAGTTGAAGACATTATTTTAAGACATTAGTTTTGACATTGTGATCCAAAATATTAACTCCTGTGTTCTAAATCCTTGACGAGTTTTAATCCCTGAATGGAGTGCAAAGTATAAGATTAAGAAGCTGAGATGAGTTCCTAGCTAAAGGATTATGGGGGTGATAGTAGGATGGCAGAGAATAGGAAATGCTGGTATCCCAGGTCCTCGTATACTTTACTACACTGTCCGCTGGTCAGATTGTCCCATATGATTCAGCCAGCATTTCTGAAGAAGATGATTGGGTTTGAAGGAGTTTCACTAATTTTACCATGTATGTTAACTAACTAGAATTTAAATAAAAACTTGAAAAGAAATAGTTTCAATCCATATGAAAGTCTAACCCTGTCTCTGCCCCAGTTTTCTTATATCGAGATTACCACACCCTGCAGCTGCATCTTCAAATTTCTTAAGATAGTATTTCCCATTCTGTGTCCCCCATCTCATCACATCCCTACACCCAAATACCAGTCTATAGTGGAAAACTGGAACTTAGCATCTTTTAAAGTGTAGAAACTAATAGTATGCCATGTATAAACTCTAAAAATCCAGAGCTATGAATGTGATTACAATTTACTAGGTATATGCATGAGGAAGATAGTATAAGGTCTGCTCTTTGAAGAATTCAAACACATGCATATTTGAAATACCAAAACTGTTTACATTCCAGAATCCCTCTGCTTCTTTTCCTAAAATCCCTTGCTTGGAGTTTCAAGTGTTTTAATGTTCTCAGGGAAAGGAACCTTCATTTAAAGTTGACATAGATTCTTTACTGTTGTTTCCAAATCAGATTCTAGGTTTACTGACTTAGACACAGGGTGACAGCATAATACGGAAGACCTTGGATGTATAAATAAAATTTGCTGTACAGTTTTCAGAAGCAATACTTAGAATATATCCAAAAGAAAAGAAAACACAAACTCGAAAGGAGAGCCAAACCCCTGTGTCCACAGCAGCATTATTTACAATAGCCAAGACATGGAAACAACCCAAGTGTCCACTGATGGATGAATGGATAAAGAAGATGTGTTATGTATACACAGTGGAATATTATTCAACCATACAAAATGAGAAATTCCTGCCATTTCTGACAACATGAATGGACCTTGAGGGCATTATGTGAAGTAAAATAAGTCAGATAAAGAAAGACAAATACTGTGTGATCTCCCTTATATGTAGAATCTACCACAAACAAACCAACAAACAAAAAACCCAGACAACCAAAGTCATATAAAAGTAGATAAGATGTGTGGTTACCAGAGATGGGGGATAGGGAAAGGGGAATTGGAGGTGGGTGTGGCCAAAAGGTACAAACTTCCAGTCATAAGAGAAATAAGTACTAGGGATAGTAATCATTTCACAATGTATGTAAGCCAAACCTTTATGCTAAGTATCAGAAACTTATACAGTGGATGTATGGGTAATTGTATCTCAGTAAAACTGGACAAAAAAAAAAATAAAATAAAACCACAATGATCTCAACATGACAAAAACCCCACAAAATGTGTGAGATAAATCTGAATTTCCAAACTTTGATATTAAGTAACTTTTTTCTCCTTTCAGCCTGATAATGAACTGCTCAGATATAATTTTTTTAAAGGACATTCTTGCCCTTATCTTTTACATTGTGGTAATGAGTTCTAATATTTGGAAAACTTAGCAAATAGTTTACATTCTTTTCTTGAGAGATCTAAAATTTATCTTACTTCAGTGGGTACACATGCTTTTGCCTTTCAGGAAGGACCAACACAAATGCATTAGTTCATATAATTGGATTATGAACAGTGTTAAGCAAGTTGATGCTTCAAATTCAGGTTCTGTCTACATTGAAAAAGAGCAATTAAAGAGTGGGTACACCTCCCCCCCCCATTTAACTACATAGCTTAAACTTCACACCATGACACTAGTAGGTCCTAAGGAGCTTATCTTGAAAGGTCTTTATCAATGCCCATGGAGAGTCTTTGGGTCTTTACTGTCAGCGTATTTCCTGTCCATGGAATCTTTTTGGTAAACAACATCCATAGAATGAGCAGCTGCACGGGTGGTTTTAACAGTTTCAGAAAGAAGACATCTACTATAATGCGAGGTCAAATTTTCCTCTGCCTAATAAATGAGGAAATAAGCATCAAATAGCCTTTAGAGATGTTTTTATTTGACAACACAGCTGGAGCCCATAAAGATAATTTTGCCTTTATACCCTGGGAAAAAGATACCATTAAACAATGCTCTGAAACCTAGTTACTCAACGTGAGATAGTTATAATCACACTCCTTTCTGAACTTTTTGTTCGTTTGCCCGATTACCACATGTGGAATTATAGGAAACCTAATAGAAACAATTTTGACTTGTCCTCGGTTTTATAAATAAATACTTCAAAAAAGAACATGAAAATGGACAAACGGATTAGTAATAGATTACACAAAGATAAGCAATTCAGAGTAAATAGCAAATAACAAATGAGGCTTTATTAAATGGGGAGTGCATAAAAATGGTAATTGATACAAATATAGGTCACTGGTTATATCACAGAGATTAAGATATATTTTGAATATATAATATGTTTATGTATTTTGATGCTTATTGAGTTTTACTTTATTTTTGAAGAATATATTTTGAAGAGAAACGATATGCCCCTTTGTCATTGAGCAACTTATCAATGACCTAGCGTGAGGCAAAAAAGTCAGGTATCTTTTTTGGTTTCTTTTTCCCAGAGTATGTAACAGTATTTACATTAAGTCACTTTCAAAATAAAGGATAATACAAAATGTAAACTCTTTGGGACACGAGGATCTTCAACAAAACACACTAAAGCTTTCACAATATATTAGAGAAAAATATTTAACAAGTTGCACTGTTGTTTAGCTATTATCCTTCAGCGGCTTACAGGATGAAGGAGTCTGAGAAACTCATTATACGTATGCTCACACATGTTCCCTTTCAATCAACGCTTCCTCAGAATTCTTCATTTTACACCTATAGAATGTATGGTGGTCATTTTACTCTTGTTTTGTTTTTCCAAAACACACAGAGCCCGAACATTTCTTTTTATGATTTTAGTATTTAATTAGGTGTTGACTTGAGATGTGTGCATGTCTAGAGCACAGTAACTAAATGCAGCCGCTTCTTTGGGGCTTATGACATATTCTTGTTGTTAGTAGCCAAGGGCAGTGGCTACAAAATAACTGGGTGGCTCAAGGGAGAGAAAGTAAAAGACGGAGCCTTTCTTTTGAAGCCTGAAGAAAGAAATGTCCAAATTCTTGGTCAGGTTTCACCTTTTTTGAGCCAATTTGCCATATCAGAGGTCCCCACTTCACAGAATGAAGCATTCTGATAAAGAAAATCGAGTCTCTGAAGGAGTGGCGTGACTCCCCATATTTTTCCATATTGTTGATACACATCGGTAAAATTGAAACAGTTTCAAGTACAACACAAACTACAAAGACTGGAGATATTCTTTCACTGCAACTTATCATTATTGGAATTGAGTCTGTCCTTGTTTTTTTAGTGTCTTTGGAAGAAGTGTTATTCTAAATGAAAGGATTTTCCAAGTCACCAAAAAGTGTATTCCTTCAAGCACAAAAGGTTTTCATCACTTTTAAATATCTTGGATCCTGGAAATCTTTCTAAAATCATTGTGCCTTGTTTTATAAAACAGCAAACACAGAAGATAATGAGGTATGGTTTTCTAAATTGTGTTTTTAACCTATTTAGCAATGCAGTAATAATAGTTAAAGCTATCACTGAAGGAGGCCTTCTTTACGCCAGGGGTTCTGCTAAGCACTTTACAAGGATCACATCTCTTAAACTTAGGAGATGTCTAAGAGGAGATCCTGCCTCAGGTCATATTATTAGAAGAGGACACAGATGTGAACCTAGGACAAGCTGGGTGTGTCTGCCCCGGGCTTGCCTTGCTGACCACGAAAGATTAATGGTTTTTTTTGTTTCTTTTTTCTTCTGGTGTAGTTTTCCTTTCTCTTTTTCCCTGGCAGTTATTCATTGTCTCTTTCTCTCTCTCAGTTACTGTGTCTGCAAGTTCTGTCGTCCCCTTATTCTCAGTTTTAGTGTTTCTAAGAAGACAGAGGAGCACCCAAAAGAGTTATTATGGATATCATCTGGGTCTGAAAAATCATCATCTTTAGGTTGCTAGTCCTCGCGATAACTTGCCTTGTCATTAGATACTATATTCATTTTTTTCAATATTTTTTCAGAAAACTATTCAGAAGCCAAAAATTGAATAAGTCGAATATTGTCATATTGGAGATATTTCTTCATTTCTGAGTTATGTAACACAGTGGTTTTATGAGGAGGTTTTTTTCTTCTTCAGGTAAATTGGAGTTCAGCAATGCATGACATTTCTTCATCATATAGTTCCGGTTTCTATATGAGCTTGTTGTTGAGTAAAAAAAAAAAAAGAGAGAGAGAGAGACATATCTCTGCCCTCGTGGAGCTTACTGCCGAGTAGGGAGAAAGGCACTAATGATTTTGCACTTATTTACAGACCAGAAGCTCTAGGATCTCAGCAGTTAGTGCCAAGCTTGCCTCACAAATGAGCAGGGGGTGCGTTTCCATCTGCCAGCGACTGTATCCTATAGTAGCTGCTTCCAGCTCTGCTTCTTTCCTCCTTTCTCTTCTTCCTTGCCTTCCTTCCTGCCTGTCTTTTTTTTTTTTTGTCTTCCTTTCTTCCTTCATCTTTTGCTTTTATAGGAATGAAAGGTTAAAATGTACATTTTTGATGATATATATGAGAAACTGGTAATGACATCATCATCATTATACGGGTAAAAATGGTTCCTGTTTTATTAAGCACTCAGTTTATTCCAGGCACTGTTGCAAGCATTTTGCATATTCTTTCTGATTTAGTTCTCACAACTCTACGAGGTGTCCACTACTATTATCCGTACAGTTTTACTGATGAGGAGACCAACACTGAGAAATGTTAAAGAAACCATCCAGAGTGTGCTGGCTGGTAAATGACGGCCATCACTCAGTCAAATCTAGATGTTTGAGATGCCTGTATAGTGCTCTTCGGGTCTATTTTCTTTGGTTGGTAAATCTTAGGGTCCTCTAAAACAATTTATCTTTGTCTTGTGTTATACACTTAATGTCAGATAACTAATTGCACTTCTACATATTTACTACAGTTCATTGACACTAAGACCACACTGATGGCATTTTAGGTACTAGTCAGGAAGAGAAAAAGCTACCAAGTAAATAATGACCCACCATTGATTTTAAGACACATCCCAATTATATAAATGTTAAAATGTAAACATAGGCATCCTAGAATCCATGAAAAATAAACGAACACATAAAAACAAAGAAGACAACATTGTGCACAATCAACAGTTTCTGGGGGAAAGAGGGAAGGGTGAAGTCAGGGTTAGCTGGAACCACTGAAGAGGTATTTTCAAAAAGAGGGAAAAAAAGGCTTTTAACCTAAACTTGTTAACTAAAACAGTAAAAAAATTCCAATCCCATATTGCAAGTTTGAAATAATTTATTCACAACTAGTAAAACTTACATTTTTAGTCAATTATACATGGCAAAGGTGTTGAGTTTTTTTCTAGCAAGTAGTTAGTTGACCTTCTGCAAAATGACCTTGACTCTGTGCAAGCTTGTTTTTAGACTTTGTTGGGTTGGTCTGTTCCAGGTTTGCCCTTACTGGTCCTGTTGGGCATGACCCTTACTGTTAGGGCATGGTTCTAAGAGTAAGAATGTGCCCTTTTTTGCCTCAGTTGAATGCCTGGAGTGTTCAGCTAAGTCTCTTCATTCTGGCCATGCCCGATTTCCAAGGTCTTTCCTGTATCACGCAACCTCTGAAATTTCTGTTCAGGTCTCAGCTTCCCAGTAGCTGCTCCAGTCTGGTCTTTCAGAGTCACACCCTATGAATTTGCAGCTGAGGAGTTAGCCAAAAACCAGAAGGGAATTTTTATGCAGATTTTACAACTCCTTCTCTATGCATCCTTCCTCTCTACTACACTACTCCCAAATCCCAGTATTTTTCTCAGTTTACTCTTCCTAAAAAGGACTCCCCTTCGCTTGGACTCCCTTTCTCTGGTCTATGGTTTGGAAAACTACCTCAAGGATATTGTATGGTATCAGGAGTCATGGACCTCTGGCTTAGAATTTCTATTTTAAAAACAAGATGTAAATATAAAACCAAAACTTTTTTAAAACCAAAACATTTTATTTTTTAAAAGATTTATTTATTTATTTGAGAGAGAGAGTGTGGGTGCATGTGGGAGGGAGACCGAGGGAGAGGGAAAGAGAGAAAACCTCAAGCAGACTCCCCACTGAACGTGGAGCCAAATTCTGAACATGGGGTTCAATCTCACAACCCTGAGATCATGACCTGAGCTGAAACCAAGAGTCGGAGCTCAACCCAATGAGCCACCCAGGCTCCCCTAAATCAAAACACTTTAAATCAAAAAGTTGAGAATATGAAACAATATACATGACATAAACATTTAGATTTTAGGCATGAGATTTAATAATTTTGGCTGTTTTATCACAGAGAATTTAACAGACTGAATTCATCTCTTATGAGCCTAGACCATGTTGTCTATGATAAACTGAAGTAAAACGTGGATATTAAAAATTTTTGGTACAAAAAAAGAGGGAAAATATATAAAATTGAAATGCTTGAACTCATGAATACTTCATCAGTTCTTATGCTGAGATGACTTTCTTGAATATTTTTTCAAGATGATTGACCTATAAACAGGGCAGTTAAAGTGATTTGATTCCAGTCTTTCTAGTATGCACCTGTGACTAATGGTCTGAGCACTAGTCTTGGTTGCCTGACACTTAAAGGGTTTGGAGGATTCGAGAAAATATTAGAATTATACAGATGTTATATTCCTGCACTACTCCATATGGGAAATAACTTAGGAAATAAAGTTAACCTCGTACATTGGATGACTTCTGTTAATAGTATTCTGAATGAATACAAATAAAAGTGCTAATTGATGCTTTACAATTTATTTTCTACTATTTATGTAGTTTACATAAAAGAGATAAATTTTACCCTTAGCATTTTAATGTCATTTGAAGCATAGTTATAGTTATAACTTACTTGTTATAAGTTGATAAGTTATGTTGATTTTTATTCTTAAATTAAAAAAACTCTTAAGCTTTTATTTTGCTGAAGATAGATGCCGTGAGATAGTAAGCATTAAAAGTACTTCAGAATAATTGTATCTTTTTGTTTAATATTAAATTTAACAATTTCCATGGAAACAATTTTAGTCACTTTGAACATTCTCATGATCATGGACAAGGTGCTCTGTTTTTCTCATTTTTTTCAGTTCAGAAACAGCAGAGACTTTGGAGTTTAGGAAGCGTGCAGCAAATTTCAGTTCTGGTTAAAAATGTGGTGTAGAATCTCTGTAATTGGGAAATGAGAAAAAGAGAGTATTTTCTACATATTTTATCACATACATTTTAAGAAAATACTTATTAATTATTAGGTAGCTGACAAGATATGGTTCTCTCCATTTTTAACCTAAAAGAATACATAGGTAAGAAGCATTTTGGGCCTTTATTATGAACACATCTGTGTTATTATTTCTAAATTAATGAAATTTTAAGTAGGCTTAAGTAACCCAACAGCAAACAGTTGTAAGATGCAAAATGTTGAAGCTAAGACTCAAAATGGAAACTATTACAGCATAGTGAGCAGAACGAAGTTTCAAAGGACTGGAGGTCTGCCAAGGCGCTCTTGAAAATGCTCAAGTCCCACATACCTACAGCTCCCACTTGCAACAGACTCACAGGAAAAAAGAAAAAGAGGTTCAGTGAATGCCACATGTAGAAATGAGCTGCCTCACAAAAAGCAAAACTGAAGAGAAGAGTGGATCACAGCATTAGTCTTCATTTAGGAAACAAGCAGTAAAGGGGGCACCCAATGATTTCTATTTCCTAAAAAAATCTAAAACGTCATAAACATTCTAGCTCATCTTGGTTAGAGCCACATTAAGTAAATTTTTTGAAGTTTATATATAAGAATGTTGATTTTTGTCCCTGGAGAAGGTTAACCTTTGACTATAGATTGGACTATTCCAGCAACCTGTTATTTGAACATGACAAACATAAACCTTTGAGGGCAGGTGGCATAATTCTCTCGAATACTGATGCATCTCAGAACTCAAGCATGGTTTCTATGTATAGTGGGGACTCAGTAAATACTGTTATTTGTATTCATTCTGTTTTATATAAGTGTTGCCATCATATGAGAATGATAAATCATCTGTTTAATGCAATGATAATTAGTACACAATCTATTGTCAGTTAATTGGTGCTATGTAGAAAACTATCCCAAAATACAGTGACTTAAAACCACAGTTATGCAGCCCAGGTTCTGTAGGTCACCAGTTTTAGTGGTGCTGACCAGTTGTGTTGACCTAGGTCAGGCCTTGCTGACCTTGGTAAGATTTCTCATGTCTATGGTGAGTTGCCAGGTTAACTAGTGACTGGCTGGTCAAAAATGCTTAGATAATACCAAGGATGACTTGGGGAACAATAATTCCTCGTTTTTCCTTGCTACCAACCAAAATACATTTTTGAAAATCATAAATTTAACCATGGGTTTCCAATTTTTTTTTTCACCAACCCTACCTTCTGATGTCAAGTTGATTGACTTTCAGATCTTTAGCCCTTTTGAAGACTTGTGATGCCTACAGATATTCAACTTGGATAATCTCTAATTCAGGGAGTGACATCTACAGCACACAGGCCTAATCTGACCCATCATCTGCTTTTATAAATAAAGTTTTATTGAAACATAATCACACTCATTTGTTTCTATATTGCCTCCTATTACTTTCATACTATAATGGTAGAGTTGGCTAATTGTAGTTCATTCATATGCTATCTAGCGTCCCGCTAGCATGTCATTTTAGTTCAACCTAACTTCAGGTTCCATCGGACACCAAATCCTGTATGCATCTTGTTTTTAACCACATTATATTCATAAAACTTCTCAGCATGATTCCCACCATTAAATTAATATAATTTTATTATTAATATTAATGCAATTAACATATCTTGTCACAAGTGTCCATTGTACCCATATGTGTCCTAACAGGAATTATTTGTTATTAACAGCATTTGCTGTCAAACCTATGTTAAGAATTATACGTAGTTTTATGTATAATTCATTAAGAACAGGTACATTTTCCTTAATATAGCATAACAATGACTTTTTTATGTAATCCTTACACATCTTATTGCAGAACAGATTTGACAGTCTTTTTTTTTTTTTTTAAAGATCTTATTTATTTGACAGAGACACAGCGAGAGAGGGAACACAAGCAGGGGGAGTGGGAGAGGGAGAAGCAGGCTTCCCGCCGAGCAGGGAGCCTGATGCGGGGCTCGACCCCAGGACCCTGGGTTCATGACCTGAGCCAGAGGCAGATGCTTAAAGACTGAGCCACCCAGGCACCAAGATTTGACAGGTAGTCTTAAGTTAGCTCTATTCTATGTGTTTTAATTTCTAAGGTCAGTTTAGAAATAAATTGAATATGTGGGTAGATGTATTTCTAGAAAAAAAAGGCTGAAGAATATTTCAAGTATTTGATTTGTTTAGTGTCTCGGTGCTAGCAATGCTCTTTTTGGAATAAGTGGGTGAAAATCTTGGAGAAGTTTCAATGGGTACCACATCATTCATTCACATTCTTTTCATGTCATAAATCCAAGGGATTAACTCGATCACTTGTGACTATTTCTAAACCTGCACATTTATGCTTAATTCTTGAAGTGTATGAATTAAAACCTCATAGTAAAAGCAAAAATTCCCGAAATAAAATCACAATCACAATACATGTAAAATAGATGCAAATGTTTTAGCATAAAAAATGTGAGAATCCCCAGGCACACATCTGACATTAAAGGGCTCTTACGGGACTTGTGCGGTTTTAGGCAGTCTGCAATATACTCGAGAAATTTTGAAAGCAGAGTTGCATCTTCAACACTCCATTTTCTTCCTAGTGGAAAGGGCTCCAATGTTTCAGGACACTTACTGAATACCTTGAAGAAAGATTAATCACCAGTCATCACATTATTTCCAAATAGCTGACCACTAAGTTGTGTAGATGGTAATAGCTACATGGTTGATTGCATTTGCTACTGATCATCAGACATGACCTGTATGATGAGGATGATCTCAGGATGTGAACGATAAATAAATGATTAAAAGGAGATGGCTAAGTTTAAGGTTTCCCTCTGAGTTGCTCTGAATGCATCTAAAGTCACTTTTTAACTTAGTCTCTGGTAAAAAATCCTACTTTAGTTTCAAGAGAAGCAGAAAGAATGTCTGCATCAAGGTTTCTTTAGCTGTGAAGAATATGAATATCTGGTAAGTAAGGGTTTGCATTTGGAACCTAGTGAATACATAGCAAAATCAAATAATGTTATAAAAAGAACCCATGCAGATTATAAACATCGATAGGAGATAATGTACATAGAACAGGAGATAATACCAAATAAAAAAAATTAGTGCAATGCCATGAATAAAATAATTTTGAATAAGATGAATTTGCCAAATGTAAATTGCCTATTTTCGATATAAGCCCCAAAGTAAACCACATAGAAAAGATAACTATAATTTTAGACAACTGCATTTTCAAAGTAGTGTAGTACTCTATGTGAACTGATGTCATTGAGCTCTTAGGAACTTAATTGGAGGAAAAATGTAAAGAAAATCACTGTTATCAATTGCTGATAATATTAAAAATATTTTAAAATATCTATGTTTAGTACTAATTAGGGTCAATTGAATAAAAATATTTTTTAAAAGATTTTATTTATCTATTTGAAGGAGAGTGAGAGAGAGCACCAGTAGTGGAGAGGGGCAGAGGCAGAGGGAGAAGCAGACTCCCCATTGAACAGGGAGCCTGACGTGGGGCTGGATCGCAGGACCCCAGGACCTCAGGATCATGACCTGAGCTGAAGGCAGATGCTTAATCAACTGAGCCATATAGGTGTCCCTGAATAAAAATAGTTTTATAAGCAAAATAATGGAATAATCAAGATTCCATGTACATAATGCTCTGGAAAGCATAAATGTATATAGAACTTCCTAGAAAATCAATATTATTTATTAAAATATTATTGGCATCAGGGCGCTTAGGTGGCTCAGTTGGTTAAGCATCTGCGTTCGGCTCAGGTCATGATTCCAGGGTCCTGGGATCGAGCACCGCATCGGGCTCCCTGATCAGTGGGGAGCCTGCTTCTCCTTATCCCACTCTCCCTGCTTGTGCTCTCTCTCTGTCAAATAAATAAATAAAATCTAAAAAAAAAATATTACTGGCATCAAACCAAAAGTACAGTCTTTGGATGTTGCCAAAATTCTTTCACAAAAAAATACTAAGAAAAAGTAAAAAGAAAACTCATTTCTACTATGAATCTCACCATCAGCCCATCTATGACTTCTATCTTTGAAAAATGCCATAGAATGGTCACTTCAGTATTCCAGATAGCATATGAATGAACTACTGCAACTACTTAAAATTTTGCAATTGAAGTTGATTATGAACAGAAAAAGAAACATTTATATGTTCTTTTCTGCAATCTAGTTTGAGTCCTGGTACAATTTTACAAGATATGTGTAGTGGTAATTTACATCATACATTTCCATACACTTGTGGTTCTTGTGGTATATTTAACTTTGCCATTATCACCAAAATTAAAATTAAATAAAAGCTATGTAAATTCTAAAATATCACAGAAAAGATTCTCCAATTGAGTGATTATATCATAATAAATTGAATCAAGTGAGCCCTGAAACTGTCCTGAAGAATTATATTTTCATTAAAGCAAAACACAGATATTTCATTCTAGAGATTTTGAATTGCAAAGTATTATGGTTAACCACTCTAATTTTCTATTCTTTTTATATTTTAATTTGTGTTATTTGTCTAGATATACCTTAGGATTGTTATTATGTGAAATAGCTAGTATGCTTCCTTAAGTGACCCCCACTAGAGTTATGCCATTTTTTTTAACTGCTTCATTGTGTCATTCAATACGAATGTATTTTAATTTTAACCATTCCATCCTGATTGATTGTGACCATCTTTTCATGTTACAAATATTAGTGTCCTTAATTTTCATGTCATATCTTTACACTCACAAACATTTCTAAAGGTTGTATACTTAGAAATAACATCAGAGTATACACAATTTAAAATTATAGAAATTGCCAAAGTACTCTTTTAAAGGGTGACACAAATTTTTACTCCCCTCAAAATTGAATGAGGATATTCCTTTCCCTACAGTTCAAGAATACCAGGCATTATAAGGTTATTTTACGTGGGATTTCAATGTATTTATCTTGCTATTAAATGCTTGCATTGAGCACCTTTTAATACATTTATTGACCAGTGATTATCATTTGTGAATTTCCTGTTCTGTACTGAGCCTATTTTTCTATTTAATTATCTTTTTTGGGGTATCAATTTGTAGGAGCTATTTATACAAAAATTAATGTTAACTTTTTGTCTTTTACATGGTGAAAATATTTCTCTCAGGCTGTCTTAGAGTTTTTAACTTAGTTTATAAAGATTATTACCAAAAAGGAAATATATGTGTAGTCAAAGATGAAAAGCATTTATTTTATGTCTTCTACTAAGAAAGAGCTTATATATATGAATTGTAAGTATCTATATATAGAGAGAGAGGCACACACATACACATCAATCTATAGGTGTGTGTATATATACGATATCTTCTTCAGATGTTTTAGAGTTATTTACTTTTCAATACCTCAACCCTACAAGGGTCCAAGATTTTTGACTTTCTGTCCCCCGCCCCCCTTAAATTTTGCTTGCCATCAAGCCAGATCTCTTCGGAGATGTCTCTGTTTTGTAGAAACTTGTTAAATGCAGCCAAAGATACCACAGCAGGCAACCGATATCGTTTCCCTCTGGGCTAGAAGCAGGGGCTCAGTCAGTACGTTATCTGCTTTCAGAATGACAGCTGATGACAGTTTTAAAAATGTATTACCACTGCATACCATCACTGCTCTTCTAATCTTCACAGTTTTCTCACTGTCCATTGGCTGCTCATGAGGCGTGACACATATTGAAGGTTTTCTGCTTTGGCAACACCCAATTTGTGTATCAGTCAGGAAATACAGAGTTATGTCGGCAGCAAGAAAAGTCCACCAAATCCCTTACAACATAGTGCTGCAAAAATGTTCATTATCTCACATTGCATATGGTAGGAATCATGAGAAATCTGTTATTAGATTCTGGAATATTATACAGTGGCAAAATATTTGTGAAGAGGGCGCCTGGGTGGCTCAGTTGGTTAAGCGACTGCCTTCGGCTCAGGTCATGATCCTGGAGTCCCGGGATCGAGTCCTGCATCGGGCTCCTTGCTCGGCAGGGAGTCTGCTCTCCCTCTGACCCTCCTCCCCCTCATGCTCTCTGTCTCTCATTCTCTCTGTCTCAAAAAAAAAAAAAAAAAAAAAATTTGTGAAGTAGTAGGTCCCTCTGGTTTTCATTCTAGGACTTAGGCTAAGAAACAATCTCTATCTAGATCATTGCAGGTCTTGTGTCAGAAGGGTAATAATAATAATGATAATGATAATGATGATAATAATAATAATGAAAGAATTTTAAGCTCTGTTCAGGAGTGCTATTCGTTACTTCCCGAAGCCGATAATTCGTTGTAGCAAGTCACCTGCAAATCCTGTGTTTAAAAAGGCAAAAATGTATAATGCCATGACAGGGAGAGAAGAAATACTCATGACAATAATAAAAGCAATCCTCTAATTTCCTTAAAATTCACCCTTTTCCATTCTCTCTATTTTCTCTCTGGAATTCTTTATTGGTCTTTAGTCATTCTGCTATATGTTCTAGGATTATTTATTTGAATGTATCTTTCATATGACTAATTTAGTCTACAACAGTGTTTATTATTTTATTCTTCTATCTCGTTTTAAGCATTGTAATTAATTTCAAAGTACTCGCTTTGTTTTCTGGATTGCTCTAGTTTATAGCTGTCCAGTTTTGTTTTATGGTTGTTATAGTCCCTTGACTCTATTTTGGATACAGACTTATATTAAAATTTTTAAAAATTTTAAAAAATTAAAAAAAAAATTTTAAAAATTTTTAAAAATTCAAAAATATTTTTTGATCAGTTTCTTTTTCTTGCTTGCTCTTATCTTAAATATTTGGTGATATTGGGTTATTCACTTATATTTATTAATGAAGACTATGTTGACCATATAGGTAAATGATGTAGGCTTTCTCTGCAGGCTGTCTCTGGATGAGATCTCTAACCCGAATTTGAGATCTGTGCAAATGTGTGGGGCATACTGATGGGCAAGATTCACTTTAAGTACAAGGAAGAAATATACAGGCTACTCGTTCTCAATTGTTACAATAAGGAGAAATTTACTCAGGGGAGGGAACACTCTCATGTATTTTTTTAAATTCCTGGCATCTTCAGATAAGAGGTTTTCTAAAATTTTGTGGATTCCCCCAATCTCTAATTAACAAAGGAATAGAAAAATTAAAACTTTTTAAGGAAGAAATAAGTCTGAGATATGAATGAAGTTCTCTGTGTTTTAGCTTGGAAAGCTCAACCTATCAATATTTGGATGATAATATTAAAACTCCCTGGCTCCTTCACTTATACTATACAATTAAATGGCTAAACAAAGACTTAGTCATTCTCCCAGAAAAAAAATGTTAATTTGTGGGGCTAAATGAAAAATTTGAGTCACTCTATCATTGTTGGGATAGATAATTCTACCAAGGGACTGAGCTCAGTAATTTAGAAGGATAGTGGTAAATAAATGATGGCTTCTTAACTCTTGTTGACCAAGAATCATTTATGTATTTCTCTCTCTCTCTTTATGTTTGGTACTTAAATATCAAATTCCTGTACTTACATCAATGGCCTTGTGAATAAACAGTTCTCAGCGAGGGTTTGTTTGAAAGGGTAGAAAGGGGAAGTAAGAATGCAATTTCTTATAGCAACTGGGATAGCAAAAAAACTAATGTTCAGACATGTAAGAATATCTTTGATGTGTGGCTATGGTTTTGCCTTAGATGGATTATTTCTGTAGCTCTGACTCAGACTCATGTGCTTCTCAAAATCCCCTTTCAAAGGAAATTATCCCAGTTTTTATTGTTACATGCCAGATTACTTTTTCTACCAATGATGTATTTCAGCAGTCATTGGCTCCATTCCACTGCCGGGTTATGTTTCAATGTTTCTTCAAAACATTCTCACTTCTATGATGTTATGACAGTGTTCTGTTTTCTTCAGTGCTGCATCCTCATATGCCTGGAGCATAGTAGGCATTTAATGCATTTCACTGAATGAATAAAAAATGCACAAATCAGGCAGCTAGTTGTACATATGGTGGTAAGTATTTCCCTAAATGTGCATGGTTCAGAAGAGTCAAATCATAATTAAAACCACCTTAAGATCAGTGGCCAAACTCTTTGATGATGAAGCCATTCTGTCATGCCATTTTAATCATAATTATTCTGATCAAACTGCCTAGAAATTTGATGCCAAGATTTTGATAGATTCATGTATGCTGACAACTTGGGTATTGGATTTCTCCCTTCTGGGCTTTTTTTTTTTTTTACCTTGAATTTGTTATATTTTGTCATATTTTATATTTGAGATGTTTGCCCCCATTGTTTGTAATTAGCAAGTAACCAAATCTTAATTAACATTGTGATTTTAAGGTGGTTAGTGCCTTGAATGTTCATTACATTAACATTTTTTTTTAAAGATTTTATTTATTTATTTGAGAGAGAGAGAATGAGAGAGCACATGAGAGGGGGGAGGGTCAGAGGGAGAAGCAGGCTCCCCGCCGAGCAGGGAGCCCGATGCGGGACTCGATCCCGGGACTCCAGGATCATGACCTGAGCCGAAGGCAGTCGCTTAACCAACTGAGCCACCCAGGCGCCCACATTAACATTTTTTATGTGACTATTGTCATTTATAGGGCATTTGATAGTTAAAATTAATCTTAAGCCCTTACTATCTACCTAACTTGGGAGGATACCATTTGTTAAACTGATAATAAATTTAGACCAGCTAAGACAAAGGCATAATTTAATTTTCATTTACCTTTTAAATTTCTATTTAAATGACTCGTGACTTTCTTGGTTATGAAAAACATAAAAATCTACAATTCTTTGGTTATTTGCTTTATCAACCCACGAGTAGAGAAAAATATGCCGCCAGTTGTTAGACACAGGTATTGTGTAATACAGTGTATTGCTGTGTAGCTAATAATATGCCGTGATTTCCCAGTAGAAATCTCCAAGTATGCTTTTTGCCTGAATCATAATCCACTGCAATTCAAACTCAGGACTCAATATATAATTAAAATCATGACTCAATATATAATTAAATCTCTCCTTTATTTACCTCTTTCATCTGTTCAAATCCCCAATATGTGTAGCACATGTATTCAAGAATGTATTGGATCATAGTCAAAAACTTTGATGGGCAGAGCCCAGGGAAAGAAGGGGAAAAGATGATTGGATTGAATTTTATGGCCTGGAGATACAAAGATGCATAATGCATGATGGCAAAGATCATTCATTGCTCTCTGAAACCAGACCACCTGGATCTAAATCTTGGTTCAATTACTCCTAAGTGCGAGATTGGGCAAATCACTTAACTTTTCTTTGCTCTAGTTAACTCATCTGTGTTAATGGAAGTAAAAATAACATCTAAGTAATAGGTGATTGTGAAGATTAAATGAGTTAATATGTGTTGCTCAGAAGAGTAATTAGCACACAGGAAGCAGCATTAGAAATTACTTTTATTACTACTATCTGAAGGAATGTATTAGGGTATTTATAAAGATGTAGTGATAGGCAGGGTTATGTTTTATGTCTCAGAAGTTGAATAGTAGGAATTATCTACTCTTTTTCATGGCAAGAGGATTCTTGGTTGGTTTGACTCTGCTAGATATATATTCAAAATTCCTTGAATTTTTTGAGAAAAGCATAGATAAAAGAATAATATAAACAAACTCCCTAGTCAACACTGTTGATTACCAATTTATTTGCCCCTTTCTAATTGAATCATTATTTTCTTTTGGGTATCCAACCCTCAACTAGGTGGGCACCCATTATGCTTGGAAGGAATGTGACCCCATCTTCTTATTGGTTGGTTGGATTTGGACAAAGTATGATTCCATCCTCCATGCTATGTGCAAACATTTGGCCACTGAAGTTTAGGTTAATCACCATATAGCACTCCCCTTAATTTTCCATTTGGGCTATTAAAACAGCTAGGGAGGTTAAAATGGGCTTCTTTGAGAGATATTTGCTTGATATTAAGACAGAATCAATGAAATATTATTCATGTTCTTTCATACATTATTGTGTGTGAATAAGAAGCCTGAAATTGCCACAACTCTCTAGCTGCTATAGTGAAGATGAAGGTGACACATGGAGGAGGAAAGAGCCAAGAGAATAGAGCCCCTATAGAGTGACAACAGATTACCGACTTAGCTGTAGACTTGATCAGTTATATGATGTAAGATAACAATTTTTTTTTGTTCAAACCTGTTTTCTATTTTCTGTTTGTTGCAACTAAAAGTACCTTAACAAATGTACACACACATTCACACATTCTGTACATTTATGTTTCAGAAGAAAATTTGTGGTACCTTTCATGTGATGGCAAATAACAGAGAACTGAAGCTAAAAGAAGCTTATTATAATACATATATCAATCAGATCATATACTTGGAAGTTAGAGGTATGGTGTGCTATGGGGCTGGCTTAATTCAGAGGAATCAACTCAATTTTTCTCTGATTCTCTGGGGTCTGTTTTTCTGTGTGTGTTGTTCCTATCTTCAGGCTGGTGGTAATATGGCTGGCAGAGTTCCACACCTTACATTCATATACCATGATAATACAGAGTAGGAATAATGCCTTTCTTTCAAATGAAAGAAAACGTTTTTACTTAGCGACACTCAGTGAATTTCCATTTATGTTTTATTAGTCTGAGTGGGATCATAGTTTCATCTCCTGGAGGATGGTAATTTACTTAAGCTTTAACCAGTTTTTGACAAGGAGAGTGGAAAGCCATGTTTGATTTAGACTGTAAACCAAAGTAAAACCTCAAATACGGAAAAAGTCACAGGATTTTCTTAACTACCTTCAATTTAAAAGGTAATAATAGCTAATATTTATTGTGTATGTAGCATTTTCAGACAGTCTTGTAAGGATTTTAAATTTGTGATGTGACTTATTCCTCATAGAAAACCTACAATTTAGATGTTATGTCTCCGTTTTACAAAAGAGAAAAACAAGACAAAGAGATATCAAATAATTTGACCAGGTCACACAGTTTGCAAGGGTCATGACACATACCCATATTCCTCTCCAACTTCAAAGACCATGCTTCTAATTACCATGTTTTGTTTCTATTACTCATCGTATTAGAAGGAAGATAAGATGCAGAACATAATGAATGAGAGTTAACTCTTGGACCTTATCACTTACTGTAAATCTATTTGCTTGAAATCAACAAATGCTAGCATAGTACAAGTACAGCTGGAAGAATTCATAGAAAGAAGGGGATACATTCTTTGTTATTTGGAGAACAGAGCTGTCAGGACTTGGCTATTGCCTCTGGGGGAAACTATTCACTACAGAGTATATTCTGGATCTTCTCTCTGATGGCGATGTCTTCATTTCGAGAATTTTGCTTCCATTTTTATGAAGTATTAAGAGGATGGTGTACTTTTTAAAATAAATATAAATAAATATGAGAGATATTCATAGTATATGAAAGTACAGAATAACCATGTAGTGACATTGACAACATGTCTATGAGAAAGCTGTGGTTTGATCAAAAATGTATTTAATTATTATTTAATGATGAAAACATGTAAAATAGGCATTTTGAGAAGAAAATAGAATATTAAAAGGTAAAATTACTTCTAAGACTACTAAAAATGAAATCCAGCCATATACCAAATTTGTGTGAAACCTCATCTTCTCCAGACACATAAACATACCATAAATACACTGTTGAAGCTGTGCTCTCTTTCCTGTAGACCTTGTGTATGTGCCTCTATGTGTGGATGTGTCTGTGTCTATTATTAGCTAGGAAAAAAGGTATCCCTCTTCATAATACTAAATTGTGCCCTAAACATCTGAAGCTATGTAAACTGGATATAAACTTATAAACACTAGTTTATTTTTTAATGTAATAATAGGATTTCGTGTATATCAAAATGGTCTCCAGTGTTAATGATAATTGAGCCCCTTTGTTTCATAATTGTTCCATCGACGGCCTGAGAAAGGAGGATTCCTTGAGTAGCGTCTCCTTGCTTTTCATTTTCTCTTGGCTTGTCAACGGTAGCTGTGGCATACATTCATAAAGATGTGCCACTCAGATCTACCTTCAAGATGGGAACCATCATGAGGAGTATAGTTAGTTGAGGGTCTTCAGCTGTGAAGTAAATATTTTCATGATCTTGAGATTTCAAGCTGAAGTCACGCTTTTCCCAGAAAGCACACAGACAATGAGAGAAAGACAATGATAGAGTATGATGGGAGTACAAGGGTCTGGCCATTTCTGCATAGTCTTTGCCCTACAGTTCCTCATTTGAATGGCCAGTGCTTTCACACAGCTGCACTGAAGTCTGAGCCTCTTCCTAGCCAATCTTCTTACCTTACTCCTCTCCTTTCACAGGTTTCAGACCCATATCATGGCCTGAAGGTCTTCCTGTCTACTCCTGATCCTTTCACAGGCAATGCCTCCAATAAAGCTCTTGCACTTTTAAACTTGTCTTGGCATCTGTTTCTTGAAGAATCCAACTGACACACAGCAAATGTGAGATTCTTATCTTTCTTTCTTTCTTTTTTTAATTTTTATTTGAGACAGAGAGAGAGAGAGAACAAGTGGGGAGGAGGGTCAGAGAGAGAGGAAGAAGCAGACTTTCCACTGAGCAGGGAGCCCAATGCGGGGCTCGATCCCAGGACCCTGAGATCATGACCTGAGCCGAAGGCAGACGTTTAACCGACTGAGCCACCCAGACGCCCCTCTTATTTTACTTTCTATCCTCTTTGTGCAGCTATTCTCACAAAAAGCCAGGGAAATCCTTGCCAGTGAGTACCTTTACTACCAAAACAAAATTATTTTTTTAGAGAAGATATTATTAATGAATTCAAATATATTTGAGAGCTTACTATGCTCTACACTGTCCTATGCATTTGGAATATATCAGTGAACACAAGTGATCTAATATCATAACTTGACAGAGAAAAGGTATATTCAGGTAAGGTGTCAAAATTTTGACTATTTAACAAAAAAGTACTTTTAGATATCAGTTCACACTATATTCCAAAATGAGTACCAAATTCTGGTTTTTTTCAAATTTTAATTTAAATTCTCGTTAGTTAACATATAGTGTAATATTGGTTTCAAGAGGAGAATTTAGTGATTCATCACTTATATATAACACCCAGTGCTCATCACAAGTGCCCCCCTTAATGCCCATCACCCATTTAGCCCATCCCCTACCCACCTCCCCTCTAGCAACCCTCAGTTTGTTCTCTATAGTTAAAAGTCTCTTGTGGTTTGCTTCTCTTGTCTTTTCTTCACCGCCATCCCATGGTCATCTGTTTCCTTTCTTAAATTCCACGTAAGAGTGAAATCATATGGTATTTGTCTTTCTCTGACTTGTTTTGCTTAGCATAATACACTCTAGCTCTATCCATTTGTTGCAAATAGCAAGATTTCATTCTCTTTGATGACTGAGTAATATTCCATGTATATATGTATGCATGCATATATATATATGTATATATCTGTATACCACATCTTCTTTTTCCAAAATAAGTAATAAATTTCTTGACCAATAAGTTAACCCCCCAAAATAAAACTGAAATATAAAAGGGCTAGAGGAAAATTGTCACATATATGAATCTGTTCTCTATGTGGGAAAGGTGTTTTCCAAACATAAAAATAATTGAATTCATCACAAAAATATACCACTATAAAGCTATAAAAATTTCTCTACTTTGAAAACATGATTTCTAACTCAAATGATGAGTACCATATTAACATCTTTAGATATAGAATCACCATTTTCTTCCCAATTGCATTAGAGACATGGGAAATACTAAAACCCACAAGAACAAAGAAGTCTTACAGAAAGATGAATAACTAAATCCATAGGAATTAACAAAACCATTCATAGTCTACCCAATTTTATATTTTGCAAAGATACCAAATTATAAAAAGTACTAAGCTGAGATGATTCTCAGCGTCCCTGGAGACCTAGTTCTTCACAACCATCATTTGGAGCTCTGACTATTTATGTTCTCTTTTTCCATATCAGGAGATCTTTACCTGACTTACCTGAGATCGCCAAAGCCACTATTGATGACTTTGGCAATCTCAGGAAAACTATAGACTATGTCTCAGAATAATTGATTTTAAATTCATAGAACAAAATATAATAACACCTAGGATTTCAAGGAAAACCAATTACATTGAAATGTATTTATTAAAGTATTTTAAAAATTGGGTGATACAAAAATAATGTACTTTTATTAATGCTATAAATAAAATTATTAGCAGAAAGTTTATTGCCTACTATAATTTCTAAATAGTGTTCAGAATAAATTTTATTTTGAAATATGTACAATGTCTGATATATGTCTAACTTCTATTGGTGGCAAGGTCACAGTTACTCTACTACTGCTGTGTCTAAAGCTATGTTTATAATTGAAGCAAGTGCTGCATTTTAGTTGGAGGCTAGTGAAAATAAAAATGTAGTTTATTTGCTTACAAATCCATAAACCCTGAGAATTCTTTTAGAAATAGAGTCCAAACCCTGAAATGGTCTGAAAAGAAGTAGGGTCGACCTGGCAACAGTATGATGCTTTTTGAAATGCATAGTTTGCACGAGGAAAGCTCTATGAACAAGATGGAATCAGTGCAAAATCTGACCGCAAAATGTGATTGTAAGTGATATATTTCGTACTTTCTCAACCTCAAGTATCAGAAAATTGAGGAATAGAGAGTAGTGGGAAAATGCCACTATAATATAAAAGAAGTCACCTTAACAAAAATATGATGGATGGCAAAGTAAATTGGCCTAGGAACAACACATATAAATATTTTTGAAATGGTAGGGCAAAGAGAATGTTCTTTCAGTACAAAACAAAACAAAACAAAACAAAACAACACACACACACACACACTTTGCTGGTTACTTGCAAAAAGACTAGACCTAGACTGTCACACAAATTAGGAAAAAGAACGGAGCACCATTTAACAGTGTGTAGGCAAAGTTGTCACAGAAGACGTGAATATCTTGGCAGATATTCTTTCATAAGTGAAAGCAACAGAAAGACAAAAAATCATTTGAATGTATGATTCAAAAAGGATTATGATAAAACTAATAATTAATACAAGAAAGGAAAAATAATAAAATTTAAAAAACTGAAGGATAATATTAAATCTACTCAAGCAAGATAAAGAATTATTTATAACCACTTATAATAATTTATATTTATATCATATTTATAATATAATAATTGCAGATATTTTATTTATTTTTATTTATTTATTTATTTTTATTCTTATGAATTGCAGATATTTTAAACATGAACACTTCAAAAAACTTTAAAACTTCTATATTATTTTTTGAATTGCCAGTGATAATCTAGATCGAAAATGCCAAATTAAATTAACTAAACTAACTTAATTAACTAAACAAGTATTTATACTGAGAAATGGAAGGGGAAAGAAAAGAGAAAGTCAATGTCAGCTCCACTCTCCATATTAAAGAGGAGGTATCCAAAATGCTGGAAATCTGAAATTGATAAAATCAGGAACAAAGTAGAACAGAAAAGTATTACGAAAAAGATGAGTGACTTGTAAAAACAGGAGATTCAACATTAAAATGTCATGATAAGTCAGTCAAAGACAAATGCCATATGATCTCACTCACATGTGGAATTTAAGAAACAAAACAGATGACCATAGGGGAAGGGGAAAAAAAAAAGAGGGAAGCAAACCATGAGGGACTCTTAACTAGAGAGAACAAATGGCTGCAGGAGGGAGGTGGGTGGGGGTTGAGCTAGGTGATGGGGATTAAGAAGGGCACTTGTTCTGATGAGCACTGGGTGTTATATGTAAGTGATGAATCACTAAATTCTATTTCTGAAACCAATGTTACCCTATTTGTTAACTAACTAGAATTTAAATAAAAACTTGAAATAAAAAAAGTGTCAGTAGAGAAATCAAAGCAAGCCTCATTCAATAGGACACCACTAATAATACTGATTAACGGTCTGTTCATGATGAAAAAATGATTGCTTATTTTGAGAACAACGCTAAAATTGAGAGGAAAAAGGAAACCTCACTTGCTTCGCTCCTCCTTTTAAGCTTATTGAAAACAACAAAAAGCAATAATAATAAAAAAAGAGTGGGGGAATACCTCATCAGTGATATAAAAAGACAGCCATAACCTCAAACCACAAACCATGGGGCATCCTTGCCAAAACTGTAAAGCCAGGACTGAGACGAGGAACGTGCTGAAAGTTGACATCCATTGCCTTTAAACTTCAGCAGAGAGCATACTCTCTAAGAGTATCACCTTCCCGAAAGGCATACACAACCAGAGTTTGATTAGAGGGATTAGATCCAGCTCTGTGTTGGTCACAGGTTTTATGTGGAATGTCCAGAAAGAAGCCCAGTTCAAATGACTTCGTAGGGAGGTTAAGAAAAATCAAGCTGGTAAGTAATTTATTTTATTTAGGATTTGGTTTCCTAGCTCCAGGAAACTGTAGAGGGTGAAGTAGAGTAAAAGAAGAAGAGCCAGGCCACAAGAACCAAGACCAGAGCCTGAATAGCAATTGCTGTGAGGCCCATGAGTCTCTTGGACAAAACTTGAGGTGAGTTGTGTCCCTAGCATAAAGAATGTGGTCAGAGACAAAGAAAATAGAAGGGAGTGTGTTCTGGAAAATAAGTGCTCTCTGTTCCTTATCCAACTGTATCTCCTTACACTATATTATGCTGGCAGCCAATGTCCATTCAAAGGTGAGTTTTAATTGGAAATAAACCAATAAAGTTCCTATACATAAAAACTGCCATCATAAAGGAATAAGTACATAATAAAAAGATAAATATCAGGGACCTCAAGAAGAATCATTCCATCAAAATATAGGAAGAGATTAGAAATTTCTTTTAAAATCTCAAGATAATGAAAGGTAACTATCTTTTTTAAAGAAGTAAAGGAATGAGAGATAGAAGTTTTAAGACATCAGAAGATCATAGATCAGTGCAAATGACAAGTTTGAGAAAAAAGCATGGGAAAGAAGTGGAAGTGAATTAAAAATACTAAAGGTAATATAGAAAGAAAAAAATAGAACAGAATGACTGAAAAAATGTCAGAAATATGTGGATAGATTTGAGTCAAAACTCACAACAAAAGGAAAATGACAACTAATTAAAAAAGATTATAAAAAATTAAAATTATGGTAACAAAGGACATCTGGGCCACACATGACTAGTGATTTTCAAGAGAAAAGAATGCATCAAATACAAAATCTATTCAAATGTATAAAAGGGGAGAATTTTGAAACAAAGGGACTAGAATCTGTAAAGCATGCTATTTACCAGGAAAAACTGATAGAGAACTATAAACATTAGACATTCTCTTGAGGGTCTAATGTCACTAATAATTGGCATCCACACAGAAAAGAGCAACCTCTTCTACCAGAACGCAGTACAGTCTAACCAATAAATGATGTCCAAAAATTTTGAGAGAAAAGAAATATGACGCTAGATTTTTTCTTAGGTAAATTTTCATTCAGTATAACTGCAGCAGATAGATGACCACGAGTGTCTAAGAACTTCTGCATATTCAACGCCAGACAAACAAACAAAATAATTCCATGACATCCAATATAAAGAGCTAAAGACTAGAAAGTAACTTGAAGTGGTGGAAAGAGATGGGAGTAATGAATCCTTTCAAATATACAACTAAAATCAGCTATAGCTGTTATTAGTTTAGCATGGAAGTATGAGCATAACTACGTTAATAACACAAATCAAGGAAGTAAGAAAAATAAGAGACACATTAATGCACATTATATCTTTACTAATAGGGAGTAAATAGTAACTATACTAATTGAAGCATTATTTGAAAAAACTCTAGACAATGTAAATAGCTCTAACAGTCTATATCAAGGGTATATGGGAGTTTTTATTTCACTATTCTTGGATATTATCTGTGAGTTTCAAAATTTTCAAAAGAACAAGTTGTAAAAACATGTGAAAAATCATTTACTAAGTAAAACTCCAGTGACTTCAAGTTTTCATTATCTTTTTTTTTAAATCTTAATTTTAGAGGGATACTTTAAGAAATAATATCACTTTTGGTAAAGAAACTATTGCCTGAATTTTAGCAATTCTACCAGTTTTATGGCAATTTGGGGGTTATAGTCATCTAAATAATAGTTATTAACACTTGAATTTTACTAAACCTAGAACACATCTCTAAATTAAATCTATATTTCTTTTTTTTTTCTTGCTAGAGAGTTATCTGAAATAATGTTGGTCAAATATTATGGATGTTTCTAATAATTAGAATTTAGGTGATTTAAAAAAAAACCCTACCCTTCTTGCATTCTTGGAAATCATTTTTTTAATTAAATAATTAGTGAATAAAAGACTATATATATATTTTTTCAGAAACATACTAGTAGTGAGAGGATATATCTTTTAGGCTTTGAAAAGCATATATGTGATTTGGAAAGTAGCTTTATTGTTACATATTCAACCACTATAGTATATACCTTCTTTTCAATTAGCCAAAAAGTTACTTGCAAAAAATATCTTTTGTCAAAAAGTAAAATTAAAATTATAAACATCAGATTTAATATGACCACAAAAATTTAGGAAAAATTATCACAAATATGGCCAAAAAAAGGGTTTCCTTAACATTTAAAAGTTTCATCATATGGGGCGGGGCCCTGGGTGGGGGAATCTGTTGACTCTTGGTTTCTGCTTAGGTCCTGATCTCAGGGCTGTGAGACTGAGCCCTGGGGCAGGCTCTGTGCTCAGCCTGGAGTCGGCTTGACTCTCTTTCCCTCTGCACCTGCCCCCACCAACGATCACACTCTCTGTCTTAAATAAATAAATAAATAAATCTTTTTAGGTAAATAAGAAAATGATCATAAAACATTTTATAAACTCTATAGTACTTAAAGAAATTGAAGATAAAAATATTGACATAATGCCTTTGACTTTCAAATTTGGGCTATTTATTTTTAAACATTTATTGTTTTACTTGAGAGAGAGAGAGAGAGAGAAAAAGCGGGAGCGCACGAGTAGGGGGAGGGACAGAGGGAGAGGGAAAGAGAATCCTCAGACTCCAGGCTGAGTGGGAGCCCAATGCAGAGTTTGATCCCAGGACCCTTGAGATCATGACCTGAGCAGAAACAAAGAGTCAGACACTTAACTGACTGAGCCACCCAGGCGCCCCAAGTTTGGGCTGTTTTAAAGTGAGAATTGGCAAGGTTTAAGACTGAGGTTAGAAAGACAATCTTCACTGCTTTCTTAGAAGTTTGAATGTTGGAACAATATTAAGGAAAAAATTTTTCCCGTATAATAATTCTTTTAAAACATATTCTTACAATGTGTCCCAAAAATTTGACTTCTAGGAATTTATCCTAAGGAAAAAGATATTCTGGCAATAGTACTGAAACTGTTGGTGGCATGGTATGACAGAGTGGTGAAGAGACAGACTCCAGAGAGACACTTGCCTCAGTTCGAATCTCAGTACTGCCACTTACTACCTGTATGACCTTAACCTCTCTATACCTTAGTAGCTTATTTGCAAAATGAAGATAATTATACCCACAGAGCTGTTATAAGGATTAAATGAGTCCGTATAAAATGTGATCAGAATAGCTATTGTAAACTGTTATTTTATGAAAATATCCCATAATAGGGTTGTTCCATAACAACAAACACTATGACAAACTTAAATGTCTGAAAATAATGGAATGATGAAATAAATCACAATCCACATATAGAATTATGAAACCACTATAAGATTTTTCTTGACATGAGTAAATGTCCATTTATAGATAGCACTAAGGAATTAAGGCAGATTATAAAAGTTATCAAAAACAAGGCTTCAATTAGTCCTAAGAATAGGTAAATATTCCTAAGGTAACTATTGCAAAATGTTTATGGGAATCTAATGAATTATGCCTACTTTGTTCTCTCTGTAATTGCATTTTACAAGTTTCTACATGCATCAAATTTTATGTTGAACATGTATGGATTTAATAATCAAAAATTAATAATTAAAAAGAACCTAAGTCACTCATGAAATACACAGTAGCCGCTTCCTAATCTAAAATGTATTTTTCTGGAATTTAATGATTCATGACTAATTAATTCTTGGCTACACTTTAATTTTAGAATTTAATCAAGTAACAAATACATCCTGGAATATTTAGGCTGACTAATAGATTTATTTTTCTTTTTAAGTGTTGAGCGAATTTATTAGCAGAACGAATGTGGAAGGTTGATAGGATTATCAGGCAAGATTCTCTCTCTCTGGTTTCTTATAGGCTTGCTACCTTCTTTACCACATGCTCTGAATAGACTTATAAAAAGAAAAAAAATACAAATTCTACTGAAAGAGACTTTCTAATTCTATACCTGTGAGGAAAGAATCAGCATGAGAGAGAATCGAAACAATATGCAATCTGTGGCTAGAATGCAAAAAAAGTTAAGAAATTTCAACTATTTCCTCTCGGTTTGTTATGTCAGGTGCAAAACAACAGGGGCCATCAATTTTAATTGAGAAATGAAAGCTGTACTTACTTTCATGTTGAGAACATATCTAATATAATATATCAAGACAACATTAAGAGAGGGAAAAAGAACAAAACAGAGAAATAGGGAATATTTTACTTCATGTATGATAATATAATTTTTAGATGAGAAGAATGATAGCTAAATCAATATCATAAAGTGCCATACCTTTATGATAATAACTTGTATTATATCTGTAAAAACCTAGCAAGGATACTCCAGCTTGCTTTGAACAGATTGAGGGTAAGCAGTCTACATTTCTTTCTACTCACAGTCTAGGCCATAAGCTTTATTAAAAACAATTTCCTTATTGTTTTATAACTCTGATAATTGTTATGAATACAAATCTGTTCACACATTTTTACAGAAGTCATAAAGCAGTACTTCTATTTCAAATGGCATCTAGCCACCACCCCCCGAAAAAGCCTCCCTTGAACTTTGCGCTGAAATAGCATAATGAGATTATGTCTTCAAAACAAGGGTTTACAGACTAGCTCATTGCAGATTACAGGGGAGACACCATTTAAAATATAAGGGAAGTTGTTTGGAATGGTTTTAATGTCTGACCGGCTTTACTTCATGACAAATTAAAACCTTAAAAAGACATGAAAAGGGCAGCTTAAAAAGGAGAGACAAGACACAGGTACAATTTTCTCCTCATTGACGCAAAACAAGGCTTTGTAAGGATGAAAAAACTCAGTTGTTGCTTCTCTACCATAAGAGAATTCCTCCTATGTATGCTGACATTTCAAACTCTCTCTTCACCCGAAGCAGTAAATAGGCAGAATAGTGATGGTGCTATTTTTAATAATCCACATATAGAATTTGATAGTCTATGGAAGAAGAAGATAACTTTAAAAAAAATTATCTTTTTATCTTTTAGATAAAAGTCTGAAAAATATAAATTTTATCTTTGTACTTTTAGATAAGAATGATATATCTACAAAGCAAGAACAAAATGCTCTCAAACATGGTGATATGAAGAACAAAAAAGAAGTTCCTGGATGTTACTAATAGAAACGAAAAATAACTCAGTAAGAGAGTTGGAAGATAAAATTGAGGACACCTCCTCAAAAGTAGAGGAAAATTATAAAATAATAAAATGTAAGAGAAAAAACACAAGAACATGTTCATTGGTACAGGTCCAGAGGTACAACATCTGAAAAGCAGGAGTTTAGGTAAAAGAGAAGGAAGAACATCATTAACACATTCAACATCACCAGTCGCAGAGACATAAATTTGAGGAGGCCAGAGTAATTCCATACACAATGAATTAAAAATTGACCCAGAGTAAGCTACATTATTTTACAACTTCAGAGGATCAGGGAAAAAGAGAAGATCCTGAAAATTTCCTGCTATGATATGAACGTTTGTGTCCTTCTAAAATTCATATGTTGAAAATCTAATGCCCACAGTAACGGTATTAGGAGGTGGGGCCTTTGGGAAGTAATTAGGCCATGAGCGGGGAACTCTCATAATTGGGATTTGTGCCTTATGAAAAAGGCCCCACAATGTTCCCCCATGCCTTCTGTCATGTGAGGATACAACACAGAAGTCTGCAACCCAGAAGAGGGTCCTCACTTGACCATGCTGACACCCCAGTATCAGATGTTCAGCCTCCAGAACTGTAAGAAATAAATTTCTGTTGTTTATAAGCTACCCAGTCTGTGGTATTTTGTTATAGAAGCCCAAAAAGGACTGAGATACTTCTGGAAGGACAGAAGGTTTTCATGGTGACATCCAAATTCTCTTTGTCTCTTGGAAAAAGTCTTGGGTGAATGATAACAGAATAGAACATTCAACAACACATTGGAAGCTGAAAGACAATGTATTTTGTCTTCTAAATCCTGGGGGAGAGAAAGTTTTTCAACCTAGAACCTAAAATTAGCTGAATGACCAGTCATGCTAGAAAGTAAAGTCCATATAACTACTGACATAAGGGTACTCTGAACATTTATATAACCATTCTCAGGAAGCTTTTGGAAGATATACAAACAAACGTCAATAAGCAGAACAAGAAAGAGACTGACATAAGATATAGGATTCAGACATACTCACAGATGTGAGTAACATTACTGATCTTCTTTCACTATAGCAAAATAGTCATAATCATTCCTATAATATGCTTAGATTGGAAATTGAGAAACAGCTGAAAATATGTCTAATTCTTTAACAATGATTTTTAAACATAATTTCTTCTAATTACAAGCCTTTGATTTATCCAATACTTAACTATATGACTTTACAAATTATTTTTATTTAGAAATCTTTGGAATACACGCTATTTTTATGTTTTAAGTTCTTCTGATGTTGAAATTAGATTTGCCTTTCAGGAGTCTGGCCATATTTGAAAAAAATAACTCTAAGCCATCTTGCACATTCTATAAACTGCTAAATTACTAAAGAAAATTCTCATTTATAAAATTTTGAGTCCAGCTGTTTTCCATTGTCATGTTTCATGGACAGACTTGCTTACACGGCACTAAAATAGAATTCTGTGACTCATAAGGAAATGTTTTTTCGTATTCGGAAGATGGTTCGAACATAATCATCGAACAGGGCCAACCTATTTTCTTAGACAAGGAAGACAGAGTCATGAAGTTACACAGCTCACGTGAAGTTTGATGGAGGACTCTTTTAGAAACAAGGTTTTAAAACATGTAAAACCTCAATACCCTTCAACATCAACTTCTTTCCTGCGATCTAAAATGGCCAATGTTTCTTGAGAGAATCTGCATTAATCTGAACCCTGATTGTTGCTCCGTCATTTCCAAGAACTGTTGAACTCCTATATAGCTCCATCGCTTCTGTGTCGCAGTACTCTCAAGAAAAACCTTTCCATCTGGTTGCAAGGAGGGCAGTTAGCTGACAGCCATCCAGCTGTTAGCATCTTAAGGATTTGTCTCAATCTTTGAGCCAAGGCCAAATACTTTCAGAGCAGCCCTAGCTGATGACTGAGCACAATAAGGGTAGAAGTGCCTGGCGATGTCTGCAGTGAGATTTATCTGACTCGCCACCTCTGCTCCAGAACTCCCCTTTGAGTTGGCTAAGTATTTGTCATAAAGGTAGGATAGTCTGAAATTCCCCTTGCCCAATCCTTCTCCCTCTGATCTCAGGGGTCACCTCTCAAGAAATCTGTTACATTTCTAACTCCATTTCAGCATCGGATCAGAGATTATTATAGACTCCATATATCCAACCCCACAAATGCACTTCTGAAACTTATTTGCACATTTGATGTTGTGAGAGGAAATAACTCTGGACTTGGAGCCAGAGGATATGGGTGCAAGTCTTATTTCCTACATTTTCTAAGTTTATGACTGGTGAAATGATTTAATGTGTCTAATGATTAATGTCCTCATCGATAAAACAACATTTCAATCTCTCCATGCTCGGATGATAGCTTGAGGCTAAAATGAAAGCATGCGTGTGATGGGGTTTGGTTAGTTCTCTAATGCTTGGGCATATTAAATTAAGTAAATGATCATCAAACTATAACTTCGTGTTTTAAAATCTCACTGTCATCCCCTCCTCTACCAATATTACTGTCCTTAACATGTTAGAGAAATGGTCAAATTTATATGAATATGTGTCTGAAAGAAAACATTAACACTCACTGATCTGCACAGAGAATATTATCATCTATCTCCAGTCTTTCAAAACATAATGGATGTATTCTCATGTCATCGTTTGTGCAAAAATGTCTACATTGAGTGACTCAGTGCTGAGAAAGCATATATGAAGAACATGGGACTTCTGCACTCACATTTCTCCAAGTCTCGTGAAGAAGTCTGCAATGTAAAAAGTCATAACAAAAATGTAAGAAATATGGACATAGAAGCTACCATGATAGCACAGGGAAGGGTTGATAATTAACTATCTTTCAGGGAGCAGGGGTGATGATTTAATGAAAGGAATACTTAATGTGAAAGCTAAATAGACATTCACCAGCCCAACAAAACTGGAAAACACATTCCAGGTAGAAGAACAGGCATTTGCGAGGCCTGGGGGTATAAAAGAGCAAATGTAGTAATGTAATTGGTTATATTTGTAATGTCGGTATATATGGTGTTTGTGTAGGACAGAGGGATGTGAGAACCTGGGAGACATGGGAGTGAGAAAAAGCAGTCAGGTCATGAAGGGTCTTGCATTTTACACTAAAAGCTTTGACTTCGGTGAAGTGGGATGCAGAGAGCAATATTTTTAGAAGAAAGAGATAACATCGTCTTCTTCGTAGGGGAGAAATTTTACTCTGACAGTAGCACATAGACTGGGTTTAAGTGGAGGATAAAGAAGTTCAGATTATAATAGTGGTCCAGGTGTGAAATAAAATACTGGTAGTGGTGATCATTCCATGCACAACAGATAAATGTAGGTGACAGCGATGATGTGTATTAGTTACTTATTGGATGTGCTGTAAAAAAGGATCTGAAGTGTCTTTCTGATTTCTAGCTTAGGGGAGTAGGTTGTGAAAATGCAGAAGAGAGGAAATTGTTTTTACTTTCATTTTTAGAAGAAGTATGGATTAGAGTTCAGTTCTGGGTGTAAGGAGTCTGAGTTGTCCCTAAGATATTCTGAGATGTGCCGTGAGATTTATTTCTACTGCTTTCCGGAGTTTTTCTGGGCCCCAGCCTAGGCTGGGGCCTCTGAGAGATGTGGGAGTCAACAAGAAGCGAGAGCCAATGAAAGCCATAGGAGTTATCAATCTGTCTTGGTGGCGGGGCGGGGGCGGGGAGGGAAGAGATCAGGGGTTAAACAGAGAATATGGATGTCTCCATAAAAGGAGACTGAAGGAAAAAGATCTATTTGTAACCCAAATTGAAAGAAATTCCATGTTTTTCCCACCCAGCAAAACTAATTTGAGAGTTTATTTCTGCCCTTTTACTCAGTGTGAAAATTCAATTACATGAGTAGGAAGAAAGGTCCTTACTTAATAATACATTTCCTTGAACTCACTGTTTTTTCCCACCATGAATTTTGACATAAAAATAAGTTTAAGTAATCCTATTTTCCCCAGTTTAAGGTTTAAAGGCAAACTTCTGGCAATGACAGCCTCTAGCTCAGCCCTGGAGGAAACTCCTGGCTGCTAATCGATAGTGGCCTTCAGTCTTCAGGATTGGAACCATGGACACCGCCAGCTTTGTCACTAATACTTGCTCCCGGGGAAGCAATCTGGAACCCAATGGAAGCGCAAGTCCCAGGGTCACCAGTGCTGACAGACAGATGCTTCCCTTTCCTCTTTGTTTTGCAATGAAAACAAGAAGAGAAAATACTAGTATCGTTCTTCTCCTTTGAGAGCAAGCTTCTATCTGGGAGAAAGTAAATCCACTTGGAAGTAAAACAATTAAAACACAATTATCTGTACCTACACAACTTTCTTTGGGTCTTACAAGCTGATTGTCTTCATCACACCTGAGCATGCGGTGCCTTAACTGCCTTTCCTTTGAACTTTGTTATGACGAACATCAGAGACTTAACTGTACTATGTCTTACAACACATTGAGGAGATCACTAACACATTCTGCTAACTTTTAGTTACTAGAATTCATCATTAGTTTGCATTTAAAGTCATCATTTAAATGGATTCAAAGTGAAGATGTTAATACAATAATCTCTTTCAATATATGCTAGGTATCTATCTCCAATTAACCAATAGTAGGAAACATTGAGCTTCTCTGAACACCATCTATTTGCTAGGCGCTTCTAAAACATAGAACTATACATTTTATATCTTTTGTTTCTGCTAAATTGCCAATATTATTTTAAAATCGATTTGCTATATCACCTACTTTTTTTGTGCTTAGCTTATAGACAAAGTCAGGTCTACAGTCTTGAAGTGTTCCACTGCTGGAGAGAAATTAGGATGAAATAAGATAAAATTATTCTACTCATATCCAGAGAAATGTAATTTGTATTAAATTATCTTTTGCATTGATTTCTCAGGAACAGCAAAAGATGAGCAGATCTTAACATACCAGTCTAAAAAAAATGCTGATTTAAAAAGAAGTATCCTATTAGTGTTGGTATGTGACATTTTTGCAAATGTTTCTATTGTTTTGAAGTTCTTCTTTTAATAAACATTTTGGAATCATGTGAAGAAAAATAAAGATAATTTTGGAAGTGGGAGGCATGCTTTGAAGATCATCACATTCCAAATTCTCAATATCTCTTCTAGTGTGACCTACAACATTTATGAATAGAATACTATAGAGAAGAAAAAAATCTGTTTGATCACTGAAGTCAGCCCTTCAAGTATCTGTAGGAAGCACAGTGGCCTTGGCCTACACATCTTACTCACAGTGAATAAATAAACAGGGATGTATACCAGATAACTTATCTTTTACTATTTCTATCTTGGTTTCAACCTAATCAAAACACACATCACCATAAAAATGTCAAATTAACCATTTAGAAAGTTTGATTAATTTACTTTTCAGTTAGATTCCCACATGCATGACTCACGAGAAAAAGCCCTATTGCATGAGAACATTCAGGGAGTAGACATAATTGCTAGAGTTTTGTTCAAGTATCAAGTCAGTTGTAAAACACTTTGTAATCCAAAGGTTAGATATTTAGGGAAAGCTTATCAGGTGAAATATTAGTTTTAAGGGGACTTTGAGGTAAATGTCCTATAAATATACATCTTTAAGAGACCATCTGAGCATTCAATAGCCTGTTAATTATCAAGATATACTTTAAACTATAGTTTAAAGGTCAAATCATGTTTGGTCATTGTAAAATGACTTAAAATATAAATAAATGTAAAAATAAAGCAAAATAAATAAAGCATTTAAATTATCTTTTTTTATTTTTATGTTTCCAAAGAGTTAGGTAAACCCAACTCTTTATCTCTCCCCCTCCTTCAAAGAGTTGATGTCATATTAACTGATGAGAAGAACGAAAACATCAAATGTCAATGCAAGAGTATATATTTCTGTGCTGGAAGAAATAGAATCAACAAGAATGATGGCCAGACTATATGGAATCAATTATACCTGGCAATAAAACTAAAAGGATAGTGTTTCTTTTGTGAAATATTTTCCACACTGATTCCAGCAATTTCTGCATCATTAGTAACATCTGTGACAAAAAAAAATCAGTTAAAGCAAGAAAGGCGGGGAGAGAGAGAGAGAAGCAGGGAAGGGGGGGCAGAAAGAGAGAGAGAAGCTGTGACTAATCTATTTTCTTACTTCATCTCCAGTTTGCCCTGTGGTATTTTCCATTCACATGAAATCATAAAGGAAGCTGGGCTCCGGAGTCTGGATAAGTAAAATTTTTTCTGCATTATATATGCAATTTATCTGCAGTAAATTCTGCAGTGAAGGTACTAAATACAATTATATTTTCACTCCCTCTACAGGGTGGGGAGGGTTAGCAGTTCTTTGGATGATTTGTTTCCTTACAAGAGGCTAAGGGAACACGACCACTTAACTCCTCACTCCTGTTTGGCGCGCTTTGTGGAACAGCTACTCCTGCTGAGAAAGTACATCCTGGCCAGCAGATATAAATTATGTTTTACTGCAACATTTCTATCAAGATGATATTCTCAGTGTTTACCTTACTTATATAGGTAATTAGTTCTTCATGGGAAGTCAATGTTACGACTTGTCCTACAAGTAAGAGGTATTTTCTTTTCCTTTGAGGCCAGGCTAATGAATCTTAGTTGGTCGCCCAGCCCATGAGCCTGGGGTTTGGTGCAGTCACGTGGACAAAGAAGTTCAGCGCAAGTCCCACCTGACTGACAAGGGGTATTTTGGCCCATGCTAAATGGCTGGATGTTTTCTTTCAAAATATTATTTCAACTGTAATCTTTTAAGGTACCAGGACCAATGCTTCAAGGAAGCGTAGCTTTCTCCAAGGATTTCACAAACGAGAACAACGCAAAGCATGTTCGAGTTCATTTATTTCTCATGATTTCAATTCCTACTATATGTGCCAAGCAGAGTGTTTAATGCAGAGGTTGAAAAGATAAGGAAAACATAAAATTTTAGTAAAGAATCCGAAGTACAAAATAAACTTCCATCTGGAACAAAATAAGAAATACCCGAGAAGTGTGCCTGTCTTTATGCTTAGCGGCCTATACCTCATCATGTAAGACATGTTGCTCAAATTAATACCCTTATTTTGAGGTGAGCAGTTATTTGTTCTGGAATATTTCAAGCAGTTCAGAGTAAGCTAAAGTGGTTTAGTAGAGGCTAAAGATTTCATATCTTGAGCAGTTAATCTTTTCAAAGTTTAACTGGGGATAAAGCCGCGATTTATGGATTCTTCACCATCTAGCTGGGTTAGTTCCTGGCAATGGGAACTAGAAAGACTCTTCTTATCTGAAGACTTACCATTGTCGAGGGACAACTGTGGCAATCAGATTGAACTGATGGCTTAAGGCTGGTGCTGCAGCAGCCCTCTGAATATTGTGAGAAGTAACTCATCCCCTGTTCTCCCCGGGAAAACATGGTGATATTCATGAGACATACAGACATAATGTTTACTCAGCAACTTCTCATCCTCATGGACTTTCCGTCTATGTGCAGGCTATCAGACAGATTGGAGGAAAGTTACATAAAATCTTTTAACTGCTGGAGGATGTAAATCTATATTCTTTAACAAAATCTATCATTTCGCCTCTAAGTAAGAGTGACGATTGTAGACTGGTGTGAGGCTAGGATAAAAAAGCAGTCATTTAAGAATTCCATTTTTGCAGAAATCATATTCTAACTGCCTACTAGAACCTTCTTGAATTATTTGATAAGAACTGAAAACCTAATAAATATCTTAATTTCTTAGACGTCCAAACATGAACATTAATAGAATATGTAGGTAGTAAGTCTAAAGGAAACGTTATCTCGAGTAATGATCAGTACTTCAATGGCTGAACATGAATAATTTGAGACAAAGCATGCATGTACTGGCCGGAAACATTAAAATTTAAAAGATCTGCTAACACTAGTCTAGTTGAAAGATATCTTGATGCTTTCCACTTACAGAAATAATCTCACCTCCCACCATATAAACAATATTTTTCTTTGATCTGCATTCTGTAGTTTAGTGCATTCCTCTGGTATTTCAAATATGCAAGCATGATAACCTGCTG
This sequence comes from Leptonychotes weddellii, assembly GCF_054177405.1. Taxonomy (NCBI): domain Eukaryota; kingdom Metazoa; phylum Chordata; class Mammalia; order Carnivora; family Phocidae; genus Leptonychotes; species Leptonychotes weddellii. The sequence continues at coordinate 41,617,728 of NC_138371.1, read as the reverse complement.
AATAGTATAAAAAATCACAGATAATTTCAACCAACCGAACCAATACACGTTAAAATTCATTCTCATTTTCTAATGTATAGAACACTATTTTTCTCTTCTATTAAAATTAAGTTATAGTCTTTCCATTTCCCTTCCTTAGACAGGCTAATAATGGCTGATCCATTCTTAAAAAAAAAAAAAAAAGGAAAAAGGAAATCCTAGCTTCTCAGAGCTCAACACCTGAAGTAAACATTATAATAAATCTTATCTATTAATTAGAATTGTTTCATTTTTAAATATGTATGTATTGGTATATTTAAATATTTTCCCTCTGTTTTATCCAAACACAGCGATGCTTTGAAATATGGAGTGTACATTTTTTAATATGCCAGTGTGATTTTAGGCTAAAAATTTCCAAGACTTACTATATTTAGAACTTAAACTTTTTAAAATCTTACTGTAATATGTAACTGTTATTCTGAGTTTTTTAATGACAAGAACACCAAAAGCCTTCTGCATATTAGCTCTAGAGTTTGAAATACTGACACCACAGATCCTAACATAATCATCACCCACACAGAAGACAGACTTCTTTTTTTTTTTCTAGAGAATACGGACTTTCCCTATGCACAGGCATGATAGGAATTTATGCCTTTCATTTTCTTAAATGTACATGCCAGGAGACAGATCATAGAGGGAAAAAGCCTGGGTGTTTCTATTTGGTATTGAGTGAACAAACATTTGGTGGAAGGACTGAAGAAAATAGTGAGCTATTGTACAGCTCAAGGCAATAAAGATAAACCTGCTCTGTTTTGTTTTTTTCCTCCTTTCTTTCTTTCCTTCTTTCTTTTTTCTCTTCTTTCTTCCTTCTTTCTTTGTTTCTTTGTTTCTTTCTTCTTTCCTTCCTTCTTTCTTTGTTTCTTTCTTCTTTCCTTCCTTCTTTCTTTCTTTCTTTCTTTCTTTCTTTCTTTCTTCTTTCTTTCTCTTCTTTCTTCCTTCTTTCTTTGTTTCTTTGTTTCTTTCTTCTTTCCTTCCTTTCTTCTTTCTTTCTTTGTTTCTTTGTTTCTTTCTTCTTTCCTTCCTTCCTTCCTTCTTTCTTTCTTTCTCTCTTTCTTTCTCTCTTTCTTTCTTTCTTCTTTCCTTCTTTCTTTCTTCCTTTCTTTCTTTCTTTCTTTCTTTCTTTCTTTCTTTCTTTCTTCTCTTTCTTTCTTCTCTTTCTCTCTTTCATTCATTCCCGAGCAACAGAAACGGAGATTTAGGTGCTAGAGGCTATCCCAGGACCAGGTGGGGGCAATAGGAGAGATACACTAGAGTCCTAACTGGCTTGGCTAATGGCTGCATTAGTACCAGAGCTCAGCCCAACTCACTCAATCTCCCATTCTGTGCCTATGCACAATTTGGACCATTCCTTTTTATCCACCCAACCACTGTTTAGTGCACCAATAGTATATGTACCCTGTTACTGGAGAGATCAAGATGAAAAAGCACAGGTACTTAACTTAGTGGGCTTACATTCAGGGGGAGATAGTTTGTAAATAAACCAGTAGAGTTGTAGAGCCCGTGTGGAGGGCTGAGATTTCACCCACCACTACCTAGAGGCTGCAGCCAACAGAGGGTCATGTAGCAGCTCTTCACCATCATCACCAGAACAACTGCAACTTTGGAAGTACTTCGGTATGTAATGCATTTTCTTCTTCTATCTCTGGAACCGCTTCTTTAAAATCTGAGAGCCCGGTTATATTTTCTAGGTTCATTGTCTCTCTACTTTTGTCTGCTCACTCCATTCTCTCCCTTCCTCCTCTCTAAGATCTCTTGTGGTCTCAGGCAATTTTGCACTGGCTCTCCCCTTGCATACTCCATTCAACAAAAGTTAAAAAGTAGCCTGGTTGCTGTCTGTCTTGAGAAATATTTCTTCAACTTCGGATCATCTTGGGCTATAATCCCAGCAACTTATAAGAAAGCATTCTCTCTTTTAGGGACAGGGATGAATTCTCTTTGTGAAGAAAATCATGCTTTTCATGCTAGTAACATAACAAGATATTAGATTTTATAGAAATCTGTGTAAAATTAAGTATAACAAATAGTGCTTAGTCACTCCTGACACAATGAGGCGGGGGGGGGGGGGGACACTTCGCACAGCAGGTAGCAATTGCATTGAGATTTAAATGACAAGTCATGGGTTCACAGAGCAGAAAGGCAGTGGGAGGACTCTCCAGGCAGAGATCGTCAATTCCTCCACTTTTCTTCCTCTCATAGATGCCAGAGAACTATCTAGGCTGTTGTCGCTGTCCTTCGTTCCTTCCTTGGTGCCACTTCCTACCACTCTACTGTCCTGCTTCTCCTGTCCTCCCTCAGCTAGGGGAGCGTGCTGTCCCTTCTCAAACAGGCAACTTATAGCCTCCTGGCCTAGATTTTTTTTTCCTGACTCAAATTAGAAAACAGGAAACAAAACTCAACATTTCCTCAAGTGAGCATGGTGATATGGTGTCTGTGGCAGGGGTGGAGTGGTGTATATACATTTTGAAAAGCAGCAGGAGAGAACCGAAAAGTAGCAAAATAGAGGGCTGTAAGGGGGGGGGGACCTGGGACATTTTGAAGGGTCAGAAAGAGGCAAAGGCACAGAGAACTTGCGCAGTTAAATGAAATTTTTGTCTTTCTTAGGTGTCAGTGACTTAAGCATAAAGAAGTTTAGCAACGAAACAGGGAAAGTTGTCAACAAATGTAAATAACAAAAAAGATACATAAAAATAATAGTATTTCAGGGCCCCTGGGTGGCACAATTGGTTAAGCGTCAGGGTCTTCGTTTAGGCTCAGGTCATGATCTCAGGGTCATGAGATTGAGCCCCACGTCAGGCTCCATGCTCAAAATCAAGTCTGTTTGGGACGCTCTCTCCTCTCCCCCTGCCCCTCCCCACCTCTCTCTCTCTCTCTCAAAAAGTAAAGAAATAAATCTTTAGGAAAAAATAATGGTAATTCATCCTTTATGTAAACTTTTAATTTTTCATAGTTACTATGATAATATAATGAATATGCAAAACACTAAATGTCATAATAATTTTTACAAGTTTTCTTTAATTTCAAAAGTGAGTCTTTAGGTTTCTCATCAAAGCCTTCAGTAATACCATTCAACGTCAAACTGATTAATATATAGGTATGTGTGGCCACCTTAGCTTCATTTTCTAATATTTGGGAATCTGGATTTCTAGAAAAGAATACCAGAGAACAATTATTCACCTCATCATGGCGTCACTAAAGAATTCCATTACATCATAAGTTCCTCTAGAGATTTATAACATTTCTAGTTACTTGAAACATTTTAATGAAAATATTTGTCAAAAGAGAAATCATATGATTTTATAGACAATAAATATTTAAGTATCAATCTCATGTAATGTGCACAAGATGGCCACTCCTCAATGAAATGTTTTCAGCCCACCAGAGTTGGAATTCGTTTTCTTCTTCCTTCCCTCCACTGAACTTTTTTTTACCTATTACAGTGTCTCGCACTTTTGCCCCAGTATCCTTGTTTGTTGTATATATACCTGTTTCTCCAGCCAGTTTTTTGAGGATAAACTCCGTCATGTTTATTTTTTCTTTCTCTGAAATCCATAGCAAGGTATATAACACATACTAAATGTATAATAAATATTTGCTGATACAAACATGGGACTGATAAAGGTACAGATTGGAATTTAGACACACAGATTGAAGCAGTCTAGATAGGAAAAAAAAGAATACGTTATAAATGTGACTGTTTCAACAGTTACTTTAGGAATGATTTAAACTAGATCTTTGTTTTTTGGAGTTGACTTCTAAGGCAATCAGCATACATATTTCAAATGTTTTTATCTTGCTTTAGTAAGAAGAAAATCACAAGGATAACTATCAATATGCCATATTATCCAGAATAACATTTTCATTGCCATCTAAATGGACTAAGGGAACATGTTTTTTGAGTAATAATTCAATCCAGAAGTGCAGGTAAATAATTGAAAAAATGAGTTAATAATTCAATCCATTCTGTGTGTGTAAAACAATACCAGCTGCAGATAATGGCCAAGAAATTCAAGATCTAGACTCTCAAATCAAGCAATTTACGTTTTAGATAATTCGTGTTTTCAACATATATTTTTTAGTCAAATTTCCTTACTAAAAATCTGGCCAGTTTCTGTCCTGACTCACTGCAAAAATTAGCATCTATCCCAACTCAGATGACTCCTTTTTACATGAGTCCACAGGAAGCGTGCAGGTACCTCTCTGAAAATTACATTTTAACACAGGTTTTTTTTATTCATGTTAGGGAAGGACACGTTGAACCACTTTAATCATTCAGTGAATACTTATTAATTTGCCCCTCAGTAAAAGAGGATATCACTTGCATGTATTTAGGCCTGAAATAAAATCATGGGCTGTATGTGCATTACACCCTGATTCTGAAACATAGTATATATGTAAAATAAATTATATGTCTTTGGACTTCCTTGATTTAGCATATATGTGATTTCACATTTTCTTTAATTTACTGAAATTTTCCTAGTTTTTACAATTAGTTGTGATTTTCTTATGGTGTCAAGCCACTTTTACAACCGTGGGAACATCTAAGTATATTTCCGAAATTTATAATCTGATAGTTTGGTTCAGAAAAATGTTTTTCTTGCCAGTACTGTGTGTGGTAGACGCTGGAGATAAAAGAAAGGGGAAAGTAGCTTCTCAAAATGCTTACAGCTATGATTTTTTTTTTTTAAGATTTTATTTATTTTTTGACAGAGAGAGACACAGCGAGAGAGGGAACACAAGCGGTGGGTGTGAGAGAGGGAGAAGCAGGCTTCCTATTGAGCAGGGAGCCAGATGTGGGGCTCGATCCCAGGACCCTGGGATCACGACCCGAGCTGAAGGCAGACGCTTAACGACTGAGCCACCCAGGCGCCCCTATGATATTTTATGTATATCATGTTAGAGACAAATGTTTAAAAGTACACAGCATAGGGAAAGATGATCAAAACTACTAATGTGAATGATTTTGATTCTAATTTTTCTAATTGGTAAAGTTGACTTAACTTCAAATTCTCATTTTTCTACATATGAAATGTAAGGTAGTTAGCATTGGGAGGAATAGTCTGGTTTCTGCAGGCAGATCTATCTGGGTGCAATGAATCCTTATTCACCATTTGTTTGGGTAAACTGTGCAAATTACCTAACTTCTTCATACTCAACGTCCACGTAGTAAGAGTACACACTGCGTTGCTCTGTGGCCTACATTAAAAGTGGTTAGGCATGCAAAGGCCTTACCACAGTATCTGGCTCATGGTAGGTCCTCATTAAACATTTATTATAATTTTATGAATATGGAATGTTGACATAGATGTTTATCATTAATGTAAGATATAGTGTTTACTTTTGTATCTTAATTTTTGTCCTTTTCTATACTTCTCTAATTCCTAGTAAATAAGACAGTGTTATAGAAATAAAAATCTTTTAAGAGGCCTCCCAGAAAACATAATACATTCTTGACACATTTTTCATCTTCATGATTGACATAAATTTATGGAAATTATAAGCAGCTGGATAGCACACGATAAAAAAAAATGGTAACCTTTTGAACTTACATTCTTAATATTCCTGATTACAAAATATTCTTTTGTTTCTAAGAATACAGTCAATGCAGTTATTGTTTTTTTTAAATGTGGTTTTTAATTTTATAAAATATTTTCCGAATTCTCTTACAGTAAATAATAAAAAGGCGCTCTGTCTATTTGTGTAAGTTTGAAGTCAGATAGGGTTTCTTGCCAGTGACACAAAATAGAATGTCATCATGTTAACAATATGTAGCCCATTATTCAAGGAAGAATATAAATGGATCAAAAACCCTAATGGATGAAAAATATTAAATATCATCTTGTATAATAATGACTGTTCAAAATCTGGCTTTAAAACATGTATAATCTAAGCTTGACAATGGTGAATTTGCTCAAGAATTAACTAAAATACATGCCATCTGAAGCAAGTAATTTTCTCTCTATCCAAATCATTTATTCTATAATTTGAGCAGAGCACCATAAAGCTGCTGCCTTGGGAGGAAAACAATTATAATTATTATTTTTAAAATTATTTATTACTTGTTAATTTGATATGTGTTGAACTGTCTAACACTGAAAACTCATCTGACTCTTTTTTTTTAATTAAAGATTTTATTTATTTATTTGAGAGAGAGAGAATGAGAGACAGAGAGCATGAGAGGGAGGAGGGTCAGAGGGAGAAGCAGACTCCCTACCGAGCAGGGAGCCCGATGCGGGACTCGATCCTGGGGCCTCCAGGATCATGACCTGAGCCGAAGGCAGTCGCTTAACCAACTGAGCCACCCAGGCGCCCAACTCATCTGACTCTTGTCCTTTGAAATATTTCAGGACATATCAAAGCTTCTAAACTTCTAAATTACATTCTGAGAAAATACTTCTCTTCTTAGTCATTAGTATGTTCTCTGATTCAGAAACAATGGATACAAAGGACTGCAGTAGGTGAAGTAGGTTGAGGCCAGGAAGGAGATGGAAAGGAAACGTATATTGAACAACAAAAAGGGTAACATATCCTTTAAGAATTATTGTGATTATTTATCATACTTCTGGGTTTATTTTTACTGTATTTCAAAGAAATACTTAGCAGTAATATCTGGATATCCAAAGCATCCTTTTATATAAAAGTTAAGATTTTGTGAATATGTCCTGCAGACTTAGGAATAATGGTAAATGAAGACATGAATATTAGTTTGGACGTGGTTTTTGCTGTTTAAAGTATAACCCAAATATAAGTAACATTAATTCTATCATTTATTGAGATAGTAATGTTTATTCTACAATGTATCAAGGAAAGTTGGATTATGTATCATGCAAAATTATTCAAATTTTAAATTAAAAAAATACAAGGCATTCTCTCAAAAAGATATTTTCCAGGTTATTAGGAAATGCTATAATAGTGGACTTATTCAACAATATAAAAATATCAGTGTTAAAATTATACATAGAGAAGAGAGGTCTAATATTAAGGATCAAATTCTTCACATTAAGAAGCTAGAAACAGAACAGAAAATTAAATTTAAAGTAAGGATAAGAAAGGAAATTATAAAGATAAGAAATAGAAATATGGCAAATAACAGGAAGAAATATAAAGCTGAAAGTCAAATTGTTGAAAACTTTAATAAAATTTTCAACCCCTACCTAGACTGAACAAGGGGGAAAAAAGAAAAAAATGGAAACATTCCATGTAAAAAATGAAAAATCAGAATACTTCCAACTCATTTTATGAGCCTAATCCTGATGAAAAACCTGATAAAAATGTCATTAAAAAAGGAAATTACAGAGTAATATTTTTCATGAACAAAGATGCACATATCCTAAATAAAATATCAGTAAATCAAATCAAAAATATTTTTAATATACAGTACTTAATAGTCAAGAGAATTTTAATTATAGCAATCTTTATCTGTTGTATATATATTGAATGCTATATAAGAGTTAGTGGTTTTTTAAAAAAAAAAGAGTGTTTTTTTTTTTAAAGTTCTAGCTTTAAAAATGTTGGAACTTTGCTGGGATGAAAATTCTCTTAAATATCTCAGTCTGCAATTTGTGTTAGAGATTGTAAACGCTAAGTAGCTCTACATAGAACTTCTAGAAAGAAACAAATCTGGCAAGAATCTATATGTTAATTTTATCTTGTACTATTTAAAAATATTTAGTTTTTTAACCTCTGTAGCAATAAAGAAAACTCTTTTGGGGCGCCTGGGTGGCTCAGCTGGTTAAGCGACTGCCTTCGGCTCAGGTCATGATCCCGGAGTCCCGAGATGGAGTCCCGCATCGGGCTCCCAGCTCAGCGGGGAGTCTGCTTCTCCCTCTGACCCTACCCCCTCTTGTGCTCTCACTTTCACTCTCTCTCTCTCAAGTAAATAAAAATAAAATCTTAAAAAAAAAAAACACTTTTATTTCAAAATGTAATATTTATGAAATTTGTATACATCTTGCCTGTTGCAAGTGGGGTAAATTGTAATATACTTTTTTTTCCCAGTCAAACATAATGATGAATATAATATACATTCACCTGATAGTCACCACATTTATTTACTTTCTCCAATTACTCTAATGGGAGGTACTCTTGTCACACAACAAAGTGTGCTTCTGTATACTTTCACAAGGAGCAGTGATGAGCAGAGAACAATAATCCGATCTGTCATAATATCCAGCTCTCAAAAGGTATTTTCCTTAAGTAAAGTAAGGCTGCTTCCTAAAAGCAACTCTTTCATATCAATAATTAAAATAATAATTTTGAGGGGTGCCTGGGTGGCTCAGTGGGTTAAGTGTCTGCCTTTGGCTCAGGTCATGATCCCAGGGTGCTGGGTCCAGCCCCACTTTGGGCTCCCTGCTCAGCGGGAAGTCTGCTTCTCCCTCTCCTCTCTGCTCATGCTCTCTTCTTGCTATCTCTGTCTCTCTCTCTCAAATAAATAAACTCTTTGATAATAATAATAATGATAACTTTGACACTTTTTAACATAATGTGGCATTTGAACTACAAATAGAAGACCTGGTTCTCATCTGTGAGACCTGAGGATCTGCAAGGAAATAATGACAAAGAATGAATGAAATAAACTCTCCTATTAAGTATTATTATATGAATCAAAATTCCAAAATATATGAATAAACAAATATAATCAACATTTTTAAAATTTCACTCCAAATAAAGTAAAAATAAAAGAATCTAAAACCAATTTCATGAGAAATATATTTGTGATTCTTAAAAAAGATGGATAACAGCAGTGTATAGAGAATGAAAATTATAAAAGCAGGCAGAATTGATGCAAGAAGCAATTGGGTGCCCTGAAAATGAAATCTACAACCACTGAAAGTAACCACAAGACTGATGAGTAACTGTAGAGTAGTCCTGCAGAACTCCCCCACCATGCAGGATAAGACATAAAGACGTTAAGTATATGACAACACACTGAGAGACGGAGGGTAAGTTTAGATGTATCAACATAGATCTGAGAGGAGTTCCAGAAGGAAATAGTAGGGGAAAGGATAGAAAATAAATGTTTGAAAAGAAAATGGTTGAGATATTTTTGCAGAACTGAAGACATGTAACTTTAGGCTGAAAGTGATCATTGAAAGAGCAAAGCAAGGAGTGCCTGGGTGGCTCAGTCGTTAAACATCTGCCTTTGTCTCAGGTCATGATCCCGGGGTCCTGGGATAGAGCCCTGCATGGAGCCCCGCATGGAACCCATCTCTCCCTCTGCCCCTTCCCCTGCCTGTGCTCTCTGGCTCTCTCTATCTCTCTGTCAAATAAATAAATAAAATCTTAAAAAAAAAAAGAGCAAAGCAAGGTATAGATGATAAAGAAATAAATATCAATAAGTAAATTCCTTGTGAAGCAAAACATCAGAGATAATGAGAGAAGAAAGATCAACAACAAAAAACATATTATCAATACAAGAACCATTAACCTGGAATCTGGTATTCAATTAACTTATGACCTAAAAAAAAGGAGGTCAAGTAAAGACATTTTCGTTTTTTTCCCCAAGGATTGCTATAGAGTTTATTGATCCTCATTTATCAGAAACATATATTAAGCTGTATCTAAATACATAGTTTCATCACTTTATCTTCACAAGAACTTGAAGGGTGTATCAGAACATATGGCAAAATAGCAAAAAATTCCTAAAAGACATTTCCAGATATACAAAGATGAGGAGAGCTTTACGACCCACAGCCTGCACTGCAAGAGTATTAGAGAAATATGCCATATAACCACAAGCAATTTCATATCACTTAAGAAATTACAAGTGACTCAGCATTTGCTATTTTCTTCAAATTCTCAACAGTCAGAACCAGTGTTGTTTATATCATCTTCAGCAAATAATAAAATTGACGTTGCAGGAGTGATAAATAACAGGCTCAAATCCATACAACAGTGCTGGCACTCTAACACAGCATTTGTGAATTCAATTCTCACCCATTTACAGTACATTTAAAAAAAAGATCTGACCTACCAGATAAAAGGAATGACTCTGGAATTGTAATCCGTTGCTAAGAACAAGTTCTGCAAATATAAGTAACTATGTATCATCTAGTGTCAGAGGAATGAGTAGCTAACATTTCCTTATCTATTTGTCTAGAGCACTCTATAAGAAATTTGCAATTAGGGCGCCTGGGTGGCTCAGTGGGTTAAGCGACTGCCTTCGGCTCAGGTCATGATCCTGGAGTCCCTGGATCGAGTCCCGCATTGGGCTCCCTGCTCGGCAGGGAGTCTGCTTCTCCCTCTGGCCCTCCCCCCTCTCATGCTCTCTCTATCTCATTCTCTCTCTCAAATAAATAAATAAAATCTTTAAAAAAAAAAAAGAAATTTGCAATTTGATGAGGATTGTTTTGACATAGCTGTGTGTATGCGTAACTATTTATTATTGTATTTACTTATTATTTGTTTAGTTTAGTTCGTGGGGTTCATTATTAATTGCACAACTGCAATGATCATGGAGTCTTAACTGCCTTGCTGATAGAGTCATTACTCAGCTCACATCTTATTCCAGGTAACTGATAAAGGATTTACATATAATTTCAAAAATATAAAAATAGAAACCAGAGAATTCTTTATTGGGACCATAAGACTATAGGCATTTAAGTCTTTTCAGAAGAGGAAACCGGGATTAACTTTCACAGTTCTGCATAAACTCACACATTTCTCTTCTAGGTATTTATTTCTGGACAATGGGAAATTTACATAATTGGCCACATGCTTTAAAATAATCAATTACTCAGACCTCATGCTATGGATATGAAATGTGGTTAGTTGAGACCAGTCATTGTTATTATAAAATATAAATCTAGTCCCCCAAAGTACAAAGGAATTTACCACTGGTTGTTTTAGGGTGTGGTATGAATTAGTAATATTTTTGGCTTTGATTATACCTTTGAGAGAAGTGTACCAAAAATTTGAACTGTTACCATAGCTGGTACGTGTTACTCAGAGTACATGTAATAGCTGAGGATTGTGTCATCATGGAGAGGAAAACTAATTATTTCCAGTGCCCTCACTCAAATTTAAGTGTGTACTAAAATATACCTGCTAGATTTTAATAGGGCTGGTGTTTACAAAGCTCTCTGTGGTTATGTGGTCATGTCTATAAAAGAATATAAAATTTATTGAAGTTGGTTAAGTTACTAACCTGCAAAATGAGAGTCAATGACCTCAACACTGACATATTTCAGAGGTTGTTTCCAACTAATGAAAATGGAGTATGTGATTCCTAAGTGTCAATACACATTTGAGAGGCAGCATGAATGTAATTGGTAATAGCCTACAGGTTCCTACAGGTCAAGACGGTGGAATCGGGTGTTCCTACAGTCAGGGGACAAATACCAACAGAATTCAGGAGTGAGTGTGGAGAGTTAAGCCAGAGAAGTCTCCATTTCTAGAATGAAGCTAAAGAATCAGAGAGCAAGAAAGATATTGGCGAAGTAAAGGAGACTGAACTTGACTCAGGACACATTTGAGAGAAAGCAGTCTTGATCCTGGCAGATCTCTTATTTGTTCTCTATGGTATGACTCATGGAAAGGCCTCAAGATGTAATAATAATCAAAACAATAAAAGCAATAGTTAACAATTAATGACCTTACCAGGTACTAGGCACATATCTCATGTAATTCTCCTAACCTAATGATTAGGAGGCTATGGTTAAACCCTTTTTTATACTGCCCTCTTTACTTCACCATGCATTAACCCCACCTTCTGCGTCTGATATCATCTCTTACTGTATGTCCGTTCTCCTCTGTTTCTACAAAGATTGACTTCTCTTTCAATTAGTGTTAGCATGGTAAATTTTCCTCCATCCATTTAGTTTTAATCTATATGTGTCTTTACTTAAAGTGGATTTCTTCTAGACCATACATAACTGGGTCATGTTTTTTGAGCCACTCTGATAATCTCTTTTGCCTGGTGCATTTAGACTATCAACCTTCAAGGTGATTATTGACATAGTTGGAGGAATAGCTACCATATTTGCTACTCTTTTCTGTTTGTTGCTCTTGTTCTTTGTTCTTATTTTCATCTCCCAAGCTTTTTCTTTTTTCTTTTTTTTTTTTAAAGATTTTATTTATTTTTCAACAGAGAGAGAGACAGCGAGAGAGGGAACACAAGCAGGGGGAGTGGGAGAGGGAGAAGCAGGCTTCCCGCTGAGCAGGGAGCCCGATGTGGGACTCGATCCCAGGACCCTGGGATCATGACCTGAGCTGAAGGCAGACGCTTAACGACTGAGCCACCCAGGCGCCCTCCCAAGCTTTTTCTACCTGTTGTGGTTTTAACTGAACATTTTATATGATTCTATTTTCTTTCCTTTCTTGGTATATTGATTTTAGTCCCTTTTTTTACATTTTTTCGGTGGTTGCCGTAGGGCTTGCAATATTCATCTACAGCTGATCCAAGTCTACTTTCAAATGACACTATATCACTTCATGGATATGTGAATACTTTATAATAACAAAAATAATCTTAATTCCTCCCTTCCATCAGTTGGTTCATACTATAATTAATTTCATTTATATATAAACATATGTATAAAATAGATATACATAACCATAAATAATCAAATACATTATTGGAATTATTACTTTGAACAATATGTTATCTGTTAGATGAGAGCAAGAAAAATTTTTTATTTCACCTTCACTTATTCCTCCTTTGATGCTCTTCCTTAGTTTATATAGCTCCAAGTTTCTGACCTACATTATTTTCTTTCTCTCTAAATAATTCTTTTAACATTTTCTAGAAGACATTCTCCTGGCAATAAATTCCCCCAATTTTTGTTTGTCTGAGAAATTCTTTATTTCTCTTTTACTTTAGAGGATAATTTTCTAGGCTACAGAATTCTAGGGTAGTGGGTTTTTTTTTTCTCAAAATTTTAATTATTTGACTTCGTTCACCTCTTGCTTGCATCGCCTCTGAAAAATTGAATATAATTGTTATCTTTGCTCTTCTATAGGTGTGGTGTTTTTCCTCTGGCATCTTTCAGAATTTTTTATTTATCTTTGATTTTCTGTAATTTGAAAATGATATGCCTGGTTGTAGGGTTTTTTTGGAGGGGTGTTATTTATCCTGCTTGGTGTTCTCAGCGCTTTCTGGATCAGTGGTTCGGTTTCTGATATTAGTTTGAGGAAATTCTCAGTCATTGTTTCAAAAATTTCTTCTCTCCCTTTCTCTCTTCCTTCTCCTTCGGTATTCCCATTATGCATATGTTACACCTTTTGCAATTGTCCCGCAGTCCTTGGATATTCTGTTCCTTTCCCTGCACCCCCCCAGTCTTTTCTCTCTGCTTTTTAATTTTCAGGGATTTTATTGATATCTTCTCTAGTTTAAAGATGCTTTTCTTAGACATGTCAACCTGCTAATAAACCCATCAAGGCATTTTTCATTTCTATTACAGTGGAGTTTTTTTTTGTTTTTAACCTCCAGTATTTATTTTTGGTTCTTAAATTTCCATCTTTCTGCTTACATTACCCATCTGTTCTTGAATACTGTCTACTTTATCCATTAGAGCCCTTAGTAGATTAAAGTTGTTTTAAATTTCTGGACTGAAAATTCCAACATCCCTGCCATGGTTGGTTCTGATGCTTTCTCCTGTGTCTTTAAATTGTGTTTTGTTTTATTTTTGCTTTTTGGTATGCCTTGTCATTTTTTCCTGCTACCTGGACATGAGGTACTGGGTAAAGGGAACTGTTGTGAAGCAGCCTTAATAGTGTGGTGGTGAGGTGTGCAGGGAGAGGAAATGTTCCAAAATCCTATGATTAGGTCATTTCATGAGACTTTTAGTGAGCCTATGCCTCTGGGCTGTGGACTTCCCAAGAGTTTCTCAGTTTTTGTTTGTATTTCTCCTCCTTAGGTGGTACAGGATGGTTAGAGTGGGATAGAGTTGGGTAATCCCTTCCTGAAGGTCAGTTAGGCTCTGATAGTAATCCAACAGGTTAGGGGACTGGTTCATTAGTTTCCCCCGATGGCGGGCCTTGTTAAGAAGATGGTGTATTTCAAACTTGTTCTTTTTTTCCTCCTCTTGCTAGAATATGAAGGGACTTTTCTCAGATTCTATTGTGAGAACCTGGTCAAGCTCCTGGAGGTAAATCTCACAACCCTGTGGCAGTCCCCTGTGACTGGGTCCCCTGGAGTTTTTAACACTCAGACTCATCCACACTAAGCCTCCAGCAGTTCATCAATTCCAGTTCAGGTTTTCCTACCCTTGGTTCCTGGGGCAGTTGGTGGTCATGGGTCTGTGCTCCGATAAGCCGTGACTCCCTGTTTTCACCGGTCTCTCCAATGTTGAGGGCAGTGGTTTGCCCTGTGTCCTCTGCTGTATTATGAGTCCAAGAAGGATGTTGGTTTTTCGGTCTGTTCAGCTTTCTATTTGTTGTTGGGAAAGAGTGGTGACTTCCAAGCTCCTTACACATGGAACCCAAAACCCTCTCAAGATAGATTTTTCTTACAGTTTATGATTTGCTATTTTGCTGGCCATTTCTACAGAATAAAATAGCATCTTTCTTTATTTTGTCAAACAACACTTTCCTCTAAGTTTAGACAAAGTGTCAATATATAAGACTTGGCTGATTTGTTCTATCTAGCCTTAACTTTGGGGGCATTATGTCCTTTTAAATGTTTATCATTAAGGGATTTAGTCAGGATAAACAATCTTTAACTTTGAGGAACTTTTATTTTAAATAATATTCTCTTCATATACATATGTCATTTCTTTCTTTTGCTATCAGTTTCTGAACGTATCCCATATGTTCTGTTGAGTTCAGTAGACATCAGTAATTAAATATTTTATTATTTTTGCTTAATGCACTGTTACTTTCCAGTTTGCAGTTTTAAAGACGGAACTGCTTGGAGCAATGTACGCCTCCCATTAATGACCTATCCCTGCAACTCCATCTCTCTCTAATCCCGGCTTTACTTTCTATGTTTAAGCCACATAGCTCCCCAATAACAATGAGCTATTTCATGCCATTATGCTTTTGTTCATGTGTTAAGTCATCCCACTTTCTCTACTCTGGTAGTGACTGGTTCTTTCAGACACACTCAGAGGTTGTGTTGATTATCTCTGTTCTACGAATATCCTAATCATACTTTTGCATGTGCACACACATGTGCTTACACACACAGATGATATTTTAGCGAAATCATCTATTTCTGTGCCAGTTTCCTCCCTAGTCACTGTAATTCTTTGAAGTTAGACACGGATTCTCATGCAACCCTCTATCTCCAGTGTTTACTCAATGTTTAGGACACTGCATGCTGCACTAATTAGAGCTCAAGTCCCCTGTCTCCCTTTTACACTTCTCTCATGATACAATAAAAAATATATATTAATAAAATATATTTTTAATTTTAGAATATTCTAATCTGTATCAATTATATGGTTTTCACTTGCAAATAAGTAGAAGCCTCAATTAAAACTTTTAAGAATTTCCCTGATGCCAAGTGATGTTGAGCACTTTTTCATGTGTCTGTTGGCCATTTGGATGTCTTCTTTGGAGAAATGTCTGTTCATGTCTTCTGCCCATTTCTTGACTGGATTTCCACGTCACACCAGTCAGAATAGCTAAAATTAACAACTCAGGAAACAACAGATGTTGGTGAGGATGTGGAGAAAGGGGAACCCACTTACACTGTTGGTGGGAATGCAAGCTGGTGCAGCCATTATGGAAAGCTGTATGGAGGTTCCCCAAAAAGTTAAAAATAGAACTACCCTGTGACCCAGCAATTGCACTACTAGGGATTTACCCCAAAGATACAAACGTAGTGATCCGAAGGGGCTCCTGCACCCCAATGCTTATAGCAGCAATGTCCACAACAGCCAAACTATGGAAAGAGCCCAGATGTCTATCAACAGATGAATGGATAAAGAAGATGTATTAGCCATCAAAAAGAATGAAATCTTGCATTTGCAATGACGTGGGTGGAGCTGGAGGGTATTATGCTAAGTGAAGTGAGTCAGTCAGAGAAAGACAAATGCCACATGATTTCACTCATATGTGGAAATTAAGAAACAAAACAGGTGACCATACGGGAAGGGAAGGAAAAATAAAGTAAGTTGAAAACAGAGAGGGAGGCAAACCATAAGAGATACTTAGCTTTAGGAAACAAACTGAGGGTTGCTGGAGGGGATGTGGGTGGGGAGATGGGGTAATTAGGTGATGGGCATTAAGGAGGGCACATGATGTGATGAGCACATGATGTTATATGCAACTGATGAGTCACTAAATTCTATCCCTGAAACTAATAATACAGTATATGTTAACTAAATTGAATTTAAATAAAAAATTTAAAAAAACACTTTTTTTAAACAATGAAAGGCTGTACGAGCTTATGTGAAACTTGAAGTTTTAGAAGTAGAAGGGCTTTAGGAATGATTTGACCAAAGCTCCAACTCCATTTTTCAGTGACACCCTCATCTCCGTCTTCCCTTGTCAACTTCGGCCATATGATATTCTCCATCATGGTGGCAAAATGGCTACAGCAACTCCAGGTATCCCCCAAACATGATACACTGCCCGGGAAAAGAGAAAAAGTTTCTCTTCCCTACTCTAGAGAATGGTGGATTTAGGCCAGTAGGATCCACAGTAGAAGCTGGTGGCAGATACATGATTAAAACCAGGAATCCTGATTCTAGCACTAACATATGACAGTCTATATAAAATAATGATATTTCTTTTCTCTTTTTAAAATAAATAAATGTCAAATTTTATTCTAAGCTGTGCCATTTCTAGAATTCCTCATAGTTCAGAAAAAAAATCTAGGCTTTACTGTTAGAAATATTTTATGCAAGGTTTTTATATTACTTTTGTACCTGAAATGTTCTAGAAATATTCCAAATTTCTAACTCAAGTAAATCTCAAGGGGGATCCCTCAAACTTTCCAAAATAAAACAAAACAATGGACAAACAAACCTATTGGGTATATAAAATATTAAAATTATAAAACAAAATATTTTGAAATATATGAAAAATGTATTGTATCCTACAGTAAAACAGGAGTTATTTCAGTTACAATGCTTCTTAATAAAAACATGACTAAAAATAACAGGTAAAATTGCCGATTGATTACAATATTCTATGAAATAGAATAAATAAAATCTTAGTAATAAGAGTAAATACTGAAAACAAACTAATATAAATATGATTAAGAGAGAATAATCATTTTATTAGAATCTGTGTTCACCACAGTTTGTACATTTCAGAGAAAAATTTAATATTTACATATGCCTCCTTTTTGAAAAAATATTTTAAAACATATTTTATAACCACTGTATCTTTATGTTGGGTATACACTATTATATATTAAATCTTTTGGAGGTGAAGTAATTATAATCTTTAGGCCAAAGAGAGACTAGATTTCTTTAAACTTTATAAAGAAGAGTCACTTTTCCAGTATTATAACACTGCAAGCCATGCAATACTCTTTGGTGCATTTGTGAAATTATTTATAATTTATAAAATGCACATAGCCTCTACTAACTCTTCTTAAACTGTCCCCATGGCTCACATGGTCTACAGAGTAAGATCATGCTAATTAGCACCTCAAATATACTTCAGTAACTGCATCTCATCTCATGCTCTCCCTGTGTACCCTGCTCACTCTTCGTAGATTTTTTTCACTATCCTCTGCAATACCAACTTTATAAAATCCCCCTGGCTGTTTGTACCAACTGTTCTTCTGGTAGTCACTGCCCTCCACTCTTCTCTGATTAGAAATAATTTTTCTTTCAGAATCATTCCAAATATAACTTCTATGAGAAACATCCCTAAATCCCATCTTAGTAGTTAAAATTTCCTATATAATATAGAATTAGAAAGCTGTCTATGCCCAGCAGATTGAAAGGGCATGGAACAATAGAATATCTTTTCTTAAAGCAAAGATTTTATTTATTTATTTGACAGAGAGAAAGAGAGAGATAGCACAAGCAGGGGGAGTGGCAGAGGGAGAGGGAGAAGCAGGCTCCCTGCTGAGCAAGGAGCTCGATGTGGGGCTTGATACCAGGACCCCAGGATCAGGACCTGAGTTGAAGGCAGATGCTCAACCGACTGAGCCACCCAGGTGCCCCCAATAGAATATCTGTAGTCAATGGTTACTAAGCTAATAAATCCGTTAATTTTGTGAATTTATAAAAAATAATTATATAGAAACAAATGTCAGCTTTTTGCTCCTATGTGATTTTTGCTAATTAAAAAAAAAATTCTCTGTGAAAATGGATAATAGTAGGCTAATATTCATGATTAAGAAGGAAGTATTCATTGCTTATTATTCTATTGTTAAATAGAGTCTCTTTTATTAAAAAAAGATAACTTAATCTTTATTAATCTTGATTTTTTAAAAAAAAAATCCTCTAAAAAGTAAAAGACTTTTAAATTCAAATATCTCTTATTCATATGAGTTTGTGACATAGTCTGCAAATTGCCTCCCTAACATACATTTCTGCAGATTTTATTTGATGTGGGAAAGTGTCCCCCTAAAGATACTAAATTCTCCACCTCTCTTGCTGCCGAAGATGGCCTTATTTCTTGCCCCAAAGGCAAAACAATGAAGGTTTCTTAGTAAGGTTTTGCTTTGCTCTTATAGGTGCTGTACATTATTTCCTTCTTTTTTGTACTGAAATGTGGTCATGAGATAGAGGTGAAGGAGTCATATCAAGATCTTAATGATCAAAACTACATGTAAGGGGTGGATGGTCGGAAGATTCGGATCCTAATGACAACCTTGAATAGCTATACCAGTCTTGACCTGTCTAGTGTCAGATTCCTTTTTTCTTTTCTTTTTTTTTTTTTAAATTTAAAAAATAGCTTTACTGAGATCTAATTTCCATGCCATGCAATTCACTCATTTAAAGTATACAAGTCAATGGCTTTTAGTATATTATATATGTATAATCATTACCACCACTATCAGTCAATTTCAGAACATTTTCACAGACTCAAAAGAAACCCTGTACCCTTTACCTATTACTCTCTCATCCCCCAGCCCTAGGGAACCACTATAGATTTTGCTACTCTGGGCTTTCATAGGAATGGAATCATGATATTTCGTCTTTTGTTACTGACTTCTTTCAGTTAGCAACATGTTTTCAAGGTTGCTCCATGTTTTATCGTGTATTAGTATTTTGTTCCTTTTTTATGGCCAAATGATATCCCACTGTGTGGATAAACTATCTTTTGTTTTTTTCCCTTTCAATTGATAGTGATTGTGTTGTTTCCACCTTTTAGGTTTTGTAAAAGATGCTACTATAAACATTGGTGTACAGGATTTTTTGGTATGGATATGTGTTTTCATCTCTCTTGGGTATAGATCTAGGAGTGGAATTGCTGAGTCATATGGTAATTCTATGTTTAATTATTAAAGAACTGCCAGAGTATATAATATATAATATATAATATATATAATAAAATGCTGCAGATTTGCAACATCAGTCAACATGAATG
This sequence comes from Leptonychotes weddellii, assembly GCF_054177405.1. Classification (NCBI taxonomy): domain Eukaryota; kingdom Metazoa; phylum Chordata; class Mammalia; order Carnivora; family Phocidae; genus Leptonychotes; species Leptonychotes weddellii. The sequence continues at coordinate 41,598,252 of NC_138371.1, read as the reverse complement.
AGATGAAAAATTCACATCATGTTACTTTGTCATACTACGTTCAAAAAGAATCCATTATATAACAACTTAAAAATTTAGAAAGAAAAAAAACCAGGCATTATAATTTAAAACTTTGAAAGATTTACTCCTGGATTTCCTTAAAGAACAAACTTTTTTTCAAACTTTAGAAACTAAATTAAAAATTGTATTAGTAAACACTTTTTTTTCAGAAAAATGTTAGCTGAATGAAAAAAAATATATGTACACTTTTATTTATATCTTATTGGATGGTAAAATAAGATACTGAAAGGAGGGTGAAAAGAAGTTGAAAGCCGAGCTTTCTGTGGGTAATCCTTGTGCAGGTGAGTCACATTTGGCTTAGAGCCATCGTAGGGACTGTTTTAGAAATGTACTCTATGTCTGTATTTTTATGGCTAGTTCTTAAGGTATAGAATATGTTCCATATTACTTATTATCATGGTGTGCCAAACTAATGAATTAAAAATAGTTAATGTTGGAACTAAAAAAAAAAAATCTTTGCCAAGTTGGAAGAAGTGGGTTCAGACATGCCCAAGTGGTAAGGAACAGAAACATCTATCATTGATTCTGTCACTTTGCGTGCAGGATATATGGCAGGATGGATATAGGTCATAATTTACAACAGATGCTGAAGTATAAAATATGTATTTAATTTTAACAAAAATTTTACATTTAAAGGAAATAGTATTTTGCTGATTGTAATATGTTAACAATGTAAATATATTCTAATACTTTTATAAGGAGGAATATTTTGAGAAGTAATTAATTCATGAACAAGAGAAATTCTAATAGATATAAATGGATATATGGCCAGGAATCTGCTTTGGGGAGCACGACGCTCATGCACAGCCCAGACTGAGATCGACTAATGTACTTGAGATCTACCACTAACATACCTGCAGAGGAGTTCCTGATCCTGCTGCTTCCCTGTGGACCAATGGATGATGTTGTTTGCTGTCAGATAGGCACATATAGTTCTCATTTATATTTGGTTATTGTAAATAAGATGAATTTCCCTAAGTGCAAATAAAAATAAAAAAATAAAAATAAAATCATTTATTGCAGTGAAACTTTAGAAATTTGTAATGGATAAAAGTAAAATAAATATTTGCAAACATGAGAGAATTTGATAGAATTTGATCACTAAGTCAGGCAAATACTAAACCAAAAACATGTATCATCTTATATATATTTTTCTAACTATTCATCTCAAATGACGCCATTTGATTTTACTTCTTAATTGCACCTTGAGTTTACTACCAAAACTAAGGTGTTTTGATCTTCTACCTATATTACTGAAATACCTTTAGTTATAATTTTATGTATAACATATATTTGAAAAGGAAAAATTGAGGTAAAATAAGTTTTTTCTCAGTATTTCCTTAAGTCCCCATCTTCCTTCCGGAGACAAAAATTTCATTTTTGAAATTAAATTTCATTTCATTTTCTCCTGTATCCTTAAAAATATTTCATGCAAATACAAACATAAATTAACTTAAACATGTAAAAGCACACTGACACACATTTATATTGTTATAAAGGTTGCAGCATTTTCTCTACAATGTTCTACAATTACATATTCCACTTAACAATATATCTTAGAGATAATTCCATGATAGTTTCTATAAAAACAATATTTGCTTTAAAGGTAGCATAGTATTCTCTTATATGAATGTACAATGACATATTTGGTACATTATACAATGTATTCTTATTATATTTTGCACATGCATAATACACTGAATGCTTCTTATTAAGGGATATTTGATATATTTCCACATATCTTGGTTATTATTAGTAAGCATGCTTCAGGGTATATTCATATTCAAACAACTTTGGACACTTGAATAGTATAATAAACTGTTGGAAGTGGTTACATATATTTTATTCTTTGATTGATATTGACAAAATGATGTCCAAAGACTTTATATCAATGTACTCTCCCACCAATAATGTATGAAAGAACTTGTTTCTCTTCCTCCTTGTTAATTGAGCATGTAACAAATTTTTTAATCCTACCACTGCGATTAGTGAAAAATAACAATTTATAGCTTAGTTTTCCATTTCTTTTACTACAAGTGAGGTTATGTATGTTTTTGCAAGTTTAAAAATGATTTTTTTTTCTTTTTGTGTGTCCTATTCATGTCACTTTGCCCAATTTTAATTGGGCTGTTGGATTTTCTTGTTGATTTGTAGGAGCTTTTAAATATGAACAAAATGAACTTTTTTCTTTCATTTATGTCTGTTTGGCTTTTGGCTTCGTTTCTGGTGGTTTGTCCAATCATTTTATAATTTTTGCCAATTCATGTTTGTACTTCTTTATCTCTTAGGACTATGTCACTCTTCTTGACATTTGTCTCTACTTGCACCCAACACATTGCCTGTCCATAGGAGACATTATATGAATATATGTTGAAAAAAACTGTCAAATTAAAGTGTAAAGATGTTTACATTTCTTAATTCAAATCTAACTATTTCTATTCAGTTTCTATTAGCTTGTAAACTTTTTAAAGGGAGAATAATTTCTTCAAAGTCTTATTTCCTAGTTTTCCAACACAGTTTAGATTGAAATTAGGATAAAATTATGAAGCAGTTTGTGCAAAGCTGACATTTTTAAATGGTGAAAATTAAATTATATTTTAAATAATAACATCTATATTTTGTAAACACAGTTATTTGAATTATTTGTGGTTCAGCCCAAAAATACTTGAAATTACTTCAGTATCTGACTAAAGAACTAACATGCAATGTATTATGACAATTCATGAATTTAAAACATTTTATTAGATTAATGGCTAAAAATTGAATTAAATCAGGTTTATTGCCATTAGATAATTATTTCAAATCATTAGCATGTATTAAACACACCATTTAATATTATAATCTCAAAAAATTTAAGACTTTGAAAAGGCATTTATGTGTTCCATCAATCTCAAATCAAATTTTGCCATTAAAAAGAACAAACAATGATCTCATCACTCATAGAAGTTAATGATACAGTGAATCCCACATATGAAATGGGGCCAATTATTTGCTCAATAATCCAATATTTTCTCCATCATTAATGTATCCCTTTTTTTAATTAACAACTCTCAGAGGGTTAAAGATAAGGAAAATTTATGTTGACGAATAATGCTTCAAAACAATTTTAAACTTTAAATTTATGAGTTACATTTAATAAATTGTCAGTGTAACACATATACTATATTTAATCCTAGAAGTCATATCTTCAAAATCAATTAAGAAGGGCTTTGGTTTTGTCTTAGGATGTAGAAAGCTTAAAAGAGCATTGCTCCATCCCAACAGTGATAAGTTGGATAATTTATCAATTCATAAATTTTCTCGAACCCATCAAAATACCAAGGTACGGGAAAATCAAGGAGTCTCAAATCTAAGGAAATACAGGTGTCTCTACAGAGAGACAAGATGTGAGCACTGGTTAAAACATTGTTAAATACTTTAATAAATTTCTAACTGTTAAGTATTGGCTAGTACAACAGTATAGAATCCTTGGAGCTTCAGATATAAAGGAAGATTGTACTTAATCTCAGGCTTTTGTCTGCTCCCATCTCTAAGGGCTTGTGAGAAAGATTTGGGTCAGGTGGGGGAGACTAGAGATTGCCTCCTGCTTGATCAGGTGTTGGTGAGGAAAGTGGCATCACTATGGAAAAGACACAAAGCCCCACCTAGATCATTTTTGTCTAGCTCCACTGTTGAACAAAAGCGTTAGACCACTGGGGGAAGGTCAGAAAACCCTGTATCTTTCAGGAACATGTGGAAATCCATTGCAGCTTAGAGAAAGAAAGGGGGAAAAAAGGCCTTTGGTACCAAGGCAAAGTCAGAACATTAGAGGTTCTCTGGAACTGATGGAATGATAAGGTCCCTGAGAAAGCCCCAACATCCATAAGCAGAGAGTTTGCTGAAAACTGACACTAAAGCTGGACAAGAGAGAACCCTCTCACACCTCATCGCCAGGCTACCAAAGGATGGGTGATAAGCAGAATCAGTGTACTGTTGAGAGAGGGGCAAGAACATGGAGAGAGACCTCTGTTGAGTAAATCTACAGAAAATCTAAAACAAAAGGTGGAATGGTGGTGGAATCATTAGGACAACAAAACCCCAAATCACGTCAACCTGTCACTAGATTAACTCAAACTGCTACACTAAGAACCTAGCATAAAAAGAGATGTGTCCATTTTCAGACATCAACAATATTTATCTCAATTTGTACTGTCTTAGACACAATGGCCAGTATTCAACAAAAATTACAGAGCAATAAATAAAGAAAAACTATATACCGTTAAGATACATTGAAAGCAATTAATAGAACTATGTTCATATAGGACCTAGATGTTGGAACTATCTAACAGAAAATTTAAATTAACTATGATTAATGTACTTAAAAACTCTTGTTAAAAAAGTGGAAAACAGGGCGCCTGGGTGGCTCAGATGGTTAAGCGTCTGCCTTCGGCTCAGGTCATGATCCCAGGATCCTGGGATCGAGTCCCGCATCGGGCTCCCTGCTCAGCGGGGAGCCTGCTTCTCCCTCTGCCTCTCTCTCTCTCTCTTACGAATAAATAAATAAAAAATCTTAAAAAAAAGTGGAAAACACACATGTATTATATCAGAGAGAAAAAATTATAAGAACAGATTTTAATTTTGTCAGAATGATGAACTCTTTAAGAAAGAATCAAAGGGAACTAGCTATAAGAAACATAGTAGCTGAGGTAAGAAAAAATGCCTTTGATGGGCTTATTAATAGACTTAAAAGAGTCAAAGAAAGAAGACCGAGTAAACATGAAAGTAGTTCGATAGAAATTAACCAGGATACATTACAATGAGTTAAAAAAGAAAAAAGACCTTGAAAGACCTTGGGGTGATATTAGTCTAATATTGGTGTAATAGAAATCACAAAAGAAGAGAGCAAAAACATGGAAAGGAGGCATTATTGTAAGTTAACAACTGAGAATTTTCCAAAAATATTAAAAGGCGTGAAACCACAAAAAAATCATAGAAAACCAAGCAGAATAAATACTAAACAAAACAAATAAAACACCTGGACAAGCATAATCAAAGTGCCGAAAACCAAAGATAAAAAGAAAATCTTAAAGGGAGTCAGAGGAAAAGAACATATCACATATATAAGTATATGTTCATAAATTACAGCAGACTTCTCAAGAATTTACATCAGGAATTATTGAAACCAGAAAATCAGCAAGTGACATCTTTAAAATGCCAAAAGGAAAAAAAATGTCAACCTAGAATACTCTGGCATAAAGAGCTTTACAAATATGAAGGAGAAATAGACTTTTTCAGATTAAAAAATAGAACTAAGCGTTTATAAAAACAAAAATGTTAGAAGTCCTTCAGGCAAAACATGGAGGATAAAAACTCGAATCTACACAGTGGAATGAGGAGCACTGGAAATGGCATAAGTAAAAGCACATATAAAATTAATTTTCTTTCATATTTTTAATTGCTTTATTGACTAACTAATGCAAATTGCATTATAATCAGCTCATGGTTGAATTCTGCCTCAAACCTGAAATCAGATATTTTGTGTGGTGCGTTGTTATCCAAAGCTTAATGTTGAAGATCAAATATTTATTATATCCTTTAACATAGACTAATGTCTGAATGAACCCGATCAACAAGTGAATTAAATGATAATTCTCATCCCCTGTCACTCATCATCAATATTGGATAAGACTATTTACAATTGTTAAAATAAAGCTATCATCTTTCTACTGCTTATGGAAAGCATTATAAGGAAAATGTTGGGGTGGGGAATGGAGATATAAGAAAATCTCTGTCTCCTTGAAGCATAAAATTTACCCTTCTTTAAACACAAAGACTTGCCTATTTATTTACTTAAAAAATTTTTTAGTTGAGTATAGTTGACACAGTGTTACATTAGTTTCAGGTGTACAACATAGTGATTCAACTTCTCTATACTTTATGCTGTGCTCACAAGTGTAGCTACCATCTGCCAAAGGACAATGCTATTACAATATTATTGACTATTTTCCCTGTGCTCTGCCTTTTATACCTGTGAGTTATTGATTCTGAAACTGGAAGACTATATTTCCCATTCCCCTCCATCACTCATTTTACCCATCTCCACCCTCTCCTCTGGCAACCATCAGTTCGTTCTCTGTATTTATAGGTCTGATTTTGCTTTTAAACACAGATAGATTTAATTAAGTCTATTTAAATTAAATCACAGTGATGATTCCCTTGCCCTCTAAAAAAGCCTAATATGAAGTAAGATATCCTTTTGATGACGTAAAAGCCAACATTTTACAACTAAAAGCCTTAATACTCAAAGTTCACAATGCAGAAATAAATACTGCTTTCCAACAGCATCTGTCGTTAAAATTCAGGTACAAGTCTGTTACTAAAAAAGAGTTTGGTAAGCAAGGTAAAACTTCTATTCAGTACTCTCCCCAGAATACTGCTAATAAAGAGCTAGGGGAAAGAAGGTTGAAAGCCAAAAAATCTATGTCAGCAAAATGTTCATAGAGTTTAATGACAAATATAATCCTGTCCCTTCCAGTTTTCCTAAGGAGCTCCACAATTCTGCATCATTTGGAGGTCAGTGCATAATTCTGACATCCAAGGTTATTGTAACTCTCAGAAAGAATGTTCTCAAGTGATAAAAATTTCTAACTTGTCAAACATTTAGTTGTTTTATTTCTCAGGCAAGTTATACTGGCAAGTACATCTATGGGAGACTATTTATATATCCTTCTTGATCATTGTGGACAGGGAGTTTTCAACTAAGAAACAAAATATAAAACATCACAAAATCATATACTTTGCAAAAACATAGAACTCTCCAATATATCCTATCCAGGGGATCTTATGGGATCCCTTCAAAAACAGAGTGTCAGTAAAGCAGGGAGGAAAATTGGACGTATGCTTCTTTATACACAATAAAGGAAAATAATGAATTCTTAAATATCATTAGGATGAGAAGCCTCTTCATCCAAAAAAGAGACAACAGACGTGTCAGGGGGAAATTAGCATAGAAAATAAAATAGCAAATATAACACCGACTAGAAAAAAAAATTAGCTAATTATATGCTTTCATCTTTGCTTATGAGAGGAGTAAAGCCTAATTTTTAAAGAAATGGAAAAGTTTAGGGAATGCCAAGAGTATTTTTTCACGCATTATAGCTCTTTGGCATAGAATCTATATGCATTTATCCAGATGTTATGGATGGAAATTATGGGATTTGATGGTAACTGGAAGTGCATTTGAAGTACAGAACAGTAATAAAATGAAAATGGATGAGTATGTTTGGAAAAAAACAATTCTATTTTATTCTTTTTTTATTTATTTTTTTATTCTTATGTTAATCCCCATACATCACATCATTAGTTTTAGATGAAGTGTTCCATGATTCATTGTTTGTGCATAACACCCAGTGCTCCATGCAGAATGTGCCCTCCTCAATACCCACCACCAGGCTAACCCATCCTCCCACCCCCCTCCCCTCTAGAACCCTCAGTTTGTTTTTCAGAGTCCATCGTCTCTCATGGTTCGTCTACCCCTCCGATTTCC
>NC_138371.1:41557536-41590167 GCF_054177405.1 Leptonychotes weddellii | reverse complement strand
CTTCTTCTTCTTCTTCTTTTTCTTAACATATATTGCATTATTTGTTTCAGAGGTACAGAATTCTATTTTATTCTTAAAGGAATTTAGGATCACACTGTGTTATAAGTGCCAAAACACATTGGAGATAAAGACACAAGCACAAAATTGCCTTCTTCCTAAAATTCACACTTGAAATAAAGTTACAGTAGAGTGAAATTTCCTAAAAACAGTTTTGATGTGAACTGTTTAATGGTCTCTAAAAGATACATTTTAATAACATATATAGTATAAAAAAAGACTTTCTGACTATGCTCGGGTGAGTATTCCTTCCATGGGAGGCGATTGTGAAGTGTGTCGGACATGGTGGGTAAGAGCATAAACTCTGGATCTTGCAGACAGGGGATAAAACTCAGGTGTATCATGTGTGAACTTTGTGACCTTGGACAGGTGACTAAACTGGCTTGCCTCATCTGTAAAAGGTAAGAGTCCCCACCTTGAAGAATTCCTGTGAGGATTTAAGTCGATTAATGAAAATGATTGTGATTATTATTACCACATAATTCTGTACAGAGTTTACTCGGTTATGATTATACTGACCATTAATACTGACCATTTTTTTTAAAGACTTTATTCATTTGAGAGAGAGAGAGAGAGAGCATGCGTGGGGGCGGGGGAGGCACAGAGGGAGAGGGAGAAGCAGGCTCCCCACTGAGCAGGATCATGACCTGGTGGAAGGCAGACACTTAACCAACTGAGCCACCCAGGCATGACCACTTCTGATGCCAAGTGGGTCTATTCTTCTTGTCTCATGAATGATATCAGCTCAGATGGTGCCTTAGGCTGTGTTAACACTGCTCAGAGACCATGAAGAGATCACCCTGGATGCTGGGAAAAGGAAAGGACATGGCACTAAAATTCATTTAGCACATATGATACAATGATAATTGTCTGTTTATATTTGGATTAGAAACTTAAAAAAAGGGGGGAAACTTTTGATCCTCTCAAAAATCTTATAGGAATTAAAATTTAAAAATATTTTATAAAGAAACTTAAAGTACAAAGTACCTAATTCATTTTTTGAGATGTAAATTTCATTCAGAAAATATATTTGAAGAATTATTCAATTGAATGAACTAATAAAAATTTAATATTATTCAAATAACTTCCAAGTAATTCATGCTTTAGAACCAAGATTTTATTTCTGTTACTTGTTTATCTTTTTGTTTTATTCAAGATTAGTATAAGGAAAAAAGGTCATTTAAAATTATACAAGGATCATGTTAATCCTTGATATTCTTTTAACAATTATATCATTCTGAAACCTGTTGTTCAGACTAAATGCACCAGTTCTCAGGGAGTAATCATAAAAATAAAGTTACCATTTTGATCTTCCTAGAAGATCAAATTTACTTAAAGCGACACTCATGGTCTCATGCTCATCATTAACTCATCTAAGCACATTTTCAAAGTTTGACAGTAGGGTTCCAGAACTTAATTATAATCCCTAGAAATAAAGAATGAAGGGGCATTTACAGATCATCTGCTCTTTTCTTCACCGAAAAGCAGAGAAAGGAAAAGTGGCTCCCAGTTAAGTAAAAATAACTAGATTGAATGTGCAGTGACCTAGCTTCTAAGGCCCAGTTCTGTCATTATTTAATTTCCAAGAATGATGTGTGAAAACTATTTAGTTGTGAAAATTTAAAAGAATAGTAATACTACTACGAATAAGAAAAAATAAAAGTGTATTCCTTTGAAGTTATTAAAGAATAAATGAATACATGTGATATAAGTCTAACTTTTGTTAAAAGGAAGTTCAGTGGTATTGTTAGGATTTCCAAAGAATCCTACCTTCTAGTTCTCAAGAATACCCCCAGTGGGATCATGCATTAACTTCTTTTGCATAATATGACTCCCAAGTGTAATGGGAGGGAACGCGCCAAGAAGAATGGGTCTGGTGGCCAAAGAAGCACTTCCTTGGTACTCAGCAACAATGAACAAAACAAAGAGCAACAAAAGCCTCCCTTCTACCCAATAATGCAAAGGATTGGGAAGAAATCTCTACTTGGCTGGTAATGTCATATGATAGTTGCAATTAGAACAGCACAAGCAGAAATGAGAAAGAGAAAACAATGGGAAAGAAAAAAATAGAGAATATAAGAGAAAACATGAGTGCTACCATACAGCAAAAATCATGCTCCTTAGTCCAATGCCCCACACTACACACAATGGAATCTCAAGCTATATGTACGCAGCACGGCATAATGACTTAAGAAAAGAAAATTTATTTGGAGAATAGTTCCACGGAGAAAAGTTTACATACAAAAAATAATATTAACTTGTCTAACATCACTTATTTTTCAGGGTTTCTATACAGCTGAGGGTTTAGCTTTCTCTTTCAGTGACATAACAAAAATTGTTGCACTTATTATTATGATTCGATTTTTACTCATTTATGAAAGTTAGAACCATTTTTAAAAGCTGGATTGTTTCCTTATCGGTATATTATTTAGCCTCAAAATGTAGTAGGAAGTAAAAAAAAAAAAAGTAGTGTGAAGTAAGTCCTCAATAACTCCTTGTTGATTTTATCTTCACTAATTCATAATGATGAAATTATATTTACTCCTATTTATACTAAACCTTTAACTCCTTCACGCACATTCTAATTGCATTACATATTGATTTTAATGGCAATTTAAAACATACATTATTAAACATAAAACACATTGCTCACATCTATTGAACTGTTAAAAATTATTAGATCTATGCCATTTTTGTAACATTATGCATGCATGTATTTGACTTCTAAACATTACCACTGGGCGCCTGGGTGGCTCAGTTGGTTAAGCGACTGCCTTCGGCTCAGGTCATGATCCTGGAGTCCCTGGATCGAGTCCCGCATCGGGCTCCCTGCTCAGCAGGGAGTCTGCTTCTCCCTCTGACCCTCCCCCCTCTCATGTGCTCTCTCTCATTCTCTCTCTCAAATAAATAAATAAAATCTTTAAAAAAAAAATTATTAAACATTACCACTAATTTAAGTAATGAAATGTACTGATACATCCCCAACTTAAGTGACCTGGTATTAAAATGCATTGCCGGGCCGTGGTGCTGGGAGCCTCACGGGCGCGGCGCCGTTACTCGCGGTCCGGAGTTGGCGGCCGCACAGCGCGGAGCGCACATCGCGCCTTCGCAGTAGCGCGGCAGCCGCAGCGGGGGCGCCCCCGCCGTCACGGCCCCTGCGCTGGGGCAGCCGCCCTCGCTCCCTCTGCTCTTCTTGCCTTCGCTCGCACCACGGCTGATCAGTTGACCGAAGAACAGATTGCTGAGTTCAAGGCAGCTTTCTCCCCATTTGACCAAGCTGGCGATGGCACCATCACAACAAAGGAACTTGGAACCGTCATGAGGTCACTGGGTCAGAACCCAACAGAAGCCGAGGTGCAGGATATGATCAACGAGGTGGCTGCTGACGGAAATGGCACCATCGACTTCCCAGAAGTTTTGACTCTGATGGCTAGAAAAATGAAAGATACAGACAGTGAAGAAGAAATCCGCGAGGCATTCCGAGTCTTCGACAAGGATGGCAACGGTTACGTCAGCGCGGCGGAGCTACGTCACGTCATGACCCACTCAGGAGAAAAACTAACAGAGGAAGAAGTAGATGAAACGATCAGAGAAGCAGTTATGGATGGAGATGGGCAAGTCAACTATGAAGAATTCGTACAGATGATGACTGCAAAATGAAGGCTTACTTTCAACTCCTTTCCCCCCTTCTAGAAGAATCAAATTGAATCTTTTATTTACCTCTTGCCAAAAAAAAAAAGTTCATTTACTCATTCTGTTTCTATATAGCAAAACTGAATGTCCAAAGTACCTTCTGTCCACACACACAAAATCTGCATGTATTGGTTGGTGGTCCTGTCCCCTAAAGATCAAGCTACACATCAGTTTTACGATATAAATACTTGTACTACCTTAATGATAAGGAAGCACCTAATGGACTCCTTGCAGTTCCATTTGCTCATTATTAATACACTGTTTGGACTGGCCAGTTTTTCATGCATGCAGCTTGACAATTGAGCACAGTCAGGCATTTGTATTAAAAACAAAAAATGAAAAAAACAAATTTAATACTTCTTCAAATGGGTTCTGGTTCAGTTTGTTAGTATAAGTTGTCAGAGCTGGTTTACTGAAAACAAAACATTTAAAATTGGTTTACCTCAGGATGCTGTGCAGAAAAATGGGTGAAGGATAACCTGTCTAGACGCAGCCCCACTTAGCAGGACGACCCTCTCGTACTTCCGGGCGCCCCCACCCATGGTGACCATGACACTCATCCTGGTGGCATGCCGTGTGTGTTGGTTTAGCGTTGTCCCGTGTTGTCTTAGAGCGAAATGGGTGTCAGGCTGTCACCATTCACACACATTTTTTTTTTTTAAACCTTTACCAAGGGAGCATCTTGGGACACTCTGTTTTTAAAACCTCCTGAACCATGACTTGGAGCCAGCAGAGTAGGCTGTGGCCGTGGACTTCAGCACAAGCATCAACATTGCTGATCAAGAAATAACAATTTACGTCCATTCCAAGTTGTAAATGCTAGTCTTTTTTTTTTTATTATTCCAATGAAGAAAGACCATTAACTTAAAAAAAATGTATTGCCAGTGCAAAATTTTAGAAATGTATTGTAGTACCCCCCCCCAAATCTTCCTTCTTTCCTTCCTTCTTTTCCGTTCCTGCTGCCAGCCCCATACTTCAGTTTCTGATGATTTTAAGATTATGCAGTGGTTTAAGATGATGAAGTGACCTTCATGCCTACATTTTTACCCACTTTAGCTGTTCCTGTGTGTTTCTGAAAAATTAATGGTTCAAAAGCATTTATTCCATGTGTCATTCTCCTGTTAAGAAAGTCCATTGGTTTTCCGATGGAATAAAATCCACACTTCTCACCCTAGCCTTTAAAGTGTCCCACAGTCTGGCCACACTCTAGCTGCAGTTCTGGCTGTGTGTCAGCCAGAACCGTGAACTTCTCTAAAACCACTTGTGACCTGTGAATATTTGATTCCATTTTCTCCATCTAGAATGCCTCTCCTTCCATTTGTGTTTTTTGTGCTTGAAATATTCAGCCTCAGCCATGATTTAATTACCTTTCTTACTGAGAACTGGTATTTGTATCACACATTTTGCTTTAATCACTCTATCATAGTTTTGCAAATATGTTTCATGTCTACTTCTATTTGGTAAACTACTATCTAACAAGGGTTATTTTGTTTTCTTTGCAATCCCCTCTCTGCTCAGCATCTTGCCTTTCTCATAGCCGACTCATTAAATATTAAACTAAAATCATCGAACTGAAACGTCTATGTGCCTTATTTATCTCTTTCATGATTTTCAAGCTTCCATGCTCAGCACTGAATATTAAATGTTCTGCAATTGACATGACTTAAAAAATACTTGAATTGTTTTTACTGAGGTACAATTGACATATAATATTATTTTCAGGTGTACAACATAATGATTTGATATTTGTATACACTGCAAAATGATCACTGCAGTAAGTCTGGTTTCCCACTATCACCATATAAACTTACATGACATGCAATGCAATATTGTTGACTATGGTCACCATACGGTACATTACATTCCCATGACTTATTTAATTTATGAATGGAAGTTTGTATCTCCTGACCCCCTTCTCCCATTTCACCCACTCCCAATCTCCCTCCCTCTGGCAACTACCGATCTGTTCTCTGCATCTATGAATTTTGTCTTTTGTATGTTTATTTCGTTTTTTAGATTCAATGTATAAGGTTTGTCTTTCTCTGTCTGATTTATTTCCCTTAACATAATACCATCCATGTTGTGACAACAATCCACGTTGTCACAAACAGCAAGATTTCATTCTTTTTTATGTCCAAGTATTCCATTGCGTGTGTGTATATGTATCTTCTTTATCCATTCACTCATTGATGGACACTTTGGATGTTTCTATATTTGGCTATTGTGAATAATGCTGCGATGAACATAGGGGCCTATACATCTTTTCAAACTAGTGTTTTTGTTTTCTTCAGATAAATGCCCAAGGTGGAATTGCTGAGTTATATGGCAGTTCTATCTTTAGCTTTTTGAAGAACTTCCATACTGTTTTCCAGAGTGGCTGCACCAATCTACATTCCCAGCAACAGTGCACAAGAGTCCACTTTTCTCCACAGCCTTGACAACACTTGTTATTTCCTGTCTTTTGATAACCATTCTGACTGGCGTGAGGTGATACCTCGTTGTGGTTTTGATTTGCATTTCCCTAATGATTAGTGATGTTGAGCATGATCTTTTCCTGTGTCTTTGGCCATGAGGGCAGGATCGCAGTGGCAGGAGAGGGCAGGGCTGGGGCCAGCAATGCTAACAAGGTACGGGGAAAATGCAGAAATGATGCCTGCCAATGCCTCCATCCCTGGGGAGAGTTCTGACAGATGCTTGTCCCTCCGGCACGTGCTTTAAGTTTAGCTAGTGAAACTCCTTCACATACGGTGTAGGTGCTTTTCAACTTGCTGCTTTGGGGCTGGGTCCGCAGGTAGGTAAGTCTGAACAGTCTAGTAGAATGAAATACAAACCAGGTATAATGAAATTTTCAGCATCTTTGAGTCAGAATTTAATGATATGGTGAAAGGTGATCTTTGAAAAATTTTTGGTTTGATTTGCATAATTCATTAAGTCTCCATATGTTTCCATATGACCTTTTATATATCCTACGAGCTGCTAAAACATTTGACATTTCTTATTTGCTAAGTTTAAATAATTCAAGCAATGAATTTTCCAACCAGTGGCAATTGTTTTTGTCTAAATATCATTTTATTAGAACCAGAATTTATCTTGCATGTTGCTGTTTTACCTAGTGAACATTTGCATAATGCTAAACATTTGTTGTCCATGTTTTTTGTTCACACCCTTCAAATTCTTTTAGCCCTCTTACTCATCAATTGGCCAAGCTGAAAAGATTTAGTTCTTTTCATCTATTTGAATAAATCAGTACCATATTTTTAAAAGAACCTTTCTATTCTTCATGTATTCTTCTTTGTATTCCTATCAACTTTTAGAAGACTGATAAAACATACCTGGAATAATACTCAAGGTGGTTTTAAAAGAGAAATACAGAAACAATAATTATAACAAAATTAAATATTCAAGGGCAAAAAATGGCTTCTAACAAGTGTTCCATTATCAAACTACATAATTAAGACAAACCTGTTCTCTATTACTTCATAGGATTTGGCAGAGGAAGACTTTGAACTGTGAACTGAAGAAGAGAGAGGAAAGAACCATGAGCAGATAGTTTACAGATGTGTTCACTAGGTTTTTGCTAGTGTGCGCTGAAGTCTGAAGAAAATAACTTATAATTGTTCTTTGAATTTCATGTGTTGCTTTATGTCAGCATGCAAAAGTTTCCATTGAAATAATTAATTTAACATTAAATCCCACCTTCCCACTCTTGCTTGTGGATGGAACAACCACACATACTGATCAATATTTATCTTTGACTATCTAACATCTTTTTAAACAATTGAGAGTAAGCACTGGGAAACAGATTTTCATGGCAGCCTGTATAACCTCTGCATTATCGGAGACTCAGACTTGATGTGGTGGCTGCCTCTCACTTTCCCTCCCAAATAAATTCTACATGTTTGCAAAAAAGAAAACACTGTATGCCAAGGTTGTGGAAGCTCGCTAGCGTAAAATTTATGAAGCTTAACACGTAGGAGAATCTTAGGAGATAGTCACCATACATTATGTGAAAAATACCCTCAACATAAATCATGTTAGGTGGTGTTTAACAAAAAATTATTTAAAACAACAAAATATGGATTTTATTATTTATTAAGCCTTTTCTAGGTGAAAAGACATAATTAGACACAAATAAATAACTGGTCAATTTAAAATGAATCAAAATCCACCCACTTGAGCACCTATGTCTTCATGACTGCAAGACTGCTGGCTTTGTCTCCTGTTTTTAAGAACATTTTGCCATTAGAATCAGTTCTCATAATTATACAACAAAGACAGATCCTTTTATTTAGAATATCCCTGTTAAATTTTGTAATTATCACTTTGGGACAGAGGTCAAAGAGAGGCCTGTCTTAATCTTTGTTAAACTTCATCATGCCTGTGAACTAAGAGCTTTCCATCTTTACAGCCCAGAGAACATACTACTAAAAACTGAGACACAACTTCTGTAAGTTGCCTTATTCAACAATCATTTATTACAAATTTTCTTTGTACTTGGCACTAAATTAAATGCTTAGAATACAGGAGAAAATAAAAACATACATATGTGCACACACACACACACACACCCATACACACATACTCCCCACTCAGTTTCTGTCCTGTGAGACTCTCAGTTTAGTCAGGAATATAGATGTAAAAACATATTATTCTAATACAGGCAGAGCCTTGTACACACACTAAAGATTTTTGGACAGTATTTTAAAGAAATGCAGAGTTACATAATGATTTTAAGTTGGGGAGTTAAGTGATTATATTAAAAGTGGGGAAGATAGCTTTGTAGCCCTAAGGAAGATGCATTGGAGTAGGAGAAAGAAGATGTGTTACTTTAATCTTACTGTCTTTATTTCTCTCTTTAGCTTTTATCCGAGGAGAGAAAAAGGAAAGGAAAAGGGGTAAAGCAGCAAGGAGAGCTTTAGGGGTGGAAAGTAAGGTGGCAGGATGGCATAGGAGAGAGAACAGGAAAGAAGTATCAGATAATGGGGGAGGAGGAAGAGATGGGCATTGTGTTCTTGCTGCTGTCCATGTGTCCACGGCCAGATTAAGGGGACAGTGAGCAGGGCACCCGGGCAACTCTCTATTAGGGATTGCTAAAACAATCCCTCTATTAGGGATTGCTAACAACATGAACAGGGCAAAATTGTGGTGGCTGCTAGTTAGCTAAGGTGTTTCCTTGTAACTGTTAAAATATAAATTGAAATTATTTTCTCCCAAAGAAGGCAGCGTTTTGACAAGAAATTAAAACAAACTAAATAAAACCCTCTTTACATTCATCAATCCTGCCCTTAATACAAAATGTTAATTATACCTTTAAACAATAGCAGTTTGCTGGGACAAAATATTATTAGCTTGCCTGTTGCACCAAATGACAAACTTGGCTGGAGCAACCGCATGTCTCTGTCAATCCCTGAATATGCACTTAGATATTTTGTTCTTTCTACAGGAATGAAGAATGGAAAGTGGAGGCCAGAGAGGAGGAAGCTGTTTGGAGAAAGAGAAACATTGGCTTTAGTCTAACCATACATAAATACAAATGCATCCAATATAACTTTAAAAAAAAATGACAATCCTTAGATATTTTGGAAACTAACACATTATCAGATATGTCATTTGCAAATAACTTCTCCCCTTCTGTAGGTTGTCTGTCAGTTTTGTTGATTGTTTCCTTTGCTGTGCAGAAGCTTTTATTTTGATGTAGTCTCCATAGTTTATTTTTGCTTTTGTTTCCCTTGCCTCAGGAGACATATCTAGAAAGATGTTGTTATGGCTGGTGTCAGAGAAATTACTGCCTGTGCTCTCCTCTAGGATTTTTATCATTTCTGGTTTCATGTTTAGGTCTTTAATCCATTTTGTGTTTATTTTTGTGCGTGGTGTAAGAAAGTGGTCCAGTTTCGTTCTTTTGCATGTACCTGTGCAGTTTTCCCAACTCCATTTGTTGAAGAGACTGTCTTTTTCCCAGTGCATATTCTTGCCTCCTTTGTCACAGATTAATTGACCATATAATCGTGGGTTCATTTCTGGGCTTTCTATTCTGTTCCATTGACCTATGTAGAGGTTCTTCAAAGAATTAAATATAAAATTATCACATGATCCAGTAATCATACTACTGGGTATTTCCCCAAAGAATATGAGAATGCTAATTTGGAAGTATATATGCACCCTTATGTTTATTGCAGCATTATTTACAATAGTCAAATTATGGAAGCAGCCCAACTGTCCATCAATAAATGAATGGATAAAGAAGATGTGGTGTATATATACACACAATAGAATATTATTCAGCCATAAAAAAGAATGAATCTTCCCATTTGCAACAACATGGATGAATCTAGAGTATAATGCTAAGTGAAATAAGTCAGTCAGAGAAAGATAAATATCATATGATTTCACTCATATGTGGAATTTAAGAAAAATAAACAAAGGGAAAAAAAGAGACAAACCAAAAGCCAGACTCTTAACCATAGAGAACAAACAAATGGTTACCAGAGGAGAGGTGGATGGGGTAACGGGATGGATGAAATAGGTGAAGGGGATTAAGTGTACACTTTTCGTGGTGAGCACTGAGTAACATATGGAATTGTTGAATCACTATATTGTACACCTGAAACTAATATAACACTGTATGTTAAGTATACTGGAATTAAAATTAAAAACTTAATAAAAAGAAGACAGAAGAAGAAGTGTTACAGCACAATCCCCTAGGATTCTGGAGCAAAACAATACTTTCTCTAGCAAAGAACTACTTGATTTTTTAAAAAGTAAAATATGGTTAAATACAATAAACTTTCTTGCTCCTCTTGAGTTTTCTAAATTATATTTGACAACAGAAGCCAAAATTATAACACTACCTAATGTAGGTCTAACTGTATGTAGAAGAAATATTTAAGATATATAAATAGGTATGAGTAAAGGGACATAAAGTTGCTACACTGTAGTCTAACTGCTAAAATGTCATAAAAATAGACTGATTTTATGTATACATAATGTAATACCCAAAGTAACCACTAAAAAGCTATACAAAAGACATACTCAAAAAATACATGAATCAAAATAGAATTCTAAAAAATTTTAAGTAGAACATAGGAAGGCAGGAAAAAAAAAGAAATAATATCAGAATAAGCAGAAAACAAAAAATAATATGGCAGGGTGCCTGGAGGTGACTCAATTGGTTAAGCATTTGACTCTTGATTTCACCTCAGGTCATGATCTCAGGGTTGTGGGATTGAGCTCCATGTGAGGCTCTGTGCTCAGAGTGGAGTATGCTTGAGATTCTCTCTCTCCCTCTCCTTCTGCCTCTCCCAGACACCAATCTCTCTCTCAAATAAATAAATAAATAAATAGATAAAATCTTTAAAAAATAATATGGCAGACTTAAACTCTTAAATATTAATTGTTATATTAAATATAAAGTGTCTTAATGAACAAATTAAAAGATAGATTAGGGGCGCCTCGGTGGCTCAGTCAGTTAAGTGACTGGCTCTTGATTTCAGCTCAGGTTATGATCTCAGGGTCATGAGATCAAGCCCTGTGTTGGGCTCCACTCCGGGCATGGAACCTGCTTGAGATTATCTCTCTCCCTCTTCCTCTGCCCCTCGCCGCTTCCCTCTGTCTCTCTCAAAAACAAACAAACAAAAAATTTAAAAAATGAAAGAGATCAGCAGGGAAGATTAAAAAAAATTAAAAAAATGAAAGATAGAGATCAGCAAGGAAGATGAAAAGAAAATATGATCCAAATATATGCTTCCTACAAGAAACTAATTTCAAATAAAACAGTAAAATCAGGTTGAAGAAAAACTCTGGAAAAGGGTATATCAGGCAAACATTAATCAAAAGATAGTAGGACTAACTATCCTAATATTACATAAAGTAGAATTTAGAGCAAAGAAAATTATCAGAGATAGGTGGACATTACTTAATGATAAAAGGGTCAATGCACCAAAAAGATGTAATGATCCTAAATGTTTACATACCATAAACAGAACAGGAAAATATGTAAAGCAAAAACTGAAAGAAGAAAAGGAGAAATAGATAAATCCATAACTATCATAGTTGGAGACTTCAACATCCCTCTCACAACAGCTGATAGAGCAATTAGACAGAAAACCAGCAAGATATAGTTTAAAGTGCACCATTAACAAACAGGATCTAATAAAGATTTATCAAACACTTCGTTCAACAACAGCAGAATACTCATTCTTTTCAAGTACTCATGGAACATATACCAAGATGGATCATGGGCCATAAAAATAACCTCAACAAGTTTTCTAAAAATGAAATTATGTGGAGTATCTTCAACCACAATTAATCAAGCTAGAATTCATTAATGAAAAGATAATAGGTAAATCTTCTAACACTTGGAAACTAATAAATACACCACTGAATAATTCATAGCTTAAAGAGGAAGTCTCAAGGGATATCAGGAAATACATCCAATTGAATGAAAATCAAAAACTATGATACATCAAAATTTGGGGACATAGTTAAAGCAGTGCTGAGAGAAAAAATTATAATACTAAAAAGATAGTAGAAAAGAAGTAAAGTCAAAATCATCTATGCTCAAGAATCTAGAAAAAGAAGAGCAAAATAAACGCAAAGAAAATAGAAAGAAAGAATTAATAAAAATAAGAGTAGACACTGGAACACCTGACTGGCTCTGTTCATAGAGCACGTGACTCTTGCTCTCTAGGGTCATGGGTTCAAGCTCCATGTTGGGCATAGAGATTACTTAAAAAAAGTAAGAGTATACATCATTGAAATTAAAAACAAAAAAGATAGAGAAAAATCGGTGAAACAAATTCTTCAAAAACATTAATAAAATTGGTAAATTCCCAGCAAGACTGAGAAATGAGAAAACACACAAACTAACCATATCAGGAATGAAACAGGAGGTATCACTCAGACCCTATAAACATCAGTAGGATAATAAGGGCATCCTATGAACAAATCTTGATTATATCTTGACTCTATTAATGTCAATATCCTGATAATGATTTGTGTCGTAGTTTTGTGTTATGTTACGATTGAGGCAAACTGTATACACAGGATCACTCTGTATTATTTCCTACAACGGCTTATATATATATCCAAAATTATCTCAATATAAGAACTCTATTTTTAAAAACAGGCAGGCATATGCAATGCCTTTAATAATTTTAAGAAAATTAAATTTGTGAGGATCTAATATTAAAAATATTTATCACAAAATTAAAAAAAATATAAAAAATAAAAACAAGCAGGTGCTGACATGCTACTGCACCCTCATGGAAACTTTGTATCTATGGGTTATCAAGTGACTCTGGGACTGTAAGTGCTCATCATCCCTTCTTAAACTAAGGAAGAGAAGATATGTATATATACTTTTCGATATGATTTTATTATGTTATTGATATAGAAATACAATTTTATTGGAATATAATTTATTATTATATATAAATAGTATAAAATTCATCTATTTAAAGTATACAAATGAGTTGTTTTTAATACATTCAGAGTTGTATAACTATCATCACAATCAATTTTAGAGTATTTTCATCACTCCCAAAAGAAACTTTTTACCCATTAGCAGTCACTCCCCTAGCCTCACCCCTCTACCCTCGACCCCAATGTAAGCAACTACTAATATACTTTCCCTTTCTAAAGAATTGCCTATTCTGGATATTTCATAGAAATGGAAACATACAATATGTGGTTCTTTGTCACTGGCTTCTTTCCATCATCATGATGTTTTCAAAGAGCATCCCCTGGGAAGCCATTATTCTGTCCCCAAAGATGTTCACAGCAAACCCTGAAACTGTAAATATGTCAGATTACACAGCAAAGGGGATTAAAGTTGCAGATGGAATTAAGGTTGCTAATGAGCTACCTTAAAGTAGAGGAATTATCCTGGATTGTGGAGTGAGCCTAATATAACCACAAAAGTCCTTAAAAATGGAAGATGGAGGCAGAAGAAGAGGTCAGAGTGATGGGATGTGAAAAGGACTAGATCCACCATTGCTGGTTTGAAAGATGAAGAAACAGGGTCATGCGCCATGGAATGTGGCTCCTTCAGTGGCTGGAATAGGAAAGAAAAAGAAATTCTCTCCTACAGAGAATTCAAGGTGTCCACTGACACCTTGATTTCAGCTGGGTGAGACTTCCAACCTACAGAACTGTATTTGTGTTGATTTAATTCACTCAATTTGCATTAAGTTGTTAACAGTAGCAATAGAAAACTACATATATTTTTAATATAAGGCCTTACTGTTATAGAATTCCCCCTAAGTAATGTGTAGCTCCATTCCATAGATTTAGTATGTTTTCTCTTCATTTTAATTCATCTCAAAGTATTTTCTAATTTCCTCTCTGATATCTCCTTTGCTCTATTGTTTTTTAGGATTGTGTTTTTTAATTTTCACATATTTGTGAATTTCCAAAATTTATTTCTATTATCTCTCTCTAGTTTTATTTCATTGTGATTAGAGAACATACTTTGTATGATTTCAATCCTTTTGAATGTATTTATTGAGGCTGTTTTTGGCTATGGCGTATCGTGGAAAATGCCCTAAGTACACTTGAAAAAGTGTGTATCTGCTGTTGTTAGGTGGATGTAATGCTCTTTAAATCCAGGGAAAAATCAGAGTGAACATCATTAGGCAAAGAAATGAAAAGTTGTGAGGTGTACATAAATATCAGAGACTATTTACGTTTGACTCTACTTTTTAGGATCAGTGTGACTATGAACGTAAGTTGTAGATAGACCATGGGGAATCTTTAACAGGGTACAGAATATGGAAATCTTTTTTCTAAGTTTTAAACAAGTAGTGGGTGGGGGCACCTGGGGTAAGCATCTGCCTTCCGCTCGGGTCATGATCTCGGGATCCTGGGATGAACCCCGTGTCGTTGGGCTCCCTGCTCAGTGGGGAGCCTGCTTCTCCTTCTCCCTCTACCCCCCACTTCCACCCCCAGCTTGTGCTCTCTCTCTCAAATAAATAAATACAATCTTTTAAAAAAAATAGTGAGTGATTTTTAAACTGGAGAACAAATGTTCATTTCCTTATTTCTGGATAGAAAACGCTTGACACTAACGTGGAAAAAATTCCAAACTATGGTAGTGAGATTCACAATTTAAGTGTTCCTAAAAGAAAACATATCCCTTATATATGGGCTTTAAAATTAAATTCAATTTGTCAGTGTTAGAAAAATGTCCACTGCTGGTTTCCATCTCTGGCTCCTACCCGTTGGCAACCCATTCTGTGAGAAACTACATCTCACAGAATACATCTGATTTCTTTAACCCAGCCTCCTAGAAATCAGTTTGGTTGCATGGAAATATAGAGAACTTAGTTTGATATATCTAAGTTATAAATAGTAGCGGAAGTTAAGCTGCTAGATATTGTGAAGTTTACGTATTTGTTACTAATCTTTAATATTGAATAGTTTTATATTTCTTCTATAAACTGAAAGTATAGTTTTACAGCTAAGTTCTGAGATAATATTGGTGTTCCAAAAAGTTACTCTTCCCAAGAATCTTTATTTATATGCTTTCTCCATATGTTATCATTTCCAAAAAAAATTTTCTAGTACAGTATGACATTTTTTTTTAAACCAGAAGCATCAACATGGAAGGATATTTTAAAGATGCATTAAAAAATCTCATTGGATTCATTTCAGACTTAGAAGATCTATTTAATGATGTTTTAAAGTTGAAATACAATTTCTGATGTTATTTCTTGGGCATTAAAACTCATTAGCTGGAAGTTGAGGATTGAGTTATTACAATAACAACAGGCACATTGCTGTTCCACTACAATTGCACTCTGAATACGGATGAACTAAATTCTGTGGAACAGCTTTGCAGCCCTGCTGTTCAATGCTGTTATGACTTGGGTTCTGTTCTTGTCATCTCTCTGAACCTTCAGGAAATCACATTGATCTAGGAATACATTTACATAAGTAACCATCATTTGGACATCTATTTATGAATTTTCTAGGCTGATGACAGCTGTGCCTATATGATGCCACTATTTGCAAGTAAAATATATTTTTATCCCACATTCTGATTTTAGTCCTATAATCAACACTACCAGGACACAAACCAATTGCAAGAAATGGAGATTGATATGGTGTGCACCTCCATGGAATCAGTAATATGCACCTGAAGAATTTGGCTTTACAGAAGTCTGTAGAGAGTAAATGCTACTGTTTCCAAGAGAAGTTAATCTGCCCATTATAATCGATCCACCTACAAAGGTAAATAGATGGTTAAGTCAAAGAAAAAAGATACCTCTGTTAAGTCATAATTAGGTCAATCGGGATTAGATAAAAGAAAAAAGTAGTGGTAAGTCTAAAACACATGGTGGTCATAAAATCACAAAATAGAAAGAATGTTCAGTGCAGATTATGGGCATCATTCTTACCAGAATCTGAAAATAATTTTGGAATTGATACGCCCCTTTGTGATTTTAAATGGCAATCAAATGTAGGCATTTTTTTATAACTTAAATAGCATCATAGGGAAAAGAAACAGAGCTAAAAAGATTTTTTGCAGCCCTAAGCACTTTGAAGATTATGGTTTCCTGCTTCGGCTTAAAATCAAAAAAGAAAACAAACCTAAATTATAAAGTAATCGTAAGAAATTGTAAAATGTTCTGATTTTCACCATGAAAGCTACTTCACAATTTTTGAAATATCACAAATCAAGTTATTTCAAAAACATTGGTGATGCCCCACCTTGTTGCATGCTGTTGGTGTCCCTGTGGGTAAGACGAATGGCTGTGCCAGGAGATGTTCTGCCAACTGGGTCTGATGATCTTTAAAGTCCCAACATCATGCTGTTCATTTTGTTGGGAGGATGGGCACATGTGGTTATGAGAGTAGTATGAATGGGGCAGCGAAGAGAAAAATAACAACCTTCTAACCTTCCCTTTGCGGCTGCATTATACTTCTAATGAGAACCACTAGCCTTTGCCAGTCCAGATGAAAACGAGCCATGCAGCAGTTTAATCACAAATTAAGTTGACACACCTCGTTTTACAGCTCTCTACAATATAAAACGCTAGAAATCTGTAAAAGATGTCAATTTTCTGTTTTCAAATTTTTTTTCAAACATGTTCATGAGCATGGGTATGTAATTTAATAACATATGGCAATCAGATTTTAAAATCCAAATTGATTTGCTCTCTACATATATCAATCAAGTCTAGAACATGCTCTTTTCTTACGAGTTTTTGGTCTTAAATTTCTCTTTTCTGACAAATGAGACACTATTCAAATCTTACTAATGAACCTAATATTTTCCCATTGAATTGGACAGATTAGTTCATTGTATTTTAAAATGAAAATAATTTTGGGCGCCTGGTGCCTCAGTTGGTTAAGCGACTGCCTTCGGCTCAGGTCATGATCCCGGAGTCCTGGGATCGAGTCCCACATTGGGCTCCCGGCTCGGCGGAGAGCCTGCTTCTCCCTCTGACCCTATCCCCTCTCATGCTGTTACTCTCTCTCTCTCAAATAAATAAATAAATAAAATCTAAAAAAGAAAATAATTTTCCATGGGAAAATGTGTGAGATTTTAAACCTCCATAGTGTATATTCACGTACTTTCAAAACCCAATTCCTTTTGGCTTACAATGTGAAAATTAGCTATTTTTGTTACATAATTTGCCTGGGCAGGAATGCGCACTGAGTGATAGCTGTTATGTAGTTGATGGCATCCAGGACCTGGGTCAGAAGATCTGAATTCCTGTCTTTTTCTGGCATGTTCAGCTGTATTTATTTGCATGGTAACAGCCACTTCACTCAATTTCCTTCTCGGTAAAAGATTAGTAAGTGCTAAAGTAACAGTAGCATGATAATGATTTAAAAGGGTATAGTACAATTCACTCTGAAAAACTTGAGCATCCTAAAGTCTGGGGCGGAGGGGATTAAGGAAAAATAGATCTTGACGGTGGGAATAATGGGCTAAAATTAAGAGAAAATATTGCTGTATGTTGGACTCTGCTTTAGTACAGAATAGTGAGTCTTCAATTACCTGATTATATGAAAAATACCTAGGGTTTTAGTTAACCACTGCTTGCCTGTAAGTGAACGGTGTGATTTAATTGCTTAAAAAATCATGAAAGCTCTTATTGTATTGGTGGCCATATTGAAAACAACGGAGGCCATTATCTCAAGAACTGGGATGTTGCCAGAATCACCGCAGCAAACTTCTAAGTGGTTAAATGTTTCCCTGCCTTTATTAGTGCCTGCCTTCCAATTTATTTTACACAAGCACAAAAGGGTATGTTGAAATTTTAACATGAAACTTTCTAGCTTAAAATCAGTCCGTGGCTATCGCTGTAGGCAAAAGTGTTCAAATTCATCAGCATGACATACGCATTACCCAGGGGTAAGACTCCTGTTAATCTCCTGGCCTCATCTGTACCCATCCCCTCTGCCCCCTCATGCTGGACACCAGTCATGACAAACTGTCCTGTCACACCAGGTTGTCTCGGTTCTTCACCTCTTTACCCGTAGTGCACCTTCTGCCAGGATTTCTCCTTATCCCATTCCAATCCTTACTCTTGATTCAGTATCCTTGGAGTAATCCTTATTATTTTTTAAGATGCAATTTAATCATCATGTGCTTTAAGAACTACTCTGGGTTAAGTGATCACTCCTATCTTTTTTTTAAAGATGAGACTTTATTTATATTTATTTTCTGTGGTAAGAACACTTAACATGAGATTTAACCCTCTTAACAAATTTGGAAGTGCACAATACCACATTGCTAAGGATAAGCACTCTATTGTACAGTAGATCTCTAGAACTTGTTCATCTAGAATGACTGAAAGTTTACACCCACTGAACAGCAACTCCTCGCTTCCCACACCCCTCAAATCCCTGGCAACCACTATTGTATTTCTGCTTCTGTGAGTCTGACTATTTTAGATACCTCATATATGTGGATCATACTGCATTTGTCCTTCTGTTATACCCTGTCCTAGTGTTTATAATACTTATAGATCTTTTTCTGGCTATTATTTTGCAAGACATTGTAGATGTCATGTCTGTCTTGTTTCTCATAACCCTAGAATCGAGCTCATTCCCAAGCACACTCATGGTGCTAAATAAATGTGTGTGTGTGTATGTGTTTTACGATAAATGATGAATATGTATATATATGAATATATATGGATATGGATATATACGTATATATGTGAATGTGTGTATGTGTGTGTGTATCTCCTATTGAGCAAGAATGGGCAGAACCAAAGAGTGTAAGTTGGACAGAGTAAATTGTGCTGTAAATTTTCAAAAATAAAAAGTAAAAAGATTGGATAATCATCTAGAAGTTAAATTGTAGAAGAGATTGCTTTATTGGATGAAGGATTGGAAAGAATAATATCTAAATAATAATGACAAAAATGCTGTAATGATTTTTTTTTTTAAAGATTTTTTATTTATTTATTTGAGAGAGAGAATGAGATAGGGAGAGCATGAGAGGGGGGAGGGTCAGAGGCAGAAGCAGGCTCCCTGCCGAGCGGGGAGCCTGATGCGGGACTCGATCCCGGGACTCCAGGATCATGACCTGAGCCGAAGGCAGTCGCTTAACCAACTGAGCCACCCAGGCGCCCCAAAAATGCTGTAATGATTTTATTCATATATTGCCTCCCACAACAATTGATGAGTGCTTGTATGTGCCAGACTCTGCTAAGCGTTTTACATAGCTGTTCTTATTTACCAGCCAAAATATGAAAGCAAGTTCGGATATATGAATCGATTTGCCCTTGTTGTAACATGATTAAATGAATGAAAAGAAATTCAAACTTAGTTTATCGGAGTTCTAAGCTTTTGCTTTCCTACTTACTTTACTCCATATTCTTCTCTGCTTCCTGCATTCCCGGGGCAGCTGAGAGGCAGGACCCTGAGACCTCGGTATGTTGCCCAATGACTTTGCAATACAAGAAACATGAGGGCCAAGGCCTAGGCCAGTATCAAGGGAACAGGAAAATCAAAAGGGCACCATGAAAGTAAGATAGATTCCTAGTACCCAAAGATCGTGGGGAAGGGGGACAGGAGCCGAGGTTCATCTCTTTTCACCCTCTTTAAAAACAACAATGATAATAATAACAACAAAACCTTAAGTTATTTTACTTACAGATTCAGCAACAAAGAGCTTTCCTTGATTCTTTCATCCCTTTGGTACCATACCCAACTCCACTCATTTTACATATACTCTCTTGTCTAAAAATTTTTAACTAGCAATAAAGCTTTTCAGTTTATATAACATATAAAAGTTGGAGAGTTATGCCTTGGTCCCAGAGTGACCCCCAAATTTATTGCATTGTTAATATCCAAAATGCTTTTTTGTGGAAAGTAAGACGATTGTTAGACTATACCTCATCATTTCCTGGATATGTATATAATATATTTGCTTTCCTACCTCTAGTTTTAGTCTGGAGCATAAACTGGGGTCAAACTTCGGAAATTGTAAGGAGAGTCCATTAAAATCCTCATTCTTAGACCATTAGACTTAATGAAAATGAATATTCCAGATGTCATCATTGCCACTCCAACAGTGGCAAGGAATAATATGCCTTGCAGATTGGAGAGAAAGGCTATATAATTCAGCAATACACACTCAGTCCTAGATCTGATTACACAACCCTCCTCTAGGAGTTCTGTTCTTCCCTTCCCCATCGGACACTCTTTGCCATTCCCATCGCTCCCTTAAATTACACCAATGCTTACCTTCATAATAAATTTTACCAGAGCAGGGCTGTTTCTTTCTTTTTTTTTTTTAAAGATTTTATTTTTAAGTAATCTCCATTCCCAATATAGGGCTCAAACTCACAACCCTGAGATCAAGAGTTGCATGCCCTACTGACTGAGCCACTCAGGCATACCCCTACCAGAACAAGGTTATAATATAAATTTGTTCTTAGTATACTCCTCAATGTTTAAAAACCTTCTTCATTTTTTATACTCCAAGTTATATTGACTTCAGTTCAAACTAAATTCTGACCCATTCTGAGGTGAATGAGAAAAGGAAAACGTGTCTTCTACTTCTCAATACTTTATAAATCTTATCATGGGTAATATTTCATTTTCTGTCAAAGAACGTTTTCATTAACAAAGTGTGACTCGCCAAATATCAAAATGCTTTTCTTAAAGCATTTATAACAGATTTACTTACAAAATTCTGTTTAATGTTTTCTCATTATGAGACCCTGGTGTCAGAAATGTTATTTAATTCTTTTGGTGGTGGGGTGCCTGGGTGGCTCAGTTGGTTAAGTGCCCAGCTCTTGATTTCTGCTCAGGTCATGATCTCAAGGTCATGAGATGGAGCCCCATGTTGGGCTCCATGCTGGGCGTTGAGCCTGCTGAAGATTCTCTCTCTCCCTCTGCCCCCCTAGCTGTGCACTTGCAAGGGCACTCCCTCTCTCTCTCTCTCAAAAAAAATTCTTTTGGTGGTGTGTGTGTTTATGAATATGTATATTATATAAATATATAATCACATAATATACAACTAAATTATAGTTATGTAAATATATAATACTATAATACAGACATATCCATTCTATCTCATACTTCTCAAAATGATACTTCACATCCACAGATCAGTCTTCTGATAAGCATCATCTTTCTTATTCATTGACGTAATATTTGAAAATATATATATTTTATATACTTATATAACATATATGATATTATAGAGAGAAAAATTTAAAAAACATATAAGAATTACAATCCTGCTTTAGCAGCTATGGATGAAATGCAACAACTAATATAAAGGATTTCAATTTGATCTTACTGATACTGTGATCTTTGTGTCATATAATAATGTTCTGAATTCAGTCCAAAAGTCAACATCTCACATGATTGTTTTTGTTTTCATGGGCCACAGTTCTAGCTAAGAACCTCCAAAGATCATCTATAGATGCAAATGGAGCTAAATAGGGAAACTCTGGTTTATTAGGGGAATCTGTACCTGACAGCAAAGAAGTATTCTTTTTCCTAACAATCTAATATCTGTCTCAGTCAAACCTGCAATCTGATCAATTAACCTACAATAAAGGAGGACAGAGAGCCTCATTTTACCACGAAGTATCTGGGTGTAGCCTTCCAGTGTACACTGTTATGGAAAACAAAATGTATATTTCTGGATTAGAAATGTGATGTGCTCTCTTTTAGGTTCTGACCAAAAAAGCAGACATGAAAATAGGGCCAATTCTGGGGAGCTTCACTTTTGTTGGGATTAAAATCATCAGAGAATAAAAGTCAGATGTAAAAATATTCTTTGACACCTTAGGGTAACACTAGGGGTTACTGAAGATAGAAATGTATATGCTCCAGAAGACCCATAATTCTGTCCCCCAAAGAATTTGGAACTTTTTTTTTATATGGTAGGTTTTAGTGCAGAATAATAGAAGCAAACAAATCTCTTTTCTAATCTTTTAAAGATAGTTCTTAAAAGTGTATGTTATTGAAACCTGTGATTATTCAGTATATTAAATGTAAATATATACCTAAGAATTTATATTATTTGCATTAATTATCAAATTATAGTAATCCAAAGATCTTTTTGAATATTTTATAATACTTTAAAGGTTCTGTGTACACAAACATTAAGATTTTTCCTCGAATTATTTCACTTAATAAACTTATCTAAGTATCCATTAGACATAAGGCATTCTAGGCTGCCAGGAAAATAGATATATGATCACCCTCAATGAACATATAGCCTACTCAAATCAGTTATATGAAACTGTCTTAAAATAATTACTCATTTAAACTAGATTTAGAGAGATAACATAGTATTTCATCCTTTGTTCTTAATGGATAAACCTTCATAGAGTTTAGTGGCTGATTGTTGCTCTTTCTTAAAGGCCAAAGGTTCATGTTTCTAATCTTTCCCGTCTCCAAGTATGTTTATACACGAACAGTTAAAAGATATGGAAATGAATTTCAAAAATGTTGAATCCTTTAATTATACCCTTGAAGACAGTCCAGACTGTTCACCCTTAGATGACTAAACACATGCCTGGAATAGAGGCTGACATAAACCAGCCCTCATTTTTCTCCTCAGCAGCAGCATCATCTGTACCAAGTCTACCTCAAATGGGCAACAGCCCATCTTCTCTTTTTGGTCACCCTCTTTCTTCCATCCTCCAGATCCTCTCTGATTACAATAGTTTGCTTTTGAAACCACTGGAAGGATGTAATTTATAGACATACTTTATAGATATTTAGATATTTTAATTTTATTTTCTCAACATCCTGAAATAATTTGCTAACCTGTTTTTTTTGTTTGTTTATTTGTTTTTCTTAGGTAATCCAAATGTCTCCAAATCCTGTGTCTTTCATCTAATGTAACTGTATGAAGTGCAGAACTCTCTGCCATAATTCAGAAGATGACCAGAACACAGATCTTTTTCTTGGTCACTCTTGTCTCCTGTTCTGAACCTCTGGCTTCCTTGAATCACCACTGCCTCATTGCTCACTGTTCACAATGGCTGCTTCCTTGCCCTGCTCGTGCTGGCTGCTTTCTTGCCCTGCTCGTGATGGCTGCTTCCTTGCCCTGCTCATGCTGGCTGCTTCCTTGCCCTGCTCATGCTGGCTGCTGTCCTTGCCCTGCTCATGCTGACTGCTGTCCTTGCCCTGCTCATGATGGCTGCTTCCTTGCCCTGCTCTGCTGGCTGCTTCCTTGCCCTGCTCATGATGGCTGCTTCCTTGCCCTACTCTGCTGGCTGCTTCCTTGCCCTGCTCATGATGGCTGCTTTCTTGCCCTGCTCATGATGGCTGCTTCCTTGCCCTGTTGGTCCCAAGTGTGGACATCAGTCACTGTGTAAGGCCCCATGAACACGGCCAGTGTGTGTGTTAGACTTTGGAGATGATGGAGGAGAATCACAACACAGGACATAAAATAATTTAAAATAATAGAGATGTCATATTTCTTACATTTTTCAGCCATTCTCATAAAAGAACTCTCTTTTGTGCTTGCCCCTCTCCTTAGGCACAGACATCTTCTGTCTCCAGGGCCACAGAATTTGAAAGAGGCTCACTGCTTACCATCTCTCCTTCCCATCCCACTAACCAACAACTTATAAAATAAATCCCCATGCAACAAATCAAACAAAAACAAACCATTTTCTCTCTAAGATTAACGCCAGTTACTTCACTACACAGGGAATGTGTGTATTTTCTTAACCTCTCCCTATAGATTCTTCACTTCCTATAACTGAGAAGCCTGCTTAAGAGCTTTCCCAGAAGTGAATTTTGTCACTACATAAGATGTAAGGAATTATACAGGTGGTGCACGGAGATTTATTAAACAACATTTTTTTTCCTCCTCCTTTCACATGACGTTGCACTTCTCTATTCGCAAAACCTCTGTCTCACTTTCTACCCAGGAGAAATATACCTCCAAATAATATTTCTAAGAAATAATAATCCTGTGTCCTCTGGGAAGGGAAAGTAGCAAGCAAACCATCTGAAATAAAGGTTGGAAGAGGCATTTGGAAGAGGCAGGCTGGCCTGGCTGGGAGAAAGTACTAAAACATGATGCAAGGGAAACTCAAGCTTCATATTGGGTTGAGAGCTTTGAGTTCTTGTATTTTTTTAAACTAAGCTAACAAATATATGAATATATCTACAGGCTTATTAATCTTTTGTCTTTGAGCCAACTGTTGAAAATAAGTCCTTGGCAATGATCTATCTGCTTCAGTCTCTGTGTGCCAACTTTACCTCCCAGCATTTCCAAGCCAAGATTATCACCAGACCGAAGGCAATACCTCCTATCCAGGTCAAAGAGCCAGAATCACTAGAAGTTACTCTAGGCTCCAGAATCCTCTCTTCTATACCCATTTATCTACACATTCTCCCAGTATGTGGGACACTCCTTCTTGTCTCTTTCCATTTCTCCCATGAAAACCATCCCTCCTCTGTTTCCTAAAGCATACTCTTATGTTGGGGGAGGAAGCATATGGGTAAAGGAGGATAAGAGGGAAGGCTGCAATGCTCATTGTCCCTTTTTTCCTAAGATGGAGATTTTTACTGTACTTTACAACATTTTCCTGGCACTAGTAGGTTTATTATTTTCATGACAACTTTGTAAAATTGCATTTCTAAGGCAGTTTATCACTGTTTTTTATTTTATGTTCTTGAAACTTTCCAGAACTATTAACCAAGGAGACTTCAGTAAATGGAGTTAGCATTTGGGCCCTACAAAGAGTCAGAGACAAAAATAGCGGTACTTACTTGGTTTGGTCAACAATATTTATACAATACTTAACCGTCTGGGTCCACAAGATAAAGGACAGACATTTAACTGTTCATAATAGGGTCAGGAAAACTAGGCTTGTAACAAGCTTTTTGGTCCTTGCCACTTGCAGGAACACACAGTTCTCAAAGGAGAACTCTGTATTGAATTAAACTTATTGACACACAAAGTATGCATCATGTAAATATTTAATTTCATAACTACATAGTCCTCATAGTGAACCTTGGTCCCCATTCTTCACAAGGCCACATTAGAAAAGGCAGAATTACAAGCTCTTTTTTTTTTTTTTAAGAAAGAAGTTAATAAAGTAATAAAAGTGAACTGAAGAAGCCTGACTTATAGTTTGGAGATCATTGCAGAGATAACTCAATTTTTTTGAACTTTTAGAATGTAGGATTTATGCCTTTTTACTTTTCTGAAATTTGTGAACTGATTTTTGTTTTCCCAGGGAGCTACGTGGCATATCTTCATCCACGGATTCACTTTTGCCCTTGGACTCTTTCTCACCCTTCCCTTCCTTAGGGAGAGAAGAGAGAAAAAAAAAAAAGTCCTGTTTTAGCCAACTGGCTTTATTAAAGCTTTCTCATCTATGAGGCATGAGAATATGTTTGCAAATCTGCTTCTTTTCTGATTGGCAGCGAGAAGTACAATTGCTCTTTAATTAGAACCCTCTGAGTCCCATCATATGGTTTAATCCAGGTGTTTAACCCAACTCAAGTCAAGTGCCAGTTGAGGACATGGGTCAACTGACAATTTTTTTTAATTATCAGACAATGCAGGATTTACACCACAGTTATTTTCTTTGTTGATATTAGAGCAGAGGATGGGGAAGTAATGGAGCGGGTATACTGGAAATCACAGCAGACTTGTTCATGAAATTGAATGGTTAACCTTAATTCTGACAAAATTTATCTGTATGCATCTGAATATATCCTTTAAGATTACAGGAACTCGACTGTGTTATCTGTAAAAATTAGGATACTATTTCTCAAATACTTCACTGAGTAACTTCTAAGATTCTCCCAAGGTCTCAAATACTACAATTCTAATCAACACATAGACAGAGATACACACTTATGTTACCAATAGGTTGGTTATTGCAAGATTTTATGGTTTTGAAAAACCCTTATTTACTTAACACTTTATCAGTAACGTTTTGTTTTCATGACATTTTAACAAAATGTTTGCTAACATTGTCAAGGGATTTCCTAGCTAAGATATAGTCAAGAGATAATCTCTGAAGACTATTTCTTTTCTTGTCCTAGTTCCATCTCTTTGATCTTCTACAAGTAACCAAAAATATCAATGCCATTGACAAATAGAAAAAAATAGTTACATAGTTAATCATACCTCATTGAAAATCACACCATTGCCTTCCTTCCCTAATGATTGTCTATAAACAAAATCCAAGAACAGCGTCTCTTTTTTTCTTTGCGTTAGTTCCTGTCCGTGTACAGAGAACATCAGGCTGTGACTCACATACTGACACATCTCCAGCACAGCTGGATAGGCACAGAACGCATTTCACAACAAGGACAAAGAAAGAAAGGGAGAAAAGTTCGCTCATTTAAAGAATCTATATAGCTTAACTGCTGCAAAAGCAAGATGCAAACTTTTCTAAGAAAACCAGTTCAAGGAAAAGCAAATTGTTTTGTGCTAATTAAAAATTACTTGAATAATTTTTAATATGTAATAAATTCCTTCAAGATAGCTATTCACTCTGGAAACCTCACTCTCACTGAGAAGAAGCAACAATTTATGAATATCGGGAGTGAAGCTCTGGTGACAATTTAGAGGGATGAACAATAAAAGAAAAGTACTCCGTGATAATCTTGGAATTCTTTCGAGAGAAAAATAGCGGTAGGGATAGGTTTCTATGCAGGCAAAAGAAAGAATGGTGTTGCATAAACTCTTCAGAGATTTGATAAATGAACTCAGAAATATCTGCACTCTAGCTTTGAAAGGGCTGAGCTGGTTGATACAGAACAATGTCAAAGATGGCATATTTTCACAGAATTGTCCATGGGTAACATTTCCCTCCCTGTGCAAGTAAGTATAAATGATATTGTCACTCATTGTGTCTTTTGTCTGTGCTGTGTAGAATGTTGAATTAAATTGTTGGCTGGATATAAAAAAATTTAAAAATAATTAAATAAATAAAATAAAATAAATTGTTGGCTGGATAGCTAAATGAAAAGTAAAGTTGTTAAGCAAGTTTACAACAGGTCTATTATCACTAGTAATGGAAGGTCTCATAACTGTAAGAGGAAATAGCACTTCTTCAGAGTGTGCTAACAGAAAAGGCTTCTCTGGGTTAATTTATGATTAAGAAATAGGTGCCTTGGCAAACCCACCATCTGGACAGATCTTGGGTGAGCTTCTCATTCTGACAATGAGAAACCATGCTAGAGTGCCCAGTCCAGCCATATTTACCTTCTGTTCAGAAAATCAGTAAATAGTGTTGCATGTGGAATGAGGGGTAAGATATATTATCTTAACAATTACTGCAGAATTTCTATTAATTAGAAATATTGTTGGAAGAAAATATCTTGGAAGGTATTTAGAAATGGAAAGTGAGAGCAAGTTGAGGGCAAGAGAAAGTCTGCCATGATCAGAGATAAAGTGTAAAATGGTCCTTTCTGTCTCCTGACTACATCATTGGACCAAAGGAGTTCAAACAGTCAGTCTGCAATCCATTCTTTTCTTTTGCTGGAAGTGGAATAATGCTTTTGAGAGTAAAAAGAAGACAAGTTACCCAGTGTATTGCCTTGTACACTGGACCTCTGGTAGGGTTGCTGCATTTGTTCATAGATTATCACACTATTTTAGAAGCTTAACTTCTATCCCTATCTCCTGTCAAGTGGACAGCCTCAACACTAATATTCTTTCTGTATCCTAGCAGAAGGTTTTGGGTCACCTTGGACACGTATCCTACGTTCAATCAGGGCTTGGCACAACTTAATTGTCCTGAAACGTATTCTCATTTGAAAGGATAGTTAGATTGGACTTTATCAGAGTAGTTATGAGAATATATGTATAATTTCATGTATCACTAATTTTATACATGTTATATATTCCTATTTTTAAAAAAAGATTTTATTTACTTATTTATTTGAAAGAGAGAGAGAGAGAAGTGAGAGGAGCAGAGGGAGAGGGAGAGAGAGAATCTTGCTGAGTGTGGAGCCTGATATGGGCTAGAACTCACAACGCTGAGATCATGACCCGAGACAAAATCAGGAGTTGAATGCTTAATCAACTCAGCCACCCAGGCGCCCCTATATTTCTATGTTTTTTAAAGATTTTATTTATTGATTTGAGAGAGAGAAGGAGAGAGCAAGTGAGAGAGCACAAGCAGGGGTAGTGGCAGAGGGAGAAGCAGGCTCCCCCAGAGCAGTGAGCCTGACACAGGGCTTGATTCCAGGACCCTGAGATCATGATCCGAGCCAAAGGCAGACGCTTAACTAACCTAGCCACCCAGGTACCCCCCTATATTTCTATTTTTAAATGCTCTTAGATAATGACTAAAGCCCAGTGGACTAGCAATAGATAGATACATACATGCATAGATACATAGATGATAGAGAGATGGGGCTAGTTCAATGACCACAAGAATAATTATCTTGGCTTTATAAAAAGACTAAAAACTAATCTAATGTGTTCCACCTTCTTCACTGATTATTTATGATTTAATATAATTCAAGAATATTATATCTTTGCATAATCTTCCTTTCTAGCCCATGTTAAGGAGAAGTGAGAAGGGGAGCCAATAAATAAAGGGGGATATCTAAAAATGGAGATGAGAAAGTTCATTTGCTTCATCTTCCCCAGAGTTCTCTACAATAATTTAATTAATTTTTTAGTGTCTCTGGGGAAGTAAAGTTATCATACACATGTTTAATTATAATTATCTTGAATATGCCATTTGATAAATGCTCACAGTCATGCATCTTCATTTTTGGGGTGTCGCTAACACTTAAGTTTTAATTGTATAAAATGACAAAAAATAAAACAAAATAATCTAGCACATTATTTAAATCCAACTGCCATATTTTAAGACAAAAATTTTGCACTTCCTTACCATGTTCTCCTTAGCTTTAATACTCTGTGCTAGGTGAGAGTTCACTGGTATTCCCAGTTAATTTCTTTCAAAAGATAGGCAGAAATTTAGTGTTAACAGGATCTTAGAAAGTCATCCACTAGCCTACTTCTTGTTTCAATTTCCTCTATATCACTCACAATTTAGGAGGAAACGTTATTACATTTTGGCATTCTAATCTCTCTCCTGCCATCTATGTAATTCTTGTCTGGCCCATTCACATTGTTTACTACTGTACGGTGTTCCTGAACATTTTGAAGAAATGTTTTTCACCAGGTAGTTATTGTGGGTTTATTTTTTTATTTTTATTTTTTTATTTCTTTTTAGTTATTGTGGTTTTAAATTCACCAAATTAATAATAGCAGTTTATACTCTCCCACTAAGAAATTCACATAATTATATTGGTGTTTTAATAAAAGTTTATATAAGATTTTTATTTGTTGATTAAAAACCACCAAGAATCTCATTCCCTCAGTTTTATAAGAAACAATCTTGAAATGTCACTTAAACATGATAATTTAAAAAGAAACTAACTGGAGTAATGAACGGGGGGCTGATAATAACAGAGTTTTTAATTAATGAGTTCTCTTCTTTAATTTATCCATTCAACAAAAGTTTATTCAATACAAAGTAGGCAATTCATTATATGGCAGGGGAATGCTGGAGGATTTTCATGACTGGGCTGGCTAGAGAGATTCTAGCTCTCTTTCACATAAAATATCGTCCCACATCTACTACCCAAAGGATAACATCATGCTCACACCTCGTTATAAGAACATACTTGATTGGAAATTATTTCCTCATAGAGGAAAACTTATGTTTATTTCCAACAAATGAATATAATATCTGCAGCATTTCTACCAAAGGAAAGGGTGAGCATAAGCATTAATCTGTCCATATGGTTAATACATATGGACAATTAAACCCAGTGTGTGTGTATTTTTTTAAAAAAAACATGTGCTTCCTAGATGAATGAGAACATGTGCTGTCAGTCAGTGGAGGGTGATGTCAGTGTAACACAAGTTCATGTGGGTCCCTATGAAATTTTTCCTAGCACATTAATTTATATGCCATCACTGAATCACAGCTGAATGCAAAGGGCACTAGAATAGTTAAATGCACGAGACCACAGAGAGATACGGTGCTGTCCAGGAAGCCCATTCATTCCTCGGTGTTTCTCTTGGCTCAGTTTCATCGTGTGATCAGGTTGAGAACTGCTTTTTGTGCAGCTCTTTCTGATTATTTGTATTTTACACTTCTTTATTTAAAATTTGATTTATTTGAGAGAGAGAGTGAGAGAGAGAGCGAGCACAAGAGAGGGTAGGGTCAGAGGGAGAAGCAGACTCCCCGCTGAGCCGGAAGCCCGATGTGGGACTCGATCTCGGGACTCCGGGATCATGACCTGAGCCGAAGGCAGACGCTTAACCATCTGAGCCACCCAGGAGCTCTGTATTTTACACTTTTTTTCACACTTCAGCAGGCTAAGCCCTTCTTATACCATCTTTTATCCATCCACCATCATCTTTTTAAAAAGGTAAAACTTTATATTTACAATAATTTTTCTTTCCTTATTAGTAATTTAAAATCTTTTAAAACTGTGTTAGGATTTTAAATAGAAAAGCTCAATGTTAATGTTGTTAATGATATGGATACAAATTTTAATATGTTTTAAGTGTTTCGCGCAACTCTATTTTTCTCATAAACCCACTTATATATAATGTTTAATATTGTGCAATGCAAGATTTTTCAGAATTACATATACTGTGTTAGATCTGAAATATCTCTGCTGTATAATATTGTAAAAAGCTATTATTAAATAAAATATAAAAATTTCTAGAATAATTGGATGTCAGTAATGGCAGAAACATTAGCCAAGTTATATTGTCTGTTTGGATGCTATACAACTTCTGGATAAAACACTATTCCCATGAAATAAATGAAAAAATAAAGGTCTTTGAAAAGAGATTTACATCAAAGTGAGGGAAAAAATTAATGGGAAACTTTGTATGATCTGCTTCTAGATAAGTGAAAAATGGCTGGCTACTCATCACATAATTGGGAATAAAACTACAGGTTGTCAAAAATAATAAAATACTACTTTCACTATAGCTAAACATGTGTTTATTGAAACTTGAATGGTCTCAAGCATGATATATGCAAAATTATAAGGATGCCGGGCATATGGTAGGTGCTCAATTAATATTTTTTGAATGAACAAAAAGGCCAATATGTATCTCTCCAGTTGATTTCTTTTTTTGGAAAACTCTACCAGATTATAAGTCCAAGAGGACAAGCCTAACATCTGACCACCCCAGCTCCGTGCCCAGCACATAGCTGATGCTAAATAAATGTATGTTGAATAAATGAGTTAAGACATTCCCTACCAGATCGATCCTGAGAAAGATGATTTTTAACTCTTTAAATCATTTCCTGTGCTTCCCTAGGAGATTCCTACACATTGCCTCAGTTCCTTGACTAAAAAGACATACACTATTTCAGTTAATATCCTATTCCTTCCTTGGAATAAGTTTATCCAACAAACTGATAAAACAGGTTGTGTCCTTGTACATCTAAGAAATACCACTGTCCAATTTCAATAATCTTTCAAATATGCCCTTGAAGATAGTTGTCGTATAATGACTAATGATACTGGTTGTGGAATCCCTTTCTGGATTTGACTCCTGGCTCTATCCTTTGGTAACTGGGCAAAATGCTCAAGTCTTTGCAACTC
Source organism: Leptonychotes weddellii (assembly GCF_054177405.1). Lineage (NCBI taxonomy): Eukaryota > Metazoa > Chordata > Mammalia > Carnivora > Phocidae > Leptonychotes > Leptonychotes weddellii. Next base: position 41,558,352 of record NC_138371.1, on the reverse strand, counting down.
AGTTCTCTTATCTATAGAACTGGAATAAAGTCACACCTATCCCAGGGGATTTTATGTGATAAATGAGTTTATACACAAGAAGTACTTAGCACTAAGCATAACACATAGGAAGTAATCAATAAATATGAGATATAACTGTTATCTTTCCTAACAACACATCTATCTTTGCTCCTGATGCCATTTCCCCATTTCTTGCCGACCAGGAAAGCTTCCTAGGTATCTCTTCCACATCAACTTCTCACTACAGACACCTGTACACTTAATTCCTGAAAGCTGTTGATGAAAAACAAACATATTACCTAATAATAACTTAATCCGTGATTGGTCTTAGGGTATTTTCAATTTAAAAGTTAACGCCTAAAGATGTAATCCTCTTGTACCACCATGTTCACTCATAATGAAGAATAAATAAAGAAGATATTGGTATGTAATTCCCAAAACATTGCTAATTTTCTTCAACTATTTCAATCTAGAGCACATACCACTTTTAGTTATATTTAGAAATATTTGCTCTTCTCCCACACATTTTATTTAAATGATGTATCTCTCTGTAATTATAATATCTCTTTATGCATGTGCTGATTCATATCTGGCACTGACAATGAATTATTAATACGCAGTGAGTCAGGATATAAGCAGCTCCTTGGTTAGTTGTTTCATCCATGTGTTTGCAGTGTGCTAGGTCAACATCATTTGCAGGATATTTGTATATTCATTGGGGAGCCATGAATGCTGGAACTGTTGGAAATATCTGGCTTTGTGTTGTACTATAGAAAATGGAAAATTCTGAGGACAGCTGTGTAATATAAACAACAG
>NC_138371.1:41528269-41557436 GCF_054177405.1 Leptonychotes weddellii | reverse complement strand
AACTGAGGGTTTTAGAGGGGAGGGTGTTGGGGGGAGGGTTAGCCTGGTGATGGGTATTAAAGAGGGCACATCCCGCATGGAGCACTGGGTGCTATACACAAACAATGAATCATGGAACATTACATCAAAAACTAATGATGTAATGTATGGTGATTAACATAACATAATAATTAAAAAATACTATTTTCTACTAAAACAAAGCAGGATTCTTTGAGGAAAATGTTTACAAGCCTGGGACAGAAAACATTGACTAAAGTGTCAGGCCAATTTAAGCCTGGAATATCTCTTTATCGAATACAAGAAAACTGTCAAATATTAGTGGAGTCATGTCTGAATTAAATGGGTGCCAACTTGAAGGGACTCTTACTATCCAAATATGGAACAATTTAGTATTAGAAATAATAGTGATTGAAATAATTGAGGCATATCGAATACATAAAAATCTATTAATGTTTAGAATTTTGGACATTTCTAGAGTTTGCTCCAACAATGGCCCCAATTCATTGTTTTGAATAATGATCTATAAAAGAAAAGACTCAAGTGTCTATTCTTTCTTTTTTGGGCTGTTTTTTAGGTGAACCAAATAGTTAATGGGGGAAAGTGTTCTAGAGGGTCATAATTATTGAAAGCAGAAAAAAAATATAGAATTAAAAAGTTATCAATTTAAAACACCAATCTATACACCAATAATCAGTGGCTGCTAAAACCATTAGGGGACAAGTTGATGGAAAACTTTATAAAGAGTTAGGCTGACTACACTTGAAACCACTGATAAATCCTAACATCACTAAAAGTGAATATCTAGATAGTGCTTCCCAATGTAAAACAACATGAAATAAACAGCATTCCATGTGAAGTATTCTTGTTAAAAATTTGTACTTGAATATAATCAGGCCTCTGATAGCAGTTTATAAGAACTTCAGGGGAGAGAGGATCATATTAAATGACTGCATAAAGATACAATCATCCAATTTAGGAATCAGAGGCATTTTTAGAAATCAATATCCCACTTTTGACACATAAAAAGCACAAAAATTTAAGAGAGGGCTGTTATAAAATTAAAAAGACCTAAGACACAAATCATTCAAAGCAAATGTGTCTATTCTAAGGATGGGAAAACCTGACTATATCTGGCAAATATGTTTGCAATACAACTATTATTTTAAACTACATATGTACATATGTAGGTATGTATATACATACATACATATATGTTCATAACAAAGCAAGTAAGTAGATTATGATAAAGTCTTTAGGAACAAAGATTTTCATAGCAAGAATAAAGAGATGGTAATACAAAATCAAAATAATTAAGTACTATTACAGTCTGAATGTTTCCTCCCCACCCCCCCCCAAATTCATATGTTGAAGTCTTAATGTTCAATGTGATGGTATTAGTAGGTGAAGCATTTAGGAGGTGATTAGGTCATGAGGGCAGAGTGAGTAAAGGAGGGGGTTAATGTCCTTATTAAAGAGATTCGAGAGAGTTCCTTTGTCCCTTCTACTACATGAAGACATTGTGAGAAGTTGGCAGTTTGTAACCCAAAAGAGGATTTTCACCAGAATCCAACCATGCTGGCACCCTGATTCTTGGACTTCCAGTTTCCAAAACTGTGAGAAATAAATTTCTGTTGTTTATAGGCCACCCATTTTGTTGTCATTTTGTTATAGCATTCCTAACAGATTAAAACAGTGACCACCATTAATAAAATATATTTTTCCTTTTCAAAGAAATGTATTTCCTAGCGCAGTCTACTAAAAAGTCCTAAAACAATGACCAACTCAGAAGCAGTGATACCACAAATACCCAGGTTGTGGACAAATCCTAAAAGAAACCTCAGTGAATCACACCCTTGTATAACCTCACCTTGAGTGCATGCAGAACCCTTAACTTGCTTCTAGCCAACAGAACAGACAATGATGACGGGATCTCACTCTCATGATTACCCTGCATTTATAAAACTCCATGTCTGGAGACACTAGTGATAGAGATTCTCCTGTGACCTTGAAGAAGCAAGCTGCTGTGATGTGAACTACCTATGGAGAGGGCCATGTGTCAGGGAATGCAGGTGGTATCTAGGACTGGAATAAGAAGCTGGGCCCTTAGTTACACAGTCATGAGAAAATGAATTCTGCCAGCAACCTAAATGAGTTTGAAAGCAAATTCTTCCCTACTTAAGCCTCCAGATAAGAATGCAGCTTTGCTAAGTCCTTGAGTTCATCCTTGTGATACCCCGAACAGAAGAGTCAAGTAAGTCATACCCAAATTTCTGACCTACTATAGGATTTTGTATATGTGCATTTTAATATATATGTAATAAAATACAATTTATAATTTTATTGATACATTATATATTTTAATATATTATTTGTGTATATACAAACAGCTTGTATATAGATATAATATATATAAGGTGTGTATATATATATATGTATATATATATATGTATGCATGTGTGTGTGTGTTTTAAGTCACTAGAGGTAATTTGTCTAACAAATTACCTCAATTCTCTAATTCCCCACCTGTTCCTCACTATTCCCATGCTACCAGCTTCTAACCACAATAGTGACTCTGTGCTTGTCTGTTTAGTTCTGTGTATAAGTAGAATGTTGCGGAGATGACCCCACCTTGCATCACCTGGTTCCCCTCCCCTTTTCCCTGGTCGTGGCCACTTATGGTAGTAGGACCAGTAAGGGGCCTTCCATTATAAAAGACCACACAGATAATAATAATAATAATAACAATAATAATAATAATAATAAAAGTACATAAGAATCCATTTGAAGGAGCTCCCACTGGCTAGGTATGAAAAAATTTTATATAAAGAAAAATAATGGTAGCAATGCAATTAATATAATACATTAAATATATTATATTCTAGGAGTTTAACATGATAACTAAAAAGGCCTTCTTGGCCTTTGCAAGTTATTGTGACAAACATCTCATTTTCCTGAAAACTATTAAAGAGAGAGAACGAAAGCATTTATGTTCTCTTTACTAAATGTATTGTGAGCTAGCCAAATAGTGGATAAGTTAAAACTCTTTTCAGGAGCATTCTAGCTTAGTAATGCGAAGGAATGATGAAATTAGAATACAAATATTTTGTAATCCTTAATGAAATAATGAATCTAGGCCATCATCATCAACAGCTGCTAAAAAAACAGGTGAAAAGCTGATGGCATCTTTCAAACAACAGGATAAGGCTGATCACCTAAACCCACTTACCAGTCCTAACATCACTTTAATAGACAGACAGCCAGACACAATGTCCTTGCTGACGTGATGCAGTAGGAAACTCAAAGCACTACCTATGAGATGCTCTTACCAAATTGTTGAACATGAATTTAATCAAGTCCCAAATCTGTCATGTTTTTTCACTTTTATTTTGTTATAGCAGAAGGCTTTCAGAAAAGTTGCAAGAATAGTACAAAGAATTTCCATAAACTTTTCATCCAGTTTCCACAAATATGAACATTTTGCCACATTTGTTTCATCTTCCTCTTTCTTTTCCTCCTTCTCCTCTTCCTTGTTTCTCTCTCTGTATGTGTGATTATATGTATAATACATATGTAGATATATTCACACATATATGTATTTTTCTAAACAATTTGAGAAATAAGTTACACACGTGACACTTTACACCTAAACACTTCAGTTTTCTCTAAAAACAAGGACATTCTCTTACTTATAATGATCAAAATCAGGAGATAATGATAACATAATGGTATGAACTATTCATAGACCTTATCAGATTTTGTCAGTTGTCCCAAATATTGTCATTTACAGCACAATAAAATCTCTCAGTATGCATAGCTTCTGGTTTTCATGTTCTTTAGCATTCTTTAATCTGTAACAGTTCCTCAGTCTTTTGTGATATTAGCATTTTTGAAAAGCATAGTTGAGATGTATATTGTTTTTGTAGACTATCTCTGAATTCAGGTACCTTCCATTATATGGGAAATACAGGAGACGGAAAAACATGTTTTAAAACACTGCAGGGGGCAATTCAGAATATGAGAAATTCCACAAGACAAAAGATCCAGTTTCTTCCACAAATAAATGACAACAGAATAGAAGGAGTGGTTATTACAGATGAAGAAAAAAAAAAGCAGAAAATATATCCTATTGCAATATGTACAATTGATTTGGATTCTATTTCAATAAACTAACTTTTAAAATACATGTATATAGCAGAGGGAGAAATCTGAAACAATATTAAATGATATAAAGAATTAATGGTAACTTTTAGGTGTGCTAATGGCATCATTATATTTTTTTAAATGTAGTTCTTATCTCTTAGAGATATTATTTATGGTTAAAATGATAACATGTCTGGTATTTGTTTTTAAAAGAATTCTAGTCAGGGGTGAAAATGGTAGGCATAGATAAACAAGAATGCCTGCATGTTGATAATTATTGAATAGCTTGAGATGGGAGGTATTTGGGGATTTGTTATACAATTCTTTTACTTTTATGTGTATTTAAGTTTCTAAAACTAAACGTTAGAAACAAAAAAAACTGAATGCCTTACTATGAGACTATTAGGTGATCAAACTCCTTGAGCTCATGAAGTATGTGTTATCTGATTCATCTACCCATAAAGTCTGGTATGCCTATTAATGGAAGCTAACAGATGGAACTTAGTCCAAGAGAGTTCTGGAAGCACACATAATTTGCATGAGCTGGTGACTCACATTCCTAGTGGGCCTATTCTTATTTCGATTCCATCACTCTCTCCATTTAAGTCAATGTCACAAATGGCCTCCCAGAGAATTCTTACAACCAACTGACTAAAGAGAAAAATACTTTAGTCCACTTTAGGGTTCCATGCCATAAGTGTTTAGCAGTTGGAAGTGCAATTTTGTGGTGGAAGTGGGATATAAAGGATATAAAGGATAATGGAATCAGAAAACATGCCCTTTGGCAAAATTTTGAGTGTCATATCTTTTATATTTTGCCTGAGATGAGCTGAAGGTAAGATTTGCATTAATTCCTTGACAATTGTTAATGATACGTGTGAATGGTCAGGAACAAAATTAAAGAATGAATAAGAAATTTATGAAAATGTATGGATCTTTCAAAATAGGCTTAGAATTTGAAAACATTTCATTTGTGGATGAGCTTTTTCATAACCAAATGGAAATGAAGAACTGCTATGTGGATGTTAATCCACACTTTTCCCCTCACTTCAGCCCTAGACCCATGGGCTCATGGTGGCAAGGATGGTTTGTTTTAACTAGAGGAGCTTAACTAGACATTTGCTGTTCTTTTTTCTTTTTCTTTTTAAAAAATTCTTAATATTCTAACCCCCTGTTATGTGGGAATTCCCCATCTTACAAGTCTTGTTGGCAAGTAGAATGTTCTATTGTAAAACCTGAGAATGCTGCTTGCTTTACAAGTCCCCTTGGAGGTAAGGTGCAAACACAAGACCTAGGTCCGCTAATAAGATATGCTCACCTCAGAGTTTGAATTAAGAGCTAGTGATGCAAAGACTGGAACATATCACCAGGAGGCCATGGATAACAGCAAGGTTTAATCCTTTGATCAGCAATGGTAGAGGGTCTGATGGTCGAATCCAAAGTCCAAAATATTCAGAATGGGTTTGTGTGCAAATTAAATGAACTTTTATGTATGATTGTGTTGCACAATGTCCTGACTGATTGTGATCCTAACAACTCATTTGTGCTACTGAGATATTGATACTGTATTATTAATAATACTTGTGGTTAATTTTTAGGCCACTCAAATCCTGTTCTGTTTCTCTCATTTTCTCTTGTTGCCTCATACTTGATTTCTTTGGTTCTGACTTTTTCTGACTGGTGATCTGGTTGGAAGGAATGTCTAGACTTGGTGTTGCCCTTGAATCACATTTAATTCCATTTTTCATCATCTGAGGGAGTCTTTCTTGTTCCTTTTCTTTAGCCGTTCTCAAAATATATTAATCCAGCACAGATAAAAATTCTGGGTTCCCAATTGTCTATAAAAGGGAATCTAACATTGAAAGCAAAGTGCTATCAAAACATTCTGGTAGATGTATTTTCTCCATCTTAATTTTCATGTATTTACACCATCTCTTCCCAGGTATTTAAAACTCTCAAAGACATTTAAAGTTTGGTTCAGATAGCTTTCTATCTGTTATAGTTCAACTTCAATAATTTAAAAAGGTATGTTCGGGGTGCCTGGGTGGCTCAGTTGTTGGGCGTCTGCCTTCGGCTCAGGTCATGATCCCAGGGTCCTGGGATCGAGCCCCACAACGGGCTCCCTGCTCGGCGGGGAGCCTGCTTCTCCCTCTCCCACTCCGCCTGCTTGTGTTCCCTCTCTCGCTGTGCCTCTCTCTGGCAAATAAATAAAATCTTTAAAAAAAAAAAAAAGTAAAAAGGTATGTTCTACTTACGGAAGAGTTATAAATTTTGCTACCAAAAGAAGAAAACTATAGCAGAGACAAAGATAAATTCTAAAATATCAAAAGGCAAATTTTATTTATGGTATATTAAAAGACAACAAAATACCAGTTAAACCAATGATTAATGTGATTTTAATCAAACATAATGCACCTTTTCTTTTTTCTTCTTTCTATTTTTCCCATTCATATTGAAACATAATCAATGAGCCAATTTGTAATTATTCTAAATAACTGGTCTTAGATCCATTGGTATTAGATTGAGGTTGCAGCCCAATCTAAGAAAGAACCAGCACCTGGATGGAAAAAGAGACTATTACTGAGAATGAAAATAGTATAAGAAAAGACAAGTGACAGAGTATTGACACTGAAGACCACCTTTCTAACTACCCATCTCCTGTCCTATTTACCTTTACCTGGTCACAGACAAAGGGCAGCACATCAAGACCATTGTGTGGCCTTGTACTTTGGCGGGTTAGCAGAGTGTTGTTGAGCTGGGCAAAGCAGCTCAAATTTATTAGTGTTTTATAAACTGGTGATTTCATTAAATGACACACAGCAAAGCAAAAACAAGTAAGCAAAAGCTTTGCCTCCACCCACTTTAACTGAAATGTTACCCTTATTCTTTGCATTCCAAATTACTGAAATACACATATGCTAAATGGGGTAGTAATGGAGTCCTTTTGTCGTGAGCATGGTTTCTGCCACAGATACTTAAGGGATCCCTTTGCAGACCTTACCATGAGTTTGTAGAGAATTTGCCACAAGAGAAAAGCAGTGCTAACCCAAAATAAAGGTGAAATTTTCAGTTTCATCATTTCCTAACAAGCTGCAGTGAAGACCTACTGAATTAGAGGATATTTAGTGACCGATAGCTTTCCTGTTGAGGGTCTTTGACTATGGAAAAAGGGGGCCTCTGTTTCCTTTCTTATAAATCAAATGCAATTATCCCAACGTTTTCCTCCTCACTGAGCACAGAAGGAGATCACAGGGAGCAAATGGAGGTGAAGTACAATACTATTTATCTCTTTTTGCTCTGCAGTAGAAAACTATATTGATAAGCCTTTAACTTGCTGTTTAACAAAGAAACGAGTGGGTGTGTATCTTTTTTTTTGAGGCATTCTTCCTAGGAGTGTACTGAATTCTTACTAGTGCTATGTTGGCTATCTCTAATACTAGATTATATATCGTTATGAATGAAGTAAGTTATAAAAATCTTCTCATGTTGGGTTTCATGAAAACCATATGGATACAGAAGTACAGCTGTTAGTGGACAGTTTTAAACCACATTGATCTGTCATAGGCAGGAAAATATTTTGATGACTAACTGTGGTTGTCTTGACTAAGCATCTCCTTATTCACTTTCTAACTAGTTTCTTTAAAGATATTAAATTAACTTTGAGATCTTCTTACCATGGCAAGTAAGGGGCTAACATGTGTTTTTCCAAAACTCTGTGGGGAGTTGTAATTTTCTGTGGAGGATTTTCCTAAATGTTGAAATGCCTTCCCTGGTTCCCAATGACTAAGTTCCAATTTGGCTTGAATGTTTATAGCAAGATTTTGAAAAACCATTTTTCCCAGAGAAGCATTTCATATTTAACTAATGTTTCTGCAGAACTACGTAAAACAAAGTTTGCCTGAAACTGAATGCTCCCAACATTTAGACCATATGTCTATGTGTGATTCAGGCCGAGGTGACAGATAACTTAGTTCTCACTCTTGGTAGTAAATTTCAGATGGATTGAACAAACCAGACACCTTCAGCTTTTCTAAGTCAGGGAGTCAGGCTAGGAATGCATCGGTGAGACGAGGCTTAGTCCTGACCAGAGTCTGGAAAGAGTCAGTGCAACACTGTGAGCTTCTGGGGTAGATCCAACGCTGACTTAAGACAGGAAATGTGTGCTCCGATGGCACTCTGTCAGACCTAGTTGGGCCTAAGACGTGCAGAAATCACAAACGTACTTGAGGCTTTAGAGCTCCAACTGGTAAATTCAGCATTAAGCCTCTCTTTCCTGCTCTCTGACTTAATAGGAATTCTCCCCTTGGTTGTGTTTAAATACTACCTAGTGTATTTTGGCTTTTGGTAATTAGAAAAGCAGAAGTCTACAATGTGTGCCATGTCTCTGAATTTGAGACTGCAATGATATCATAAGTAAAGGGAGCACCATTAATCACATGGGGCAGGCTAGAAAAGTCAGGAAAAGAGACTTTTCTATAATAAAATCCAGACTAAAATTGAAATGGTGAGGGGAAAATGTTGAAAGAAAAAAGAACTAACTAGTACACTTTCAGACTTGAAAATATTTCAACTGAGCTATTTTAAATTGAATTATGTACATACGTATTATGTATTATATGTAAGGGAAATATGTACATCTACACAGCATACACATAATTAATAGATATATAAACAACATAATTGCCATATTATTATGCTTTATTGCAAGTTAGTACTTAGCATATATATTTAAAGAAAAATGTAAGTAAATATTAAGTTTAGAGAAATGTAGTTTGCTTTAAGTAATACTTATTTTTAACAATCCATTTACCATCAAGGATACTATCTTTAAAATAGTCAACCCTACCCACTTTGCTGAGTTGCAGGTTGAAACAGAGACCACATCAAAGAAGTTACACAGAGGCAGTGATACTGATAAAAGTTGAAAGTAAAAGTGCTTTGATGGTAAATCCCAGACACCTTTCTCTCAAAGAAAACCTAATGTAAATCATGATGATTTGTTGTCTCTGTAATCTAAGAGAATTACTTACTAAGGATGTAATGAAGTAGGAAAATTTATTTATGAACATGTACTTACCAGGAAAAATATGTTTTGTGAATGAGATAAAAAGCTTGAAACAATGGAACACTTCATCTAAAACTAATGATGTAATGTATGGGGATTAACATAAGAATAAAAAAAAAAGAAAAAAAAAAAGCTTGAAACAACATGACTTTGTATGAAGTAAGTTATGAGTTTTATATAATTAGTAAATCCTTTAGCTGTTAAGAGAGTCTGTAAGTGAAAGTGAGAAGAGTGAAATGAATTGAAAACTTAGATCACAGGCATAACCATCTAATTCTTCTTATATAAAGGGGTAATGCATTCAAACATGAAGTGTTTGCTTTGTTTTCCATACAGCTTTGTTTATAAAAAAATAACATTCCAGGTCAGGCTTCCTTCAAAGTTCAGGTTTCCAAACCGATGAAGCAGTATTACTTCTATGAGCATTTAAAATGTTTCACAGAGATCATTATTATGATAATTAGATCTGACAAAGTTGATTCAGTATTTTCAATTGTCTCTGCAAATTCAGTAGTCAAGTCCAAAATATAGTTTAAAAAATCAACCATGCCGGGGTGCCTGGGTGGCTCAGTCGTTAAGCGTCTGCCTTCGGCTCAGGTCAAAGAAATAAATAAATAAAATCTAAAAAAAAAAAAGATCTTTGAGTTATAATGACAATTATCAAAAAATTAAATCAGTGTTTTATTTCTGTAATAAAACCCATCTAGTTATAAGGTGTTATCCTTCTAATATATCACTGTATTTTGATTGTTTTTATTTGGTTAGATTTTTCATGTTTGACCTTAATTTTCCCCTCTTGGAGTGCCTCTGTAAATTTTGATATCAAGATTATGCTGGTGTTATAAAAAAGGCTGAGAAACATTTTTAATTACATACATTTTGGAAGAGTTTGTGTAAGAATAGTGCTATTTTTTTCTTCAGTTTTAAGGAAGAATTTACCAGTGGGGTTTGGAAATTTCTTTTGAGGAAGATTTTTTTTAAATTATGGATTCAATTTCTTTAATAATTATAAAGCTATACAAATTTTCTATTTCTTTTTATACCTGTTTTTTTTTTCTTTCTAGAAATTTATACATTTCATCTAAATCTTCATAGTCCAATATAGGAGTAACTAGCTATTTAACTTTAAATTAATTAAATGAATATATTTTAAAAATTTTGCTTCTTTAGGGGCGCCTGGGTGGCTCAGTTGGTTAAGCGACTGCCTTCGGCTCAGGTCATGATCCTGGAGTCCCGGGATCGAGTCCCGCATCGGGCTCCCTGCTGTCAGCAGGGAGTCTGCTTCTCCCTCTGACCCTCCCCCCTCTCATGTACTCGCTCTCTCTCATTCTCTCTCTCTCAAATAAATAAATAAATAAATAAAAAATTTTGCTTCTTTAGTTATGCTAGTCACATTTCAAGTACTCATTAGCCACAGGTAGCCAGTGACTACTATACTGAAGAGTGCAGATTATAAAAAACTTATTCGTTGCAGATATTTCTATTGGACAGCACTAATCTAAATGTTCAGATTCCAAGGCATACTTTTTTTTTTTTAGATTTATTTATTTATTTGAGAGAGAGAGAGAGCACGAGCAGGACAAGGGACAGAGAGAGAGTATCTCCTGAAATCCTGTATTTTGATATCACTTTAAGATTACATCTTGAGGGGCACGTGGGTGGCTCAGTCAGTTAAGTGTCTGACTTCAGCTCAGGATCCTGGGATTGAGCCCCTCTTGGGGTGCCTGGATCAGCAGGAGTCTGCTTGTCCTCTGCCCCTCCCCCTGCTTGTGTGTGCACACACATGCTCTCTCTCTCTCTCAAGTAAATAAATAAAATTTTTTTTTAAAAAAAAAGACTACATTTTAAATCAAAATGTAACCCTACTGATGGAGATTTCAGATATAATTTTGTTAGTAAAGACGTGATTTTAGCGTAATAGTAGCTAATAATTGTAGGAGGAGGAAATCTGATTATTTTTTATTGTTAAATACACTCCTCAGACCTATTCAGTGGTTGATATATTTGTTTACATATGCACTGTACAAACATACTTCAAGTAAGTGTTTGATAATAACAAAGTTTTGTAGTCTTTTTTTTTTTTTAAGATTTATTTATTTATTTTAGAGTGAGGGAGAGAGAGAGAGAGACGGTGAGAGAGAATCCCAAGCAGACTCCATGCTGAGTGTGGAGCCTGACTCAGGGCTCGATCCCCATGACCCTGAGATCATGACCTGAACAGAAACCAAGAGTCGGACACTTAACCAACTGGGCCACCCAGCCACCCCAAGTCTTGTTTGTATTCTTATTAAAACCAGACTGAATTTAATCAGATTTTATTACATCATAATTATTGATAATTCCAGGAATAAAGAAACACTAGACATTTCATTAAAAATACATGTTTTGTTTTGTTTTCTAAATTAGTTATAGAGTTTGGATTTGTATATTCTAGAGGAGAGTGTTTTTTCAATCCTAAGAGATTCTATAATCTGAGTTATCACAGATATTCCCATACTTGATCCCTGTCATCCCCAGACTTTTGAAATAATTTTCCAGATATTACCATTAAGCATTAGGGTTTTGCATAACTTTAGCTCTTCTGGATCCTCATTTGATGCCCCAAATACTTGTTACTTTATAATATTCAGAGATAAAATCAAGTCACTCTGTATAATTTTTAAGGCTATTTTGAGACTTTCATTGAAAGATTTGTACAGATGGGATTTCCATCACTACCTGACTTTATTGATTTCTCTGGAAAACAAGCCTCAAGGTCGATATGGTCTACTAACACTAGACTTACTGAAAATATGTTCTATGGTATAAATTCAGAAGAAGTTGATTCCATGACTGCTCCATGGAGAAGGAAAATACACTTTGGCTTTCATACAAAGCACATAGTGAACACAGCCAATCTCTTTCTTGCCTCCAAATGGATCCTCTCTAGAGGTAGTGACTCAGCTTGGGCTGCTGGAGAAAGCTGGAATGCCTTAGGCATAAACATTTGCTGTCATTGTCTTGCTAATATAGATGCAAGGCCTAAAAGCATTTCATTCAAGCAGTCAGAAACTTGTCACATTCTTACTTCCTTTATAGCTTTAACCATAAAACTCATTCTGCCAATTGATCCTTAGAGATAAAATGCCAATTGCAACCAGTTTCATTCTTGTTATGATTTATACTGTGAAAATTCCCAAATGTTCTTAGAGAAGTGGAATATAAGATTTATACTCCAATTGAGAATTCATTACTGTAATAGTCATGCCATGTTCTGTGTACTTTCTCCAGTTGACGTGTGTCTATATGATATCAAATTATATACATGGGAAGAGAAAAATAAATTCAAGCATCCATATAACAGACCAAGATAAACTTATTTTGGTGGAGATTTATTATATAAACAAAGACTGAGTTTTGTCCATTCAATTTGGTCAATTTAATATACGGCCAGTAGTCTTAAATTCGGGGATGGGGAAAATGATATATGTCTACTTTTTTATTACAAACACTTCAATAAATTATTATATACAATACTTTTGGAAAGGGACGCTATATAGAAGAACGTCTTACAGAGAAATTTCACTGTATACTTTTGTACTAATTCTGTGTCTAGATCAATATTCCTCTACCTTTGTGCAAAAGCCTTTTTTTTTAAGACTCAGAAAATATAGAAATACTACACCTTTCCTCATGTGTGCATCTTATGACCACCTGGACACTCCTAACTTTCACTAACCATTTTGGCACTGAGCTTGCTTTTTTCCTTTTCAAGTTCCTCCAATGTCTTGGGTGACTTTGACATTCACACATCTAGTGTTTTAGCTCTGGAACATTTCTAACTCCAATATGCCTCCCCTTCAGCAACCTGTTCTCATAACAATGTGCTGGATTTTGTCATTCCTTAGAACCAGTTGACTCTGAAATAGTAAAATCAACTAAAATCTTATATATACAGGGACGCCTGGGTGGCTCAGTCAGTTAAGCATCTGCCTTTGGCTCAGGTCATGATCCCAGGGTCCTGGGATGGAGTCTGCATCAAGCTCTTTGCTCAGCAGGGAGCCTGCTTCTCCCTCTGTCTGCCGTTCCCCCCTGCTTGTGCTCTCATTCTCTCTCTCTCTCTCTGACAAGTAAATAAATAAAATCTTTTATGCCTGAATAGGATAGAACTATGGATAGCTATGAGATTAATATCATCAAATAATCATGGAATCAAAGTAGTGAGAATATGGGTATTCATTGTACAATTCTTGTAGCCTTTCTGAATATTTGAATATTTTTATTATAAAACTTTGAAAAAACAAAAGATACATTGCTAAATTGCTCATCACATTATCTTACTCTTGTCCAAGTTTATTCCTTTCCTTTTATGATCTGGATTAGATACCTCCCTTCATTTTGGGGGACCTTATACTAGCAATTACTCTTGATTCACCTATATCTTCAAACTCTGTCTTTTTTATTACTATTTAAACATGCTCAAGCTTCTCCAATTTTAAAGGCAATATTAAAAAGAAATTTCACAGAGTTTGACTACTGTACATACATCATTTTGTCACTACCAAACTTTTGGAAAGACCCACTGCCTCTATTTTATCCCCTTTCATAAATGATCTGCAATCTGGCCTCCATCTCTAGCACTCCACTGAAAGTAATCTTAAAGTAAAAAGAAATTCTATTGCTAAATCCAGGTGGCCATTCTCCTTCTTTAATTGACCCCTTGGCATCATTTGTCATGGTTAATGCCAGTTTATAAAATGTATCAGTATCTGAATAATAAAAAGTGCTCACTAGGACCTGAGTCAGTCACTCCATTCAGATCACCCTCCTATCCCACTACTTATACAAACCTACCCACCTGTCAAGATCATTCTTAGGTTTTAACCCACTCACAGCATTCTCCTTGAATTTGCCAGGGGAATCATTGTCTTCTAAATTCATTCAATAGTACTTTTAAAATAACATTTACCAAGCAATTCTTGGCTCTGACCTATGTGCATGGAATAGATCAGTGCACAAAAAAGGTGAAGACCTTTATATACTTAGAGCTTTCCAAACAGGAGAAGACAGAAAATATAGAACATTGTCTTCTTCAACCATTTAAAAATTAGCCATACTACCTTTTGCTTGTCCTTGTTAAAAAAGGATTTTATTATAAGCTGCCTGCCTTACATATTCTTGTTATGCATGAGTTTTAAAGTATTGAATTTTAATTCTTTCATATAATTTTCTTTTACTATTTTAAACTCATTTCTTTTTATGATGAAATGCTTTGTATATCTTGTGTCTCTAGTAGATTTCATAATTATTTCATGAAAGAATCAAATATCAAAAGTCATATAAATTTTCATACATAAAGTACTATATAAATGACAGACACTCAAAACATAAATACAAATAATATTTAAGAGAATATATTTTGTATATTTAACTGTTTTGTTATATAACAGTTGGTGTGGGGCAGAATGGGAGGATCAAGGAATATCAAGTACTAAGTGCCTTCTATGTATATCACTCTACATTAATCTCATTTAATCCTTATAATTATCCAATTTGCAAAGGAGAATACTGAAGTTTAGTGGGATTAAGTTACCTGCCCAGGCTCATGCAAACAATAAGTATCAGAGTAAAGCTACAAAGACAACTTGTTTTCACTCTGTCACATTAACTTCCTTGATGGATTCATACATGATTATTATAAATAAATAGGTGAGGGATTCTCCCATTCTTTCTCTAAGCTCTTTCTCATCTTTCAGAAATAGGTATACATAGCTAGTAGGTACTTGTGGTAATAATTTTGATAGCAATGACTTACTATAATGATCTTTAACAAGTTATATAAAATATGCCAACATGCTATAAGAGAAAAACACTGCCCTCAGAATAAGAAGTAAGAAACCTTGATATAGATATATTGGTTCTGGTTAATTAATAATTAATAACTAACTAGTGAGCATAGTACCTATACTTTCTTGAGTTTTATGTTTTGAAATTCATTTTCAAATTCATTTCAGTTTGACATGATATTAAATTGTTTTTTAATCAATCCTATTTATCAAAGCTAAAGAACATCAAACACTTCATATATCTGTCTTCTCCATAATAGTAATGTAGAAAAACTTTTTGTTCATAAATAAGTTCTGAGCAAATATTTCTGTAATAGCACAGCTAGGTAGCAATGTTGGAAATCCCTAAATGACTGCCAAGTTATTTTGCGGCAGATAAATGAAGCTTAAGTCAATATTAAATATTTTAGGCAATGTAAGAAAAAAAACTAAAATAAACTTCCAACATTTGTTTTTAGAGACATGAAATAAAAATTATTTGGGCTCTTGTTGAGTTAACATTGAACAGCTGTCAAATTATACATGTTTTAATTTTTCCATGTAACATAGTCTGAATGAATGTCAAGCCTTGGAGAAAGGGGCAGAGTTTATATCTTTCCTTATTTAGAAGGAAGTTAAGAATGTGGTTGCACCCGTGTTAACACAATGCCATTCAGGTATTGGGAGCAGGGGGTGGCGTTTGTGGAGTTTCATAAGGGCGGAGCTGACTTAGTGATCCAGGATCCAATCCTTCTTTTTTTTCTTTTTTTATAATTTGAATCACCCCACATGTCCTCTATAAGAATACCCACAGCTCATGCTCTCTACATTACTAGAAGACACTAAATTCCACATACCTCAAGTTACTTGGAAGAGTAACATTGCTATCTTACAGAGGAAAAGCGGTAGATAATGTGTAAAATCTAAAAATGTTCTTCCAGAGTAGAAAGATAAGAGATAGATAACAAAATTCCAAAAAACTCCCGCTGCCTACTGCTGCAAGCCTATGAATGCAAAACTAGGGGAAGAAACTTACCGAAACTTACCGAAAAAGAGCCAAAGGGTACAGAGGACTTAGGAGAAGGACATACAAACATTTTCGCAGAATAAAAAAGGTGCCAATGTACTGAGCACAGTTTGGGACTTGAAAGTTTGGGGTAAGGGGCTTAAAAAGGAGTGGGACCACGGCTTGCAGCTTTGGAGAAGTATTACTTCTGGAAGATTCATATATAAGGAGAAGTGGTGATATCCTTTGGCAGTGTGGCTATATGGAGAAAGAAAGAGAAAAATTAGTTCTCTGGGAAAAAAACAAATGAGAAACAAAACATGCAACCTCTCTGCCCCCAAAATTACATTTTACGGAAATTGTGTAAAAGAGGGAAGAACTGACACATGAAGCTCCTCTCAAGACAGGAAAATTCTCCTCCCCACAAAATAAACATGAAACAGAAGAAAACCATCCCACTACATTCCACTATATTTCACAGCACAAGGGAGGCTTTGGGGATTAGGAGAAAATACCTTGAATCGGAAATACCAGGTAGCATCATGTTTGAGCTGTGTGTGTTATTTTCCCTCCTTGATGATTGTATGATTCCTTTTAGAGGGTACTTGGAGTAATACAAAATTAGGCCCACAAGTCTAGTGCTTGTGTTTTGGTCCTTAAGTTTTGTATATTATCTATTATCTTTCTACTCTGGAAGATAATTTTTAAGTTTTAGACATTAGTTACTGGTTTTTCTTCTGTGAGATGAAGCTATAACACTTTATTCTAAAAGTTCATCCTTGGGAGATCCCTCAGGAAGGATGTAACTAATGTCAAATGCTAAAAACCATTCTCATACAATGACTGCACTATGTTGTAACTTTTTTATGTTCATACCTCCAGGATTGTCAGGAATTCAGTCTCCTTCGTTCTCAGTTCCTCTCACTATAAATGGAGGAAGTTGACTTGCCAGTTGGTGTGAATCAGGGGCATACAACAGAAATACTCATGTATACACTGCAGCCAAACACTTAGGATCCCATGTATTAAATGGTGGGGGAAGCACAAGAACGGCCATCTGACAGATTCAAGCTGGGGTAGGAGGAAGAGGGGAAAGAATACTGAAAAAAGTCTCAGGGAAGAAGTATGAATGCTCATGGTCGCTCAAACAAAACCTGAATTCTTTGCTCAAGTTTTTAACTTTTTTTGGAATGTTCTTTCTCCTCATCTTAACCTGATCAACCCCATTCATACTTTGAGATTTAGGCTTAATAACGTTTTCTCCATAAAGATTTCCTGAATCCTCCCATAAGCTAGAATTAAAAGGTCTAATTGGCAATTTTTAGCACATTGTACTATGTATATGATATATATACAATTATGCATTATAATATATATTATATATAATTATGCAATATATGTATAATTATGCATTACTTAACATAATCTGTCTGTTGATTCCAAACCATCTAAGATTTAATTCAGGCATCACTTACTTTATTGAGAATATGAAATATATGCTGGTAGCTTAAAGTCCCTAAATCCCATTGACAATAACTTGCTTGAAGATACAACTTCTGGAGATAAGAAAATTAGTATGCTCATAGGAACATGTATTAAACACTCTATAAATTTTCTAAATTTTATTATCATTTCTTCTTTTCTGTGAGTGACAGTGTTTCTTTCCATTTTGAATAGCCAATTTACTTTGCATCTTACTGATTAGAAGAGCTACTTTAAAAAAATGTAAACTCTGTTTTCTTTGAAGTAAAATTCACATAATATAAAATTAACCATTTTAAAGTGAACAGTCCAGTGATATTTAGTCATTCACGATGTGTGCAATCACCACCTCTGTCCATTTCCAAAATATTTTAGTCACCTCAAAAGGAAAGCCTGTACCTATGAAACAGTTAATCCTATTTCCCCCACCCTTTACCTCTGGCAACTCCCAATCTGCATTTTGTCCCTATGGATTTACCTATTTTGGATATTTCATATAAATGAAATCATATAATATTACCTTTGGCATCTGGTTTCTTTCACTCTACATAATATTTTTGAGGTATATGTATGTTGGGGCATATACCAATACTTCATTCCTTTTTATGGATGAATAACGTTCCATTGTATGTATATGCAACAATTTGTTTATCCATTTATCCCATGATGGACACAGGACTGTTTTCAGCTTCTGGCTATTGTGAATAGCGGTGCTATAAACATGTGTGTCATGTATTTGTTTGAGTGTCAGTGTTCAATTTTGGGAGGTTTATATAGAAGGACTACTTTTATGGTAAATGACATAAGAATTCTTGAATGAGTTTTCACAGATCTAAAATGAAAAATGACATAGTAAAAGAAATATTAAAGCAAAGATTTATCATACCAGACAAGTGTAAGTGAATAAATACAATGATGTTTCTTGCTTCCTATCTCTGGGTTCCTTTAGCTATGCATGTTATCATTCCTTTCATCTCACCTCCCTCACCCTTCTACCCATCTCCATCTCATGTAAGGAGATAAATGGGGGTAAAATAGTAATGATTTATGTCATTTGTCATTGGGGTAAATTTCAAATTTCTTCTACTAGACATTCAAGACACAGCATCTGTGATTTTATGGGACATGGTCTTGCTTATTTTAGCTAGACTACTCACAAACCCCTAGTAGAGTAACTTGTTAAATAAATGGAAATGTGGACGAATGCTTTTTAAATGTATTAAGGTGTTTGTGTTTTATGGCCACTCTGTAATAAGACTAGCTAACTTTTATCTAAATGAGATACAAAGCCATGGATCTCTCTTCCTTTAATGGGCTTATATGATAGAAATAATTGGAATATGGCATGGTTGATTTTTTTTTTTTAACGATTTTATTTATTTGACAGAGACACAGTGAGAGAGGGAACACAAGCAGGGGGAGTGGGAGAGGGAGAAGCAGGCTTCCCGCGGAGCAGGGAGCCCGATGTGGGGCTCGATCTCAGGACCCTGGGAATGACATGAGCCAAAGGCAGACACTTAACGACTGAGCCACCCAGGCACCCCTATGACTTAACGATTTAAAGGAAAAACCATATAATCATCTATGGTTATAGAAAATCATTTACAACTATTCAAATACCTAGCAAAAATCCAAAAAAAAAAAAAAGATGTGCAAAATTTTTACACAGAAAACCACAAATATTATTGAGACAAATTAAAGAAGACCAAAATAAATGGAGATTAGAACACCCAATAAATGTAAAGATGTGATGTCTTCTTAACTTTACTTATGGCTTCATTTCAATCCCATTTAAAATTCCAAAAGGATTAAAAAGAATCTAGGCCAGGGTTCTACAGACTCCAGTCTGTGGCCAAATTTACATGTTTTGTAAATGAATTGTTATTGGAACACGGTGGCACCCAGACTTTTACATACTGTCTATGGTTGTTTTTGAGTTGTAACAGCAGAGTTGACTAGTTATGACAGATACTATGTGGCCCACAAAGTGGGAAATACTTACTATCTGTCCCTTTATAGAAAAACTTGGCCGGCTCTTGGTCTAGACAAACTTAAAGGAGAAGAACAAATTTGGAGGACTTATATTACTGAATATCAAGACATTATGAAATAGTTAAGTAGTTAACTACTCTTATAACATGAGGAGTTTAGCATTATGTGATAGACACAGACAAATAAACCAACATAACAGAAAATAGAGTTCAGAAACAGATACACAATTAAAAGGGCACATGATTTAAGATCAGAGTAGTTGGAACAGCACAATAGTTTGCAATGAAGGTGCCAAGTCAACTCTATAGCTTATGGAAGAAATTTAAACTTGACCTTATCTCATGCACAGGGGCATTGTAGACCTATATATGGAAAGTCAAACAATATAACTTAGAGATGAAATCATGCAAGAATATCTTCATTATTTTTAGCAGTATTAGATAAGGCACAAAAATACTGCCAACAAAGATTAATTGTATGACATTAAATCAGAAACTTCTTTTCATCCTGAACACTATTTAAAAAATCAAATGCATAGCCACAGTGAAAAAAAATTTTAATGTACAAAATAAACAAAGAAAACATATTAAAATATATAAAGAATCCCCAGACACACATTGGAGTTTGTCAACTCTGACATGTAAAGATCTTGTAAATGATCACTCATCCTTAAAAGAAAAAGCTGGACAATCTGACAAATCAACAACTTTTCTTTGATCCATCAGACAACCAAGGTTTCAGGAAAAACCACCATTTCACAATCTGGAGAGATAGGTAAACCCAGAAAGTCTAGGTCAAGATTTGATTACCTGAAGTAGAAGCCCAAGAGCCAGAAAGAAAGAGCACTTAAATGGTAAATTTGGTGAATTGCTGGAGGCTGAGTGTGACTAGCATGAGAGCAAGAGAGCCCTGTGTGCCTCCACCCTTTGGTAGAGGTACCTCCAGAAAGTCCACCAGGTTCTCACCGTGAACATCTGAGAAAAATCCCCTCTTGGTTTGGGAAGAAAGAGGGGAAAAGTAATCATTACGAAATACTTTCAGTGCCTTCTCTACAACAAAAGCCTATTCTAAAGGGAAAAGTACCTTTCTGAGCCTCATCCTAGCTGGGGGAAGGGAATTCCTCCGAGTCCATGACTCCCTCTAGTTCTGCCTCTCCAAGCAGGGGTGAGACAACAAAACATAGTCAGGTATTAGGGCTTCTAGGAAATAGATTGAGAATCCTGCAGCCAGAGAAGGGAGTAAGGAATAGAAAGGAAAAATAAATATCACTGGAGAAAGAATTTGTGCAAGTCACAGCCCTGAGACACAAACACACAAAAAGAATTATTTAATTGGAAGATTATAGAACGTTCCATTCACTCACACCTCACCATTTATAGACTACTCTAACATATTTATAGAATACTCCATCCAGCAATAGCAGAATACACATTCTTCTCAAGCTCCTATAGAACACTCACTTATATAAAACACACCTTAACACATTTAAAAGACTAGAAATCATACAAATTATGTTGTCTGAACACAATTGAATTAAACTAGAAATCAGTAACAAAAAAATAGTTGAAAAAGTCCTAAATATTTGGAAATTAAACAACATGCTTTTAAATAACCCATGGGTCAAAGGAGTCTCAAGAGAGATTAAAGAATGTTCATAAGGAAATAAAAAGCAGGGTGCCTGGGTGGCTCAGTTGGTTAAGCTAACAACTCTTGGTTTCAGTTCAGGTCATGTCTCAGGGTTCTGGGATCGAGCTCCCTGCTCCGCGGGGAGCCTGCTTCTCCCTCTCCCACTCCCCCTGCTTGTGTTTCTTATCTTGCTGTGTCTCTCTCCATCAAATAAATAAATAAAATCTTAAAAAAAATAAATGTTTTCCATATCATACTTCATTTCAATAAAAACGTTTAGTTAAAAAACTTGAAGATAAAATACCAAATTTCATGGTGTAGAATACGGTCCTTATTGTTCGAACACTTAGGGCTCCATACCACCCAAGTACTCTTATTCTGTGCATCTAAGACATTAATATGATCTTAAAATATTTAAAGAGCTGTTTTAGCAGACTCCTACTTTTTAGTAGGAAAAAATAAACTTGTTCGTTTTGAAAGTTCAACTTACATTCCAAGAAGTGATGTCATTTCCTGTGTGATAGAGGAAAGTTTCCCATTTCAATAATAAATGACCGTTCTGTGTCCTCTACAGTATTAGAAAAATATCCTTCTGTAAAATTCTTTTTAGGTTTTCAGTTTCTTTTCACGGTTATTGATGTTCCATTCAGTGTCAGGGGAGGAAGCTGGAATTCCTGTCCGTGGATTCCATGGTTGATTGTAAGCTCAGGGCCCAAGCCCTCACAGTTGCTAGCTTAACTGCCCTGTTTCTGCTTACAGGTGTTCCTCACTCACCTTGATGCACTAATAGAGCTTGACTATTCTTTATCCTCCTTGAGATGACATTCTTTTTTGTCCATGAAGCAATAAGAAAGTATAGAAGTCAAATTACAATTTAATAAATGTAGCAGATCTTTGATGGGTTAACTATGGCAGAGGCGAGGGTACTAATTTATTTATTTATTTATTTATTTTTTAAAGATTTTATTTATTTATTTGACAGAGACAGAGACAGCCAGAGCAGGAACACAAGCAGGGGGAGTGGGAGAGGGAGAAGCAGGCCTCCCGCTGAGCCGGGAGCCCGATGCGGGACTCGATCCCAGGACCCTGGGATCATGACCTGAGCCCAAGGCAGTCGCTTAACCAACTGAGCCACCCAGGCGCCCGGGTACTAATTTATTTTAATTAAAGGATTTTTTTTTAGGTAGTCACAAACAATTGCATTCTTGCATTAATATATAATCACATGAGTTCTAATTCAAATTGTGAATTCTTTTTTT
Source organism: Leptonychotes weddellii (assembly GCF_054177405.1). NCBI lineage: Eukaryota > Metazoa > Chordata > Mammalia > Carnivora > Phocidae > Leptonychotes > Leptonychotes weddellii. Next base: position 41,535,062 of record NC_138371.1, on the reverse strand, counting down.
TAAGGTTTATTTATTTATTTTAGAGAAAGAGAGAGTGAAGCGAGAGGGGAGGGGCAGAGGGAGAGAGAATCCTGAAGCAGACTCCCTGCTGAGTACAGAGCCCAAGGCGGGGCTCAGTCCCAGGACCCTGAGATCATGACCTGAGTGGAAATCAAGAGTCGGCCGCTTAACCGACCGAGCCACCCAAGCACCCCCAAATTATGAATTTTAACAAGAATATCTCTCGTTATTTTGGGGACAGAGTAATCCAGGCTTTTTAAAATTATTTTGTCTTATTTTCGGTTAACTAATAACTGCAAAGTCCTCTTTGAAATATTAAAAGGAAATAATATTTATATGCATTGAATGGATTGATTTATCAAGATATTTTATTTCTCTAGGAAAAAAAGAGTTAATAAAAAATAAACGATCTGAGAAACATCAGTCTTTTTTTTTTTTTAAAGATTTTATTTATTTATTTCATAGAGATAGAGAGAGGGAGAGCACAAGCAGGGGGAGTGGCAGGCAGAGGGAGAGGAAGAGGCAGGCTCCCCGCTGAGGAAGGAGCCCGACGTGGGGCTCGATCCCAGGACTCTGGGATCATGACCTGAGCCGAAGGCGGCCGCTTAACTGACTGAGCTACCCAGGCGCCCCAAACATCAGTCTTCTATCTTGTATTTTGAAACTAAAATGAGAAGAGGGAACTGTGTTTTATGATTAAGGGATGTGGAAGGCTGACTATAAGAAATACTTCATACAATATAGTTTTGGGGCATCAGAATGGAAATGGCAATTTTTAGCAGAAGACGTGTTCTTTCAGGTTGCAAACTGTATACTGAAGTATTCATTGTATAGTCTGTGCCAGGTTTCTTCCATTCAATCAGCCCTAAGCATGAAATAATTTACATATTGGTGAGCCAAGCATGACTTCATTATATAATGGTCCACACCAGCTTTTGCTTTTATTTTTTCTTCTTGTGATGTTAAAGCCATTTCTCAAATATTTGTCTTCCCCTTTTCCTTTCAAATTAAAAATAAGCCTGGATGACTCAGGTAAGATGGAGAAAGAGGCAGTACTGAGTAATGGAAACGTGAATAAACTTGGAATTGGGAAGCTTGGCTTCCAGTCCTGGCATTACCCTTCAGCATTTATTCAGGCACATCAGTCTTTGTGAGTCTGTTTCCTCATTTGTAAAATGAGGGTAATAACTCTTGTTCCACTTACCTCACTGGTGGTTGTGAATGACTGAGGTAAATGTGAAAGTTCTGTGAAAACCTCTTACGTAAATGTAAGGTGTTATTATTACTACCACCGTTTTTACAGATTTATTGGGACTGGATTTCTAAGGTAATGTCCCTGTAGTGGACTCAGTCACTTGACTTACATTGAATTTACTTTTTGTTGGACCTGGAAACTTCTAGAATCTATCCAATATTCTAATCTGTAGAGAATACTTAAAACTTTAGAAACTAAGGAAAGCATCTGCCCTATTTGGGTGAAAGTGGTCTGTGAAAGCTACCCAACCTTCTGTAGAATTAAAGAGAAAAAAAAGAAAAGAAAAGAAAAAGGCAGGGGGAGGCTTCTCCTATGACATCTGAATCACTGGCAATCTCCGTGTATTTAAATGTATTAGACTGGATCAGAGGGGCTATCCCTTGCAAATCTGCTACCAGGGGCACCCGAGGCCATTTGCCAGAACTACTGGCTCTAGTTCAGTTACTTCTATGTACCTTTCAGCTCCTTCTCCCCATGACCTTACACTTTGGCTCCCCTTGCTAGTCAGCACCACTCTTCAGGCTCTCCCTTTTCCAGACTGTAGCAGTGTTCCCCACCCTTCTTTGCTTGCTTCTAAATGCCAAAGCTTTGAGGTTTCCAAAAGGCAAACACAGCCTGATCCTTCCCCCAGTGGCTGCTTTTGAGTGTCTCAAACCATTTGTTCCATTTACTGGACTTGGAGACACCAGAATAAAGAAAACTGATGGGAAGGCTCCTGGAGTTTTAAAGTGGGCTGACTCATGTGCCCTAGGTCACACTGACCTTCTGGAGTCCTCAGCACTCTCTTGATGCACCCTCAGATCTCTCTGACCAGTTGCCAGCTGCATTATCAGAGAAGTAGTAATCCATAGTTTCCGGGAGACTGGTGCTGCCCCCACTCAGGTCAGGACTATAGCCTGAATGATGGCAGAAGCACCTTGAACCACATGTGCCTTTGTGGGGCAGGACTGTACTTCGGTTCAGTCGCTCTGCTTAAGGATTTCCTAAATTAGTCAAAAAGATTTATATCGTGGAATAAAACGCACTGTACTCTTTTCTCAATTATTTGCACATTATGAATTTATTATTATGCTGCATTTCATATTCTTCTAAATTATATTCTCAATGCTATCATCGGGTCATTCCCAACTGTGTTTCAGAGAATAGTGCTGAAAATTGCATGTGGAATATTGGCAATAAGGAGGAAGGAGGGGTGCGGAAGATTGCCCAGAACATCACTGTAACATGTTGGGCATGATTTTCCTTCTCCTCCTCAAGAGGGTGTGATAATCTACTCAGCCAGTAGAGGAACAGTTTAATAGCCCTGCAGCCAGGGATCTTTGAGAAATGCTCTCAATTCCCCACACAGGTCTTAGCAGCAACATTTCTAAATTAACATCGATTTCCATTAGTTTACACTATTTACTGGTAGGGAAACAGAAATCTGTCAGGTTGCTCATATTAGTAGTTTTATTTGGCTCCTGAACGTTTTATAATATGATTCATATTTTAATTTTATAATCCCTCAAAATATTATATATATATTTATTCCATGTTCAATATTTTCTGATTATAATATCTTTCCTTTGTATATGTCCATGCTACTACAATGGTAAGGATTTCCAAAATGCATTTTTTTGTAAATAGTAGTTTGGCCTCCAAAATTTTTTGTTTAGATATAATAATCTGAGAAAGTAACTTCCCCTACTTCCAGAGTCAGTGCTTGAGCCAAACACTTTCACTTTCCCCCCCTGATCCCTTCCTTGTTTGACTGATCTTTTTTCACCTTTCAGACCTTAAGTGAAATAAATGTCCTTTTTTTTAGGGAGACTTGCCACAAATCCTAGGAATAGTTTAGGTCCTCCGGTAATACATATAGCTTCCAGTACTATAATTTCACGTCAAATTACACTATTCCTAATACATATCAATTTATATAATTGTCTGTTTACATTTACTCTATTTCTGGACTTTAAGCTCCAAGAAGGCAGGTTTCACGCTCATCTTGAACACTGCCGAATTTCCTTTGTCTAATAGTGCTTGGCACTTAGCGGTAGCTAAAAAATATTTTCATATGAGTAAAGAATTGAAGAAAACAACACGTCTCTGGCACCTAATTCCTGGTGAACTTAAAGCATGTAATCCTGCTGAAACCTGGAACAAGTTCAGGAATATTTATGCTCACTAGTTGACCAGGTGTAGAAACAAAGGAGACAGGAATGTCCACTCTCTGAGTTTCGCTTCAGTTCACAAAGTTTTCGTGATGTATTAATTCTCTCAGTCTTTTCAAAGTAATTGCAGAGAATCAGAGGCCGTGTAGAGAGAGTCTGTGTTTTGTACTTCTGACACTCAGTGGACCACCTGCCAACTTTAAGTCAATTAGTTTTAAAATCTAGCCCTAAAATATGGTGATATTCGATATTCACAGCATTCATTCAGTTCAACCACCACATAGTCGGATTCACTGTTCCTTATCTACGGGATGCAGAAGCAGAGAACTACTGCTCCTACCTATCACTCTTAGAAGCTGTCATTAAGTGGCTGAAAATAAAAAAGATGGAACATTTTTAAAACTCGGTATTGGACCATTTCAATTACAGAGATTACCAACAACCATGCTTCTTTTAAGTCCCATTATGCATATAGAGAATTTGTCATTCTTTCTGATTACTCATTTATCCTGGGGCAGGCATCAGTTGAGTTGAGTCTACTTGCTCACCCAACATTAGGATATGACCATAAACTAAATTTAAAAAAAGCAAGCCAAAGACAAGGACAGCAAAGACAGCAAATCCTTTGAGTTATTTTATTAGACACTAAGCCATTTTGATGACAACATTCCTTTGCTTTAGTGGAAACAGACTAAAACCAAATTCTCTTTTGATTTTCCAATGAAGAACCTACTGCTTGCTATATACCCACAAAGATGTATCCCTACACATCCGCTTCCATAAAGACATGATACCAGAGGCTTAAAGGCCCCAAGAATTATCTTGCCATCTTTTTTTTTTTTAAAGATTTTATTTATTTATTTGAGAGAGAATGAGATAGAGAGAGAGAGCATGAGAGGGGGGAGGGTCAGAGGGAGAAGCAGACTCCCTGCTGAACAAGGAGCCCGATGCGGGACTCGATCCTGGGACTCCAGGATCATGACCTGAGCCGAAGGCAGTCGCTTAACCAACTGAACCACCCAGGCACCCTATCTTGCCATCTTTTAATTCTAGGTAAAATTAAAACTTTGACTTAATTTTTTCTAGACAAATTAAACAACACAAGGTCAGTTTGCTTATTCCAAATGTCATTGTTATTTGTTTTGGGTATGCTTTGGAAGGTTTGCTTTGAGTACAATATGGACATTCAACAAATGTGAACAGGCAAATAATTATAATCATCATTGTCTTTATGCTTACTTGATTTAAAAATGCAAGGCTTGGACCTTGATTTGAGATGTTTGGTAATCTTTTGTTTCCCTTCACCATAGTGCTTGTGCTGTCAAAATGAAACTGTGGGAGAACTTTAAGGATTATTGCCAAACATATGGTATCCACAACCAGTCAGCATAACCTTTGGAATGCTCATTGCAAAGAAGAGCCAAATGAAAATGTTTAATAGCACGCATATGGCCAGTTGAGGATTTCCTAATAGACTGAGTTCTCTAAGGCCTGAAATATCTTTGTCATGTAGAACAGATAAACTTTAATGTTGTGAGAAAGATCATGATTAAACAGTCTTTTAACAGTTTTGTGTATTTTTTAAAATGAGGCAAAATATAATTTTCATACCTTTATTAAAGTATAAAGTGTCTTTTCCAAAACTATACACTCTCTGGAAGTGCCTGCTAATTTCCCTATTCATTTTTAGCCTGAGGCTAACCAAATTAAGGATGCAATAATTTCCCTTGAACTAAATATATAATAATTCCATGAAAACAACTGCCACAGTGCAAAGATCTAATATCTAGTTAAAGCTGCATTTATTTTAAGCACTAATCATGAAATCAAAACTTTCAGCTCAGAAGATACTAGAGATCCCTGGTTTCAATGCTTCATTTGTTTGATACATGAGGAAATTGTGATACATAGAAGTTATATGACTGTGGAGCACCAAGATTTTTTAGTGTGGTGAAAATAATCTCTATGTTATAATGATGGAACCATTATACATTTGTCCAAACCCATAGCATGTACAAGACCAGGAGTGAACCCGAAGGTAAACTATGGGCTATGGGTGGTTGTGATGTGTCAGTTAAGACAAATGTACCACTCTGGTGAGGAACATTAGTAATGGGGGGACTGTACATGTGTAAGACAAGGAGTATATAGGAAATCTCTGTATCTTCCTCTCAATTTTAGTATGAACCTAAAAACTACTGTAAAAAAAAAAAGTCCTTAAAAAACAGCAGATATATTTGGTGCAGTAAGGACTAAATTTTGAGCAATTTTGCCTGGGAAGAGAGTTAATACGTTACTCTCAATCCTAACTTCCTTTATCAACCTTCCTCTGTGTCCCTTTCTACTGTTCATAGCCCCCCCCCAAAGTGTAAATATCTTCTCTTGCTGAGGATTTGCTCCTCTGTTGTGTCATGCTTCCTATGTATATGACTCTTTAGTTTATATATCAAGTAAATTTAATATTATAACAAATAAATTCACCATACCAAATAGAGCCTTAACTACTCAAATTAACTGAAGGATCAAGCATGTCTTCCCTGAAGAAAGAGATAAGCAAGGACACTGCAGGCTGAAGGAACAATGTGAAATATGTGTGAGTCAGGAAAGTGTTAGAATGTTCAGGAAATCGTGAGTGATCCTGTATAACTAAAGCAGGCTTCAACGTACAGCTTGAAGATCAGATCTAGTTTATAACATGTTTGCTTACGCAGAGTAGTGTTTTTAAAATGTTTGAATTATTTGTCAATATTTAATAATTGGGAGATTTCACATTACACTTTAGGTTCCTGTTTTATCTGGAAACACTGAGATGGAAACTCTGAGCTTGCTTTTCAGCATGGCAGAATGAATTAATCAGGCTAGGCTGAATTTGCAATAAACAACTGCAAATGTTCAGAAGCTTAGCACGATAAATATTTATTTATTCCCAAAGCAATGACTCAACAAAGGTGTTTCTGATCTGGTGCTTTTTCTGGATGGCTCTCTACCACGTGATATATCAAAGGCACAAACTCATTTTATTTTATGATTGCACCCTCCTCTAGATTTTTGGAGTTCTCTCTGTTCAGCAGAGGAAGAAGAAAGAGAATAGAGAATTATGCATGGATGGGTTTCATGGTCCATATCTAGGTATAGTGTTTGTCAGTCTTATTCATGTTTCATGAGCCAGAATGTACTCCTATGTCTCCCCTAATGGCAATAAAGCCTGGAAAATATATTTTAGCTCTGTGCTCAGAAGGAAAAGAAAGTGGCTTGTGAACAATTCTACTACGTGACAACTGGTTGGAAGTAAGTAGTCTCCATTTCCTTTATCAAGGGCATGTATCCACTTTTTCAACACAGTCTGCACCCAGCCTGCTGACCTCCTTTGGTTGCTTCTCTGACCACT
>NC_138371.1:41490199-41527769 GCF_054177405.1 Leptonychotes weddellii | reverse complement strand
CTGGCATTTTTAAGGTGCCATTATTTTTCTCACAGTCAGAGAAGTCTGAATTATGGACTGTGATTTTTGATGACAGAAAAACATTTAATACAGAGCCTAGTTGTTTGCAATTTTTTCTTTAAACCTGTCAATTCCTTGATCGCTCAAATCTAGTTCATACACATCAGTATAAGGCTAGCATTTTTTGAAAACCTTGCTTTCGCAGGCATAATTCTTTTTAAAGTTGGCTCTCTCAAGTCTGGGGACATCTTAGGAGTTTCTATTGTGATCTCTTTTTGTGCACTTGCTAAACAGAAGTGAATGTGTGGCACATATTCAGATGGAATGTGAGTGATAGAAAAAAACTTGGGCGCCACTGAATCTACTCTCCTTTCACAAGGAAGTCACTGAGGTCACAGGAAGTAACCTGCTTTGTCCGACGACTCAGAGCCATTTAGATTTCGGGGAGCTCCTATGTTATTTTGCAGCATTGTCCTTTCATTTACCTCCAAACTGCCAGGTTCTGCAAACACCTTTGAGTTGATGATTTAGGGGACATCCCGGTGGTATCAGCAAAGAAAGAAGAGACTTGAGGTGGGGCACAGACAAAAATCAGAAAGGGTAGCATAGAAATGAGTTAGAGCGAATATTATGCTAGCCTCTTTCCCAAAATTGACTAGAGAGAGATGACCACTGAAGAGACTTTGTCAGATGTCAGAGCCTCCAAATAACATGGAAAACAAATGGCACTGATTCCTGCTATAGTCCCTTCATTCACCAGTAGTGAATGATTGTGTCTAGCCATTACTGTCCCCACTGTTGGGTCCAAGGTCACCCATACTCAGCTGTCACCCTGACCCCGGCAGAGAGAATACAGAGACGCACACTTTCAGTGCTGGGTCCGAAACAGCTTCCCTTGTGCTACTTTTGCTATTTTTCTATGGAAAAAAAAAAAACCTTTCCTGGATTCTGATTCTGAGTCCAGATTTGTTGGTCTAGTATCTGGACTCTTGATTGCCCACATCATTTTTGTTTCCCCGCTTTCCTTCCCTGGGATAGCATTCTGTCCTACACCTGTTCTTTGTTCCTATTATATAGCCCACCTCCCAGCCTTAAATGTTTTTGTCTCGCCTGTTCTGTCTTAATCTCACAGTGATTGACTTATTTGCTCCTAATATGTTCTCCCAACTGTACTAAGCAGCATAGGCTTGCACCAGAGATCTAAGATAAAAATTATGGGCCACTAACTATGTGACTTACCATGGGACTTAGCATGTAAGAATAAAGTTACCTGGTTCAGCTAATCCTTCCTAACTATGTGTTCAATGGAGTTCCTCTATACACCTATTAAAAGCCTTCTACCTTAAATCAATTACATTAACAAGAGGGATTGGTGCTGGGCTATGTATGGGGCAGGGCAACATAATATAATGAGAGGTCTGGTATTGATTAAATTGCCTCTGGGTTCCATTTAGCCTCCAAGGATGCTTCAGAGCCTGGTACTCGGAATTGAACTATATCTGTGCTTAAAGTTTATCAACTCATTCTGACAAAAATAAAACACATTTTAGCAGGAATTAGATAATGTAAGGAAGTTTTAGGAATCTAAAATTTCACTTAAATAATATCAGACTAATATAAGCTTTGCACAAACCATTGTGCTTAGAAAAAATATAAAGTTACTTTCCAAAGAATAAAAACAATAAAGTTTTATTAACATTCATTGTGAATCATATTCTGGCTCTTAGTATACCACAAAATCTCTCTTTCAATCTTTAAATGTTGTCTCCCTAATCTTTGCTTGTAAATTCATTGTTATCTTAAAGTCTCTGACTGATAATTTCAGTGTCTGGACATGTACATTCCTCTTAATACAGAGTGTTTGCCAATTTCTTTACTATCAACCAAACCTATTTGGAAAACAAATTTGATTCCATGCTGCAAAGCAAATTTATTCTAAGGCAAATACTGGGTCAAACATATAATCACTAACAGAAACTAAAAACATGAACACAAACAACAACAACAAAACACACCTCCCTTTCAACAGTGAAGTGCATCTTTCTCAAAAATATTTAGCAACATATTCACACAATGATATGACACAATGAACTACTGGTACAACTGGATATAAGGCATTAGTCTAAGAAATTGTAGGGGGTTCATTTCTCCAAAATTTCTACTACTGTCTTAAATTTCTATATGGTTTTATAAAACCCAACTCTGAAAGTAGCATGATATTTTAAATCCATATTTCTTATATATATTCATTATATAAATCAGAGTAATAAAGATTTCTAAAATAATTATATATGTAAATGTATTTTTATATTCTAGAGTTTAAAATAGTTTTCAATTGACATTAAGATATTTAACCAGCAATTAGAGTAGAGGGGTAAAATGAGAACTAATTTATATTTGAGGTACCCTAATAGTAAAACAAAGTTACTTAACCAACAACTGAGAATCCTTTATCATCTTTAGATGACTACTATATTGTGGTTTCCAAGTCTCTAACTCCATCCTCCCTTTTCTAATCAATTTTACACCTGGTTACCAGAACATTTTAAGAAAGTTAATACACAGTTGGGCGCCTGGGTGGCTCAGTTGGTTAAGCGACTGCCTTCGGCTCAGGTCATGATCCTGGAGTCCCGGGATAGAGTCCCGCATCGGGCTCCCTGCTCGGCAGGGAGTCTGCTTCTCCCTCTGACCCTCCTCCCTCTCATGCTCTCTGTCTCTCATTCTCTCTCTCGCAAATAAATAAATAAAATCTTTAAAAAATAAAAAAAAAGAAAGTTAATACACAGTAACTTATGTATCATATCAAAATCACTCAAACTTAGGTACTTTCTTACCAACTCCCTTCTCCTATATTTTGCTGCCACCCCCCCCCCCTTTTTTTTTGGTCAACTCATCTCAGTTTTACTTTTTTTCATATTACATTGAAGTGGCATATCAATTCTCCCAGCCAGCCTCCATTCGATCTCTCCACGGATTAGTTTGTACTCCTCAGTCCCTCCATAAAAGTGGAGTGTTGATGGGTGACTCATATTGGTATGTATTCATGCTAAATAAACTCATAATCTAGGGGCGCCTGGGTGGCTCAGTCGTTAAGCGTCTGCCTTCGGCTCAGGTCATGATCCCGGGGTCCTGGGATCGAGCCCCGCATCAGGCTCCCTGCTCAGCGGGGAGCCTGCTTCTCCCTCTCCCACTCCCCCTGCTTGTGTTCCCTCTCTTGCTGTGTCTCTCTCTGTCAAATAAATAAATAAAATCTTTAAAAAAAAAACTCATAATCTAAAATATGATTTTCATTTTTTTCATTTAAAAATTGAGTTCACAATAAATCATTTTACTTAAAGTATATCCGATCATAAACTTGGCAAATCTCTCATGAAGCATTCAATTATGTAAAGAAACACCATATAGTGGAAAGTCAGTGGCCTAACCATCCATTCAACTATCATAAATTCATGAAGCATAACTACATGGGGAGTACTCTGCAAGCCAGTTTTTTCACTGACTCTTAATTAAATGAGACTTACTTTCCTCATTTGTTTTTCATGCCATTTAAAACCATAATAAATAATTATATATAATTCATAATAGTTTTTTTTCCCTGGCATTTAAAGAATTACACTCTCAGTGCATCTGGCCTCAAGATGAGTATCACTACGTACAGACATTTACTTTTCACAGGTACAAAGACGAGAATTCATCTTGGAAAAGGAACTGCCCCTAAATGCAGGCAGCTGTTTTCCAGAATTCTATGTTCTCAGAAATGACTGAGCTGCTCTATGGCATTTGAGCATCGGTAAATGGACATACTTCTACTTGTAAGCCTTTCAACACAAGGGATGATATATTTAAAAACATTAATATTTCTTTCTCTTCTCACTTTTGTGTACCTGATCTTATCCTTTGAAATGTTTAAGATTTTTAGAGCAAGAATATACAGATCGTGTTACTATGTTCTTATATTCAAAGTCGTAATTTTGCAGCAAAACATTGTTGACAGAGAAAGGATTTTCTAAATTCCTTCTCCATCTATGCTCCCTCTCCCTTACACCTCACTCTGGAACCTCAAGAGTAAAATTCGGTTGACGAAATCAGATCTGTGCATAAGGAAGGTTCATGCAGGAAAAGAAATTCTTGCTCTAAGGAATTGTGGGGTAAGAATGGGGACAGGAAAAAAGAAAGCAGAGACAAAGGTCATATTTTGTCTCTCCCTTTCTCAAGTTGACCCCAGAATTGGTGGGTGTTTAGAAATACCAAGATAAATTAGAGGAAACTGAGGGAAGAATGCTTTTGCTGTGTTCCATGCAAAGGACTCTGGAGTAAAATTGCTTCCTGTGCAACTGGACGCCAGGTCAAAATGAACATGATGGTGAGGTGTATGTGGCTGGACAGGAAACTCCATGATGTTTAGTCTTCCTGAATGGAGTGGATGGGAGCAAGGGGCAGCTGACTCCCTGGAAGGGCAGATTGCCAGAGGAAGCCTCCAGCAAGGAGGGGGCAGAGGCCATGAAGGGTATCACCTGAACAAAGTCAAATGAATGTCATACACGGGCTTAACAAATTCTGCAGTAGAGCTGAGTCAGGAAGGTCTTTGTGTCTCAGGCTAAGACAAGAGAGACCAAAACATAATTTACTCCAGATACTGCCTTGGTCAGGTAAATGTCACGCAGACCAGCGCCATTCAGAAACCGGAAGATCCAGAGGACACTGCAGATCTGAGGACCCTGCCTCATCATTCCATAAGTCTCTTGCTCCCATGACAAAATTCTATCTTAAAGAAGAGCTATGTTGGGAATAGAAGTATGAAGGAAACTATTTAAAATAACTAAAGGGACTGAGTTTGCCAATGGGACTAAAAATTAGAAAGTCAGTTTTTTTTATTTGCCTCTTGTCTACCAACAAATGTGTAGACGCATGAGGAAGACCGTATCTATTATAGGCCAAATAAAGATACTAAAACCTTTTTTGTTTGTTGGAATATTATTGTGTGTTGGGCACCTGGGTGGCTCAGTTGGTTAAGCGACTGCCTTTGGCTCAGGTCATGATCCTGGAGTCCCGGAATCGAGTCCCACATCAGGCTCCCTGCTCAGCAGGGAGTCTGCTTCTCCCTCTGACCCTCCTCCCTCTCATGCTCTCTGTCTCTCATTCTCTCTCTCGCAAATAAATAAAATCTTAAAAAAAAAATTGAATATTATTGTGTGTTAATTATGTTCTCAGTATATTAATTTGGGAATATGAATTATACATTTTTAAATTTTGGTCTAATGTTATATTATATTTGTTAGTTCTTTGTCCTTACATAAAATTTATAATAACAATAACAGCACATAGGTGTGTCTGGGTGGCTCAGTCGGTTAAGTGGTTGACTCTTGATTTTGGCTCAGGCCATGATCTGAGTGAGGGTCATGAGATCGAGCCCCAGTTCGGGGTCTGTGCTCAGCTCGGAGTCTGTTTGTCCCTCTCCCTCTACAGCTCCCCCCCACTCACTCACTCTCTCTCTCTCAAATAAGTAAATAAATAAGATCTTAAAAAATCGGTAATAATAATAACAGCAAATAGCTAACATTATTTGATGCTAGGTATGGTACCAAATAATTTACATGAGCTTTCTCGTTTATTCTTCACAACAATCTGATGAGGGTACTCTTATTATTCCCATTTTTTTCAGAATTAAAAAAAAAAAGCAAAAAACAGAGAATGTCTAAATCATTTGCCGAAGGTGTCGAGCCAAGATTCCAACTGAGGCATTCTGACTACAAATCTTCTTTTTTATGTCACTGACAATGAGACTCTGATTTCATTACACTTTCATTCACTTTGATCTGAAACTTTGTCAAATAGGTTGCTTGGCACCAAGTAGGAAAAATGTCTGGATGAATAAAAGAATTTTTTACTGATTTGAAATGTCTACATTTTAACATGGCAAATACAGTTTGGTTGTTTCTAATGACCTTAAAGAAATATTGCACTTGCTTAAACTATGAGTTAAAAAATACTCTCTTGGGATTTCAGTGCCTCTATTGGCCTGTTTATGGTTCCATGTTTTGACAAAGAAGATGCTTTCAAGTCATGAGCTGGAGACTCTCTACTGTAATGAGTAACTTCAGGGAACCCCTTCTCTTTATTATTCCTCTTACTCTGTATAATTGCTTCTGCATTTTCCTCCCTCCTTCAGCTCATTCATTTTGCTCTTCTCTATTTTCCTCATGTTTACCTCATCCTTTCCACTCAATATTCTTTAGTCAGTTCCTTTCGGAGAGAACAATTTTTCTTCATTAATCCTCTGTCCTGGTTTATCAATATGATCATCACAACCATGGCAGAAAGAATATTAAAATAAGAGGTAGAGATTTTAAGTCACTTGATGTTGGGCAAGTCATTAATTTTTCTAGGTCTCAATTTCCTCACCTGTAAAATAAAGGGATTAAACTAGAAAGGTCCTAAAATTTACTCTAGTTCAAGGATTGTTCACTGGGCTTGTTGAGTTTGCTATTTACATTTTACATACAACATGATTCCTTAAGATGTGTCTATAACAATGTCAAACTTTAAATCAATTTAATAAAAATACTTAGCCAGTCAGATGTTTTGTCTTCATGACATCAAACATCTGGGAGCACTGCATTTTGGACTGATGTGACCTGACACTTTAAGTATCATGGCATAAGCCTGGTCAATCAATATATTAGCTGAACTGATTGTTTGTATCTAGTTCCCAATTAACATTTCTAGATGTGAATCAAGTTGTTCTGTCTAATATCTATGTTTGAACTTCAACTATTTTAGAACTTCTAAAGAGCTGGTTGACATTTGAATAAAACACCAGAAGCTTGGTGAACCTAGGTTACAGAAAGATTTATTTTACTAAGTGATCCTATGAATATCCTCTTTGAACTTGAGGATGAAATGACCAACCTGGTTTCCTACAGAAGTTTTGATTTTGATTCTGAATTGCTTGGAATAATGAATTCCAATACTACCAATAATTACACCAATAATGTAATGATTCATAAGATGTTCTTCCTCATACATCTTATTCCTGAGAGCCACAACTTGTCCATTCCTCTTGATTATTCCTTAATGAGGATAAAGCACATTTGCTCACCATCCCCCCTATAAAAATAACTGAAGTACTTGCAGATGTTCTCCTCCAGGATATCATCTTCTAGATGCATTGTGTAGAGAATCTGTTTTAGTTTTCAACTTAAAACTTATTTTGTCATTATCAAAATGTGAAATATGTTTGGCTGGATGCATAGGACAAAATGAATAATTATGGTTATGTAGTCACTTTGTTTTAGGGTTATTGGAGGAAGCTTGCATACAAATAATTAAAGATTGGAGACTGGAAATAGGAAGAAAGTTTAGTCTAGTTACAGTAAGTTGTGATAATGAAAACTGCTATTTATTGAGTATGTATTTATATTGCACACATTAAAAAAGACGTCTAAAAAATTAGGACATGGAATTTCAAAAGGGCTAAAAGAACTGTCCAACCAAAAAAAGGAACTATCTGCACCAGAATTCAAATTTGGGTCTGTTTCTCTTAAAAATCCATGCATTTTCCCATACACAATATTGTCACTGTACCAAAAAGTTCAAAGGGGACATTATCTCATATAAAACCCACATTTATTTGAACCATTTTGTAAAGTTTTAAAAAGATTATTTTAAAATTGGGATATTTCACATAAGATCTAGATTTTCTGATTTCTCTAAGAGAACATTCACGCCACTAGCAACATTCACCCCACAATTAGCAAGTTAAAAATAGTTTCTGCCTCCCTTTAAAGTAGTCATATACTATCCAGTTTGCCCCAGTCTCCACCATATGCTATTACCACCCTATCAATGTGTGTGATTGTCTATTGTTGTATGAAAATATTAAATAATATGTCATCAGATTACCAGAATAATGCCCAGTCTAATTAAGACATTGCATGATTTGCACACATAAAAAATGCGACACAGAGGCAGTGTTAGTTTGCCCTAATATCCAGATGGAACACATGATGCCAACATATGAAAATCTTTCCACTCAAAATAATGTGGTCACACAGCCAACATGCTCTTCTTTCCCTATAAGGCTATGACACATATACATCTGTCACCCAGCTGTGTAATCCAGATTTGCTAAAAATAAGAGATGCTACTTTCAAATAAAGAAGTCCTAACAACATTAATTTTTTAGATAAATGTTTTGAGCCAGACAAATTCCATATCAGATGCCAAACCATATCCTTTCAATCCATTATGATTTTGCCATGAATCCAGAGGGTTACATGGCATCATAAATTAAGATGTGGTTTATGTAGTCTTTCCCTTAATAGGCCTTATAAAAAGATAACTTAGTCTCATAAATACTTGGCAGGATAGTCTAGTTGTAGGAGGTAGTAGTGCCATACAACTTTGAACTTGCAGAGTTCCAAGAAGCAAAACTATTGGCTGGAGACCTCACACAAAAGCAAAAGGGATAACAAATGGTATTTGATATTTTATTTATTTGTCTGTTTGTTCACAAGTCTTACTGTGTACCTACTATGTCCTAGACACTGGCCCAGGCATGATAAACACCATGTTAAAAAAAATAGACATGGCCCTTGTTCTCATGCAGCTTGCACCCTAGTGGAAGGAAAAAGCACTAATCATGGAATTACATGTAAAAATGTTTTCTGGAAAACGCTACTTAAAAGGAAATTTGATCCGGAGAGAGGTAGCCTCCATGAGGAAATGAGGTTTTGCACTGAAATATGAAGGACAAGTAGGAGTTAACTATGTGAGCAAAAGATGGATAAACATGTTAGGCAGAGGAAATTGCATATATAAATGGCCTGTAGTGGGATACAGCATAGTGAATATAAAGAAACTGAAAGAATTTCTTTATTGCTGGGCAGAGAGCAGAGCTGAGTGTGAAATGAGGATGGGGATATGGAGAGGAGCCAGACTGTGCAATGCTTTGTTTACCATGTTAATGAGTTAGCTGACATAAATGGGAAGCTATTGAAGAGTATAAACTAATTGATTTATGTTATGAAAAGATCACTCTATCACATGAAGAAGTGATTTGAAGGAAGCTACACCAGATGCAGGTAGACAAGCTAGCAGACTACTGTGGTTACTGACTATATTAGTTATTTATGGCTGTGTACCAAATGTTGCTCAAACATGATTTAAAACACCAAACACCTATTATCTCACAGATTCCATGGATCAGAAATGGGGGTAAGCTTAGTCAGGTTCTGTGCCTTTAGCTCTTTTATATGTGGCAAACAAGGTGTCCAGAGCTGCAGTCATCTCAAGGCTCCGCTGAAGGATGATCCACTTCCAAGCCCACTCATGTAGTTGATGGCAGAATTCAGTTCCTCATAGGCTGTTGGATGAGGCTCTCAGCTGGCTCTTGACCAGCCATCTTCCTCAGCTCCTTGCCACTGTAGGCCAACTCACAATATAGAATCTGGCTTTCATCAGCACAAACAAGTGAAAGAGTCAGAGAATAGGAACAAGATGGAAACCCAAGTCATTTTGTAACTTAATCTCAGAAGAGATATTCCATCCCACTTTTGCCATATTCTATTCATTAGTCAATAGATTCAGCCCAATTCAAGGGCAGGAGAATATATAAGCACATAAATACCTGGAGGCAGAAATCCTTGGGCGCCATCTCAGATGTTGCCTAACACATTGAGTAAGAGAAAGTGGTAGCTTGGATTATGAAGGGATGGAGATAAGTGTGTGTATTCAAGAGGTATTTATTTAAAGAAAAAAAATCAAATGAATCTGGTGATAGATTTATGGGCTGAACTATGACCTTACCAAAATTCATATGTTGGAGCCCTTACCCCCTTGCAGCTCAGATGTGATTATATTCAGAGATAGGGCCTTTAAAGGGGGTGATTAAGTTAAAGTGAAGCTATTATGGTGGGCCCTAGTGCACTCTCTCTGGTATCCTTATAAGAAGAGGAAATTTGGACACACAGACACCAGGAATACACACACACAGAGGAATGGCCATGTGAGGCTATAGTGACTTGGTGGCCATCTGCAAGCCAAGAAGTGTTGTCTCAGGAGAAAGCAGACCTACAGACATCTTGATCTTAATCTTGGACTTCTAGCCTCCAGAACTGTGGGAAAATATGTTGCTTAAGACACCTAGTCTGAATTTTGTTATGGCAACCTTAGCAAACTAATACAATTGTCAACTCTGGAAGATGAGGGAAATGGAAATGTCAGCAATTTTTGCTAGGCTATTTAACTGTAGGAATGGTGGTGCTTCACACCAATAGGAAATCCTAAAAGAGGACCAAATTTATACAGCTTTTTGTTTTTTTGTGTGAAACAAATATTTACTTAACTAATATGTGCTGGGTACTATTCTATGCACCCAGAATAGAGCAGAGATAAAGCAAGAGTCACTGCTTTCACTGAGCTTATGTTCCATATAATGTGTGGGTCTGCAATTCAAGACATCTGAGATAGAAACAAACATTTATGAATCATCTGATTAAGGTAATAATTAAAGCCATAGGTGAGCATGAGATGCATAGGTGGAGAGTGGAAAGTAAACAACAAAACAAAACCCAAGCCTAGAAATAAATCTCGATGCACTCCAACAATGAAGGCTAGGTACAGGGGAATGAACTTATGCAGGAGATAGGGGAAGAGGAGGAGAGTAGGGAAAAAAAAAACATGTTTCACATAAGCCAACGGAGGAGTGTTTCAAAGAGGAAGAAGTGGTCAACAGAGTGGAATGCTGGTGAAAGCTCAAATAAAATGAGAGATGTGTGTCAGATTTAGTGCCATAGTGATCATTTGTAAACTTGGTGAAAGCTGGCTGGGTGGAGGGTCAATACTGAAGAGGTGAAAGTAAGAGGTGAGGAAATAAAGATAAGAACAGTCACCTCTTCCAAGAAAGGTATGTGTGGATGGGCAGATAAAAAGAAGGAGCCGAGGGAGGAAGAGGGTGAATCTATACACACACACAAAGGTTAACAAATCAGATGAGGTAGCAAGGAAGAAGAGCATAAGACCCAAAGCATATATGATAGGAAGGATTAGCCCCAGACAGTAAGAGGGGTAGCTTCTTCACTATGAGATGTAGGTGGTTTGTAGGTTTGGTATGAGGAGGAGGCCATATGTATAGTGGTCAGAGACATAGGCTCAAATTGGAATGCTGATCATCTGAATGAGAACCCGACTCTGTCATTTGCTAGTTGTGTGACTATGGGCAAATAACTTAAACTTCCTTTATTTCAGTTTTCTCATCTATAAAATGGTCATGAAAATAGTATCTGTTTCCTAAGGTTGCTATAATTATTAAATTAGTCAATATATGTAAAGTTTTAAAGACTAGTTCCTGGCATATAATAAGCATTAGGCAAGCATTTATCACTACTGTTATCTCTCTAAACTGGAACTAAGCCAATCTACTGAGGGTAAGGATGGAAGGAGAGGGTGGGAGTTTTGGGGACAGTAGAAAGGGGTGGAGATAGGCACTGCTGAGAGTGGGGAAGTAGGAGATGTAGTTGGATTGTCTGGCAATGTCGACAGCCCTATAAGGTTGGGATTGTCAATTTGTCATAGATTCAAGCTGCTCTGTTACGTGAACTTTTAGGCAGTTTTTAGCTATTTGGGGACAGCAGCAGAGAAAATAAATATTTGAATACAACCACACTGGCTTTGCCCAACAGACTTGTATGACAAAAAGACAATAGGGCAAGGAGTTCCAGTTTATCAGCAGAAAACTGTGTTTCATGGACATCAGGCTGGATAAAGAGAGGCATAAAGGAATGAGATAGATGTTGGATTTGGAGAAAGTAGAAAGGTCTCTTTTGCAAGAGCCAGAGGTAATAACAACAAGGGAACATCTTTCTTGTCAAGATAAATGTCTTTTGGCTCTGATTTAAACTTACTCTGTATCAGTTAAAATAGGATTTAATGTTATCCAAACACTACTGGTGTGAGGTGATGTCACCAAAATGGTGGCATAAAAGACCCCAGCCTCTGCCTCCTCACAAAGATCAACAATTAGACAAGTGCCCACCAACAAAAGCAGCTCTGGGAGAGCTCTGGAGTCCATTTAAGAAGCAACACATTGAAACAAAAAACCTGAGAATAACCACACAAAAAGAGAAGAAAGGCAGATTCATTTTGCCTGCACCATCCCATCTGAATAGCCAGCATTGCTCAGTGCCGTGAGGGAACTCCCCAGCTAGAAAGAGTTCCCTTTACCAGGAAAAAAGAGTGGGGTGAGCAACCAGCTTTCTCAGCCTTTGAGGGCACTGCACAAAGGTCCTGCTTGGTTTCACCCTGCCCAGACCAGCCAAGCTGAGACATATAGAGACAGCTAGGAATGAGGAAGGAAAACAGGGGCTACCAATAGCAGCCACGCAGCAGTTGTGATCACAGTTCCCAGCAACCTGCTTTGCGACAACCCCAGCAGCTTTTGCCACTAAAGAAAGGAATTGTCAGAACAGCTGCCACAGACCTTCTGCAGATTTTACCAGTTTTTGCCCCATAGATGCTTGCATTCACTGATGACAGCTGCCTGGTCCCACCCTGCTCCTTCCCTCTGCCCACCCCCACTGGAGCCTTGGAACTGCCCCAGCAGGCCTCTGTGGCTGTGTGAGTGCAAGCTGCCAGCTTAGACTCCCACAACTGACCCATAACACCATGTGCATGCTGGGGTTAACACCTTCAGCTGTGCCCCCGCATGCCCTCAGCTGTGAAGAAACCCAACAAAGTTGTGTACACCAGCAGCCAGGACCCCCTCTAGCTTCCAGTAAGCCTTTAGTTGGCCCCAGCCCTTGCTGCCTACCCTGGCCCCACCATTACACATGTGTCTACACCTGGCTCCTCCCACTACACAGGCATCTGCAGCTGGCCTCTGCAGCCAACTATAGCAACCAGTGGCTACAGCCACCATCACTGCCTGCCCTGGTCCCTAGCCACTGGATCTGGAGGTGCCAGTGAAGCACCAATAGCCTGTATGGACACTGCAGACTCCCCATAGCACTCACAAGGACCACAGTGGCCTGAGCTAAAGAGACATCACACTCCCTTGGACCTAGTGTCACCACACCTTTCTGCTCTTTGTGCCCTGCATCACTAGACCCAGGGTCACAGCACACTTCAGCATGCCACCACCCACTGAAAGTCTTCCCTTACTAAAATCAGTCCATGAAGTCTAGAAGTGACTACTTCTTCAAATATGCAGACACCTACACAAGGCTACAGGGATCACAAAGAATCAGAGAAACATGATTCTACCAAAAGAACATAGTAAACCTCTAATAATTGGTTTCAAAGAAATGGAAATCCAGGAATTGCCCAGTAAAGAATTCAAAATAATTGCTTTATAGATGCTCACATACCTCTGAGAGAATACAGATAAACAGTTTAACAGTACCACGAAGCAATACCAGAAAAAAACTGGAGTTTAACAAATAGAAAAGAACCAAACAAGTTTTGGAGCTGAAGAATACAATGATTGAGCTAAAGAATTCAGTAGAAAACTTCAATGAGAGACTTGGTCAAGCAGAAGAAAGACTCAATGAGCTCAAAAATAGATCAACTGAAATCACCCAATCAGAGGAGAGAAAAAAAAAGAAAAAGAACAAAAAGGCATGAAAAAAATCTTGCAGAACTTACAGACACCATAAAAAGACATAGGCATGCATTATTGGAACCCCTAAAGGAAAAGAGGGAGAAGAGGGTAGAGAAATTGTTTTTTTTAAATAATGGCTGATAACTTCCCAAATCTGGAGAGAGATTTGGACATTCAAATTCATGAAGCTAATAGGTCATTCCAAAATTTCAATCTAAAACAATCTTCTCTGAGACACATAATAAAACTGTCTAAAATCAAAGACAAAGAGAATTAAAAAAAAAATCTCTTATACAAGGGGACCCTCTATGGCTATTAGTAAATTTCTCAGCTGAGACCGTGAAGGCTGGAAAAGAATGGGATTATATAGTCAAAGTGCTGAAAGAAAGATGCTGCCAACCAAGAATACTTTACCCAAGAAAGTTTTCCTTCAGAAATGAAGGCAAGATAAAGACTTTTCCTAACAAACAAAAGCTGAGGAATATCATTACCAGTAGATCTACCTTACAGGAAATGCTGAAAGGAGTTCTTCAAGCTAAAATGAAAGTATCTTAACTAGTAACATGAAACATATGAAAATCTACAACACACTGCTAAAAGTAAGTATATAGTCAGAATAACACTGTAATATGATGATGTTAGCCACTTAACTCTAGTATAAAGGTTAAAAGAAAACTATGACTATTTAAAATAGCCATAGTTATGGGGCACCTGGGTGGCTCAGTTGGTTAAGCGACTGCCTTCGGCTCAGGTCATGATCCTGGAGTCCCGGGATCGAGTCCCGCATCGGGCTCCCTGCTCAGCGGGGAGTCTGCTTCTCCCTCTGACCCTCCCCCTCTCATGCTCTCTGTCTCCCATTCTCTCTCTCAGATAAATAAATAAAAAATCTTTAAAAAAAATAAAAATAAAATAGCCATAGTTATGATAACTTCTTAATGAATATACATCAAGAGGTGTAAATTGTGACATCAAAAACATAAAAGGAGAGGAGTGAAAGGGTAGAATACTCTTAAAAGGTACCCATAAAAAATGCCAGTACAGAAAATGATCAAACCACAAAGAAAGGAAGCAAGAGAGGAAGAAAGGAACAAAACAGCCAAAAAACAAAGAATAAGTCCTTACCTATCAGTAACTACTCTAAATGTAAATGGATTAAATCCTCAAAAGACATATCAAAAGATAGAGTGGTCCAATGAATAAAAAAAAAAATCGAATATATGCTGCCTCTGAAAGACTCAAAGGACACACATAAGCTCAATGTGAAGGGATTAACAAAGATATTCTGTGCAAATACAAATCAAAAGAGCAGGGGGTAGCTATACATGTATCAAACAGAATAGACTTTTTTTTTTAAAGATTTTATTTATTTGACAGAGAGAGACACAGCAAGAGAGGGAACACAAGCAGGGAGAGTGGGAGAGGGAGAAGCAGGCTTCCCACTGAGCAGGGAGCTCGATGCAGGGCTCGATCCCAGGACCCTGGGATCATGACCTGAGCCAAAGGCAGACGCTTAACGACTGAGCCACCCAGGTGCCCCCAAACAGAATAGACTTTACACGAAAAATAGTAACCAGAGACAAAAAGGGTCATTATATAACATTATTTGACACATTCAACTGGGGACATGGAGTGGAAAGAAGTATAATTGTATAGTTCAGCAAATGGATCCCTTGCTGGGTTAAATATTTGGTGATATGTTCAGTAGGAATGTGGTGGTTTATTGGAATGAACTGTAGCTGAAAAACCAAGCCACCAAATCTCATTTCTGTTCTTATTTAACCATGGGCAAATGCTCAACCTTTCTGAGCCTCAGTTCCTCACCAGCAAGTAGTGCTTGATTTTAATTGATCTCTGTGACTATCTTCAGTTCTAAAATCTGTGACTCTCTTTTGGGGCTGCCATTTTCTAGGTCAGCTACAATATTCCATGGATTGTACTTAATAACTTAGATGTATTCACAAGCAGAAGATCATCTGCTGTTTGCTGGAGATTGAATCCAAGAAGGGCTTAATTTCATGATTTTAAAGAGGCCCATGGAAGTGTATTTCCTCCATGTGGTTTTGGTTATAGACAAATGTAAAGTATATCTCTGACTCAACTTGTGGGTGGCCAAATAGGGGAAAAATAAACAAAGGCTGGTTCTGTAGTATGTTAGGTCACTGCAGTTCTGTGTTTGTAGAAGCTGCTTGAGAAAAGATAAACAAACAAATGCTCAAATCAAGTGAAAAAAGGAAACTTTTTGTTATATGCAGCTAAAAACACATAGACTATACTGTTTCCTAAAATGGAGAGAACTAAAGATGTCAATCTTTAATCATTTTATTATTCTCTTCCACTTCCACACAAACACCAACACACAAAGTACTCTTCTTAAAAGTATCTTTGCAACATTAGTAATCTGCAAGTTAACTTCATGTAAACCAAAATTCAATTTTACAAGTTTTCTTTGTTCCAATTTTATAATAAAAATGTAAAATATATGGAGTCTTAATATGGCAGTATATAATAGAAACTAGTAGAGTCTCATATAGAACCTATATATTTTCTTCAAAAGGAGTCACAGCATTATGGAGTTGAATTTTGTCTGAAGAAAATGTAATAAAAAAATTTTGGAAATATATTGTGGAAGTTTTCCTATCAGCTAAACGTTCTGATGCATTGAATCAATTATTATAGGATATTTACTATACACCAACAGAAGATTCAGATAAGAATTGAGATCCACATAGATGCCATTTAAAATTGTATAAAATTTGTTTATTGAGCCTCTGAATATGAATACTAATTTAATGCTGTTTTGCTGACAAAGAAAAATCAATCAGTAAAAAAGTAAATCTCTAAGAAAATGGCCTCCTTTCCATGATCTGTGTTTTTCTCATGGTTGGATATGTGGTAATTCTCCATTTATAATATTTGAAATTATTTCAAGGAACTTTTGAATGTAAATCATCAGTGCAATTTGGGATCATGCATCAAATCCCACACTTGAAAGTGTTGGAAGTATCTCTTTTATCATAAGGAGAGTTTCTATATCTTTAATAAACACCTTCTTTCATTATCAGATACTGTCTCTGAAAAAAAAAAAAACAGTTGTTGAGATCATGAAAGAGGAAGATACACAAGTATGTTAAGCATTTTATTTGAATCATTTTTCTTGGCTATTTGCTCTTGTATATACATAGTATAACCATAATCATATTCTGCATTGATGAAGGCTAAAGCTAAAGCAGGAACTAATATACCAATATTCAAATCACAACTATTAGCCCATAGGTAGCTTTTTTCTGTGCTGAGAAAATGCAATTGAAAATTTTTAATTTTGATTTTAAGGTTGAGAAAATGAACAACCTGAGTTATTTAAAAACATGAATATTTATGAATAAGGGTAATATTCCATCAACTTCCAATCTTTTAGCTAATTGGTTAATAATGTCCTATTTAGTTACCAAGCAAAAAGAGAACATGATTTCTACCTGATTTCAAAGACATTTCTTTGAAATTAAGATATTTTAACTTTAGGTTTTTTAAGTCATTAGCTAATCAATTCATTCCCTTATCAAAGCACATGAAGTAGTATCTAAGAAGTAGATTCCCAACATACCCACTTCATGTAAAAGAGTTTCTGACACCCAGTTAACAATTACTTTGAAAATATCTTCTATAATTTGCTTATTTTTAGTGTTATATCAATGCTGGGTGTGGTTGTTTTATTTTATTTTGCTCTTTTAAATTGAATATCTAAATAGTTCTGAGCTTTAAGATGCTCTGAAAATGAAAAAAATAAGAACTTTTAGCATTTGGTTGCTTGTTATTCTTTCTCCTTCAGTAAGATGATAAAATGTGGAAGGAATAGATTCATTTTTCCTGTATGACTCGGAACAATGTGTGGTCAATCTTTGTGTGACTATGGGTCACACAGTTTTACAAATTGAAGGACAATGAGTCAAGTTCAAAATTCTATAAAGAGAAGTTTAACTTTTCATCTAAAACTCCTGTTATCATATGGAAATTCTCTATGTTGTCAAAAAATGTTCTCTATAACCACTGAATATATGTGTAGGTTTCATTTTGTTTGCATTTAATTTCCATTCAAAGATTCCTTAGCTATGGTGAAACATGCACTTATTTCACTTACAATTATTTACTGATACCCATCAATAGCTAGTAACTATATTAACAAAATAGGGATAAGAAATTAAAAGATATCTTTCTTCTCGGGGAACCATGAGTCAACATGCGCTATTTGAAGCCATGGAAGTGGCTGAGATCATCTAGGGAAAGATTAAAGACTGAAAATATAAAGGCGGCTAATGACAAAAAGCAAGTAACACCAACATTAAGGGACTAGAAGTTTACCCCCCAAAAGTTTGAAGAGTGGCCATAGGAGAATAGGAAAAAGCGATGTCAGAAAAGAGGGTCTAGAAGGATATTGGCTAGATTTCACCAAGATGTCTTTTATATTTTTTCTTTGTGTAACAAGAATAGTATTTTTAAAATAATCCCAAACTTAGATTACTTTATTAAAAGCGAGTTTTTGTCTCCCCTACCTCAACTGGTATTTCAGTTTCAGGGAAGTAGGTAGAGAAGATGTCAACTCAGGAATCAGAGAAAACCATGGAGATTTGCCAAACACTTCCCATCGAGGAATTGTGGCAAAACAAATGAGAGTAGAGGGATAGCTGGTGAGTGAGATATACGGATCCAACCCTCCCCTCTCTGAAATTAGCCTGGAATTCGATGAATGTGTTAGGTAAATTGAGGAGTATGACAAAGAAATTAGGTTTTTGGAGAAGCAACTGATCTACAAGGTGATTTCACGCCAACAAAGAGTCCTTGCCAGTATATCTATGAGGGATGCATGGTGTAGTCAATCAGGGAAAGAATCTAGTCCTCACTTTATAAAGATTAAGGATGCCAAATTTAGAGCCAGCATATCTGTCATTAGGTCTGGCATGCTGTGGCAAAGTGATAGATTTAGAAAGCCAGAGAACACTGGAGGATGAGGCAAAGACTCAGAAAACGGACAACACTAACAAGAGTCCAAGAGAAGGCAAGCCAGGAAAGAAGGAAACCCCAGGTCTGCACAAACCAAGAATGAATATGCTATAACCTAATGAACAATCACCAACAGCATGACCTTGGACAAGTCAGGTCATTCATATTTCAAGGAAGAGCCCCAGCATGTACCCAATCACTTGCATACAAGCCAGAGGGTTATTTTTCTCCTGTCCCCAGAAGGTCACAGATGCCTCTCCTGCACATCGCCGGGGAGGAATCTAAAAGTTCCGAGTTATTATGTCAAACAATTGAATTAAATCTAAAGAGACTCTTCAAATAACCATGTATTCTAAATTTTTAACTAAATTTTCTGTATTTAATTTCCTCTACCCCCCACCTTGCAACTACTTAGTGGGATGAGGTGATAGAGGAGATAAAATCAGTTTTAGAATAAAAGGAAATTGTATATTTTTTTCTGCACAAGTAGCATAAAGTGAAATTTGTCAACCAAATAATTATGCACCATTTGTTTTCGTTTCTCATCCCTCAGCAGATTTTTTTTTTCCAAAATTGAAAAGAGGCAAGTTGGGTGAAAAAATGGGCTCAAATCTCTTCCTTATCCCAGAACTTTCTGTCCTCAATCACACACGTACTTTTGGATTACTATGCATCTAAAAATCGTTGATTAATGATTGGTGCCTTTTGTCAAAAGACTCTTAACAAGAGAGCTGAAGTTGGTAGCTATTGGTAATTTAGTATATAATGATTATTAGGTATATGGTAATTAGTGCTAGATAAACTTGGAAAACATAGTATGTAAAAAAAGAGGAAGGAGGTCTGATGTATGGGTATTCCTAGGAAAAGTGAATATAGATGGAGCATTGAACTAAGAGCATACAGTTGAAGCATAGGATATAGCATTAGGCTATTCAGATGGGAAGAAGATTCAAAGCATAGGAGAAGATACTTAAATTAAGGGCAGGGGGAGGGGGAAGGCCTCTGACTGGCCTAGTCAGGAGAGCATGTGACTCGATCTCAGGGTTGTGAGTTTGAGCCCCATGTTGGGTGTAGACATTACTTAAAAATAAAATCTTCATATAAATAAATAAATAAATAAATAAATAAATAAATAAATAAATAAATGGCAAGGGGAACTGAAGGGTAATACCATTAACATTTATTTTTACTTAAAATATACAAATGTTTTAATCACATCTAATATTCCACTGGCCCCTCACACCAACCTCAGGATGTCTTTTTTTTTTTTTTTTGTCAGTGAAAAGCCCAAGATTCCAAGTGGTAAAGTGACTTATCCAAGGTCACATTACAATAAGCGGCAGAACCAGGGCTAGAAATCATGTCTCTTGCTTCCATGTCCATTTCTCTTCTGATTACAATCACAGCAGCAACTTTTCAAACTTCATAATTTTTTATATGTCCAACTCTATGTTTTTAAACAATCAAGAACAAGTATTAATAAAATCTAAAAAAACCAATGTCCCTCCACCTTCTAAGAGTGTAAACATTTTAGCTCGTACAATCCAATCTAACCTCTTCATCTCTGTTTTTCATTAATATTTGGACTTGCTAACATGTACCTAAAATCGAGGATTAGTGTCTCTGAAATGCTTTTAGTAAAAATGATTTGTTTGTTGTCTATGTAGGGGAGAAGATGATATGGCATATGAGAGTTTCTTGTATTCTAGACTTGTCACAATCAGAAAGACAAATGAAATATAATAAAGTATATCAATTGACTATGGGTCTTGAGAAGCACTCAAGTGTATTTGAATCTGTCAAGATACACGATATATTGTCGTATTCTAGTAGTAACAGCTATTATACAGTAGAGATTCTTGAGAATGACAATGATACACTTTTCCAATTATAAAATGAGATATTTTTGCCTTCACAGTTCAAGGAAAAGAAGATTTTTATAGCCATGAAATGAGCATTGAATGGTAAGTGCATTTTTTGAAAATCACAGATAATTACTAAACACATGGAGGATTTGCTCCAAGGAAGGAGAGGACACAGAATGAAGAAAGAAGGTAGTATATGGGAGATATTTTCACATGGCTGGTTAATGTGCTCATCACAATTTATGACAAGCTATCTTGAGAAGAGAGTTGTCAAGTTACACAGATTTCTTTTACCTAGTGCTTTTATAATATACTTTTTTATCTCCCAAATTTTAACTTTTCTGTATGCTTTGCTATAGATGTATCTCTTAAATTTATAATTAGATTGTTTTTCATCTAGTCTGACAATCTTTGTCTTTTAACTTGAACACTTTTAGTCCACCTCTATTAAAAAATAATTATTATTGTTGCTGATGCTAAAAGTGTTGAAAAGACAACTGTCTCATTGTCACTATTTTGGAGAGAATATGTCTTCTCTCGTTATACTTAAATTTCCTCTTTGTCTTTGATCTTTGTTTATCCATTCATTCATTCATTTTTCTGAGGTTAATTAAACATCCTGAAATAGTAGATGTGTGTCTGTGATGTATTTTATTTTATTCTCACAATTCTTTCTTCCCTGCTTGAATATACTTTGGTTTACAATGGGCAGAGTATATGTCCACGTCTCATTGATAATGAGCATGTCCATATAAAGTGCTTTGATAAAAAAATGTATGAGGGAGTGAGAGTGTGTCAGTACCCAGCCAAAGCTCTACCAATACCTAGTGTTTCCATTTGTCCTTCTTATTCTATTGCCAACCTCCATGAGAAAAGCATGTTCAAATTAGCTGCTAGTCCCCAAATGAGAGTCATATAGACCAATATTAAACTTGATCCTCAACCAATTCAAGGAATTGTGCACAACAAAGGTAAATTTGTTTTACTATAGACCACTGATATGTGGAGATCACTTGTTACACTATTATTGATGCAGGTTTCTGAGTAATGCAATATCTTTCATCAGGTCTTGAAAAATCCTAAGTTTTATCTCTCTCTCTTTCTATCTTCCAATTATACATATGCTAAACCCTTTTGCAGCTTACTCTCTTTTAGTCACATACAAAAATTTCCATATTTTGATCATTCCATGCTGTTCAGACAACTTTTCCAACCTATATTACAGATCATAAGCTCCCTCTATAACTGTTTAACTTGCTTTTAAAATACCTATGGAGGTTTTTTCCTATAATTTCAATGTGATTTTTTTCAAGCATGGTATGCCACTTTAACAGATTCCTATTTTCTGTAGATATCTTTAATCTTGTATTTTATTATTTTTTTCTTAATAGGATAATGACTTCTTGGTCTGCATCTAATAATTTCATCATCTAAAGTATTTCTTTTTCTCTTGTTTCTTCTGGTTTACAGTCATTTCCTTTGTGACCAAGTCTCTTTTATGACTAGTATATTATTAGAATTTCAAATTTATGAAAAGTTTCTCCTTTTGTGGCAAGATTTATGTTCTTTTCTGACAGATAACTGTGGATTCCACCTGTCCATGTCCACCTTCAACCATGCCAGTTTCAAATTCCTTGGAGCACTGAAGGGGTAGACACCTGGATTGTAATTCCATGCCAAGAACTAGTTCTCTTCTTGTTTACATTCATCCAGAGTCCAAGATAATATGAGGGTCTCCTGTTAGGCTCTTATGTACATCTTCAGCTTTAAATTCAGTCCTCTTCATCATAGGAAGCTTTTAATTTTCTAGGTCAACAAATGCCTAAAGTACTATCTGTGTTTGCTTGTGGACTTGATTTCTAACATACCTTTTATTTTGCCATTGGTAATTGTTGACAATCTCGTCATTTTCTTAATGTTTTAAGGAGAATTTTATTTTTTTAAATCTTCTACCTAAGTTTTAAATTGCTTTCAACAGGATGAGTGATCTGAATAAACTATTCCACTGTTATCAGAAACAGGAAGTGTCTCACAGTTTTTCCAGGCCTTTTCATTATACTACTATGTTTTTCTGTTTAATTTCCTTTTCTTCCATCTGTTCTTTCCACTATCTTACATGTCTGCGCTGGAATCAATCCTATCCCAAATTAAAGTACATTTGCAAAACCTAGAATAGCATAAAGTCAGCATTGCGGTTAGTCTGACTCTCATCTTTTGACTTTATGGAGTTGGGAACAAACCCTCAGCTTGGGCCCCAATTTGGTAGAGTCATTTTTTTTTCCTTTTCTGTGTAAGAAATCATGTCTAGAAAGTCCGGAAATTTTTCCAGCATAGTATCAATGCCTTACTTTTCCAAATCTGTTTTGTTGCTAAAATCCTGTCTCTACCCTTCAAACTTTGTGGCTAATGTCATGTTTGTTTAGGAAAGACCATGATGATGCAGACCTTGATCTCTACATGCTATTTTCTACACAAATCCTTGTTGCAGTGTTTTATCGGCTTTGTGGAAAACTCAATGCCATTTTCTGAACCTCTTTGGTACTGACTGTTTCAACCTACTCTCTGAATGCCAAATTCTTCCCCTTGACTCACTTTACCTCATCTCCTGTAACCAGATACATGGTATACCCACACATTGCACCCCTCTTATGGACGAAATGTCATTCTGCATGTTGACCCCTCTTTGATGATGCTATCAGCTTCATGAACTATTTCACAAACTTCCGTATCTCTAGACATGGCCCTTCACCATTTGCTTTTGAGTAGTGAAGAAAATAGATGAAAAATTAATCCATTGATTTAATTATTTATTTATACATTTTGTCAAACATGTGGTATTTAAGGATGAATAAACCAACTGAATTACCAGTATCTTTAAAAATAAAAATTCCTACTAACAACAGAAACACCCCTACCTCAGTCTTTGAAAGTTAATTGCATTGACAGATTCTTTCTCAGTGAAATTTATTAAATGTAGTCCTCCCAATATTTTTTGCCTACTTTTATAATCTAACTCATGGAGAAAGGTATCAGACACAAAAATCTGAATTACAGCTGTGTTGTTTCAAAATGAATAATGTCTACTGGGTGAGACACTGAGTCAAGGGTTTAGTTTGCAGCAAAGGAAAATATTTGTGAGTGCTTCTGGAAAAGCTGACAGCCTAGCATATGCAGCCTCCCTCCTAGATAGAGAAACACGGGAATGCGAGCAATTGCTAATTTAGCTAGAAAAGCAAAAGCAACTTTTATAACCATGTCAGTAGTATCTCGAAGAATCTCTGATTACAAGTAATCCTCATCTATTATTCCTTGTTTTAGAAAATAGAGTTATGAACCTTTAAAACACTAAAAGAAATCTCTGGTCTTAAATTCAATGAGATAAGGTTTCGGGGGAAAAAGGCAGTGAAAGCATTCTTGTTGCTCAACACAATATTATCTAAAAGAGATAATAGGCCTAAAATTGAGTTCACTAGGCATTGCTTCCACAAGCATAAGCAAGTAATATGATTGTTGTGTTGCCCTAGGCAAAATGCATTAGTTGAGGCTATATTTTCTAACTCTTAATTCATTAATCAGATAATATTTAAAAAATTCTCTATTGAAAATATGGGTTTTTCATTTAGATAAGCTTTCCATTTGATCAGTTTCACCAAACAGTTAATACTAAATGTTGACCTTTCAGGAAGAATGAAGTTTAAAATACTAGGCTGTGTGTACTTTTTACTCAATTTTTAAACACTCGATCTAAATTAAATCTACCCAAATTAAACCACCAGCAACAAATTGGTGGGTTTTAAGTGGAATAAAAAGTTCAGTTCAGTAAGTCTAAGGAGTATTCATTTGCTCTCATTCTTGAACCCAAATTTGTGCTAATAAGTGAACATATATGAATATATAGCTTGGCTATTTATTTGCCTTTGTTAAAGTTCTTTGAAAACACTAAAAATATAATAGCACAATTAATAGGTCATTGAAAGGGCAGTCCAAATTTATCCCTAAATCCAAGTATTTCCCAGAGTTAATTAACAAGTATATATTGCACTGCAGCCTTACATGACATGACCTTGCCTCGGGTAGTTCTTCATCTTCCAGAGACAACACTGATAGATAAGCAGCAGTCTAGGATAGATACTGTGTAAGGTCATTTGCAGTTTATATTTTCTTTGACGGTTCTAGACCAACCTGGGTGCTCTGCCTGCGTGCACAGTAAAACTTCAGAGTCAGGAATGTTAGCAGAGGGGCACAGAGAACACAGAGTTAATTGAAGGAAAAATGAGCTAATGAACTCTAGGGAGGCAACCATATTGCAGTATAAAACATTTTCTTGGCTTCCAAAATAAGAATTGATTTAATATTGCTATAAATGAAGTAATATAAAAACTGAGAGCCAATATCAGTCAAAACTTGCTAGCACATTGATGAACATGACCTGTTTTTTAAAAAGTCATTTACGGGGGCGCCTGCGCGGCTCAGTCTGTTAAGCAGCCGACTCTTGGTGTGCCTCAGGTCGTGATCTCAGGGTCCTGAGATGGGCCCCCACATGGGGCTCTGCACTCAGCAGGGAATCTGCTGGGGATTCTCTTCCTCTCCCTCTGCTCCTTCCCCACTTGCATGCTTTCCCTCTCTTTCTCTCAAATAAATAAATCTTTAAAAAATAAAATTTTTTTTTAAAAAGCCATTTATGTGGGCAAATAAGTACCACCACTACAAAATAACTACAATACAGAGATATTTAAATTTAACAAGTAAATTTTAGGAACAAGTTGCCATCATTATTAAGAATGATTATGATTTTTGGATAACTTGAAAACAGTCAAAAGTCATGGTTGCTCTGTTACATGAAAAGCGTGTGAATACACTAATAGTCAATTTTGACTATTGCTGTCAACTAGATCCATTATCATACTGTCAGTTGTTAATGAAGCTTAATGATCATGTTCAAAATCAATTATGTTTTTTAGAGATGACCTGAGGAAGTTTTAAAGCCCATGCATTTGGCACAAGATGAGACCTGAGCAAAGAAAGGGGGGTGAGGGTGTGGGGAACAGAGAAGGGAAAGGAAATAAAGTCTCAGATGATTCAACTGGAATTACCTAAATCCTCAGGGATTACCAACAAAAAGTCCTTTAGTCTTACTTAAAATAGTTGCCTTTTGAATTCAGACATATGTGAATTAAATTAGAACCATGATGAAATCAGATAGCATTGCCAGTAAACTTGCCCACTGCCTTTCCTTCCCCCCAACTCCTCTAAGGAAAAATAATGTTCTAGAGTTGAAATACAACTCTTTATTGTACTGTACAAGTATGGCAAATTGACTAAGAAATTAGAAATACATGTAAATACATTCTTCCTCCTTTCCTTTACCTAAAGAAATAAGTAGAGTTTTATGATGTGAAGTATCAACAATATAATTGCTTTGCAACATTGTAAAGTCGAAGTACTAAATTTAATCAGACTCCTTTACTAATATATATCATTTTGTTAGCCATTATTATCACAAAACATTCTCAATTAATTGTAAGTCATTAACATTACTATTTAAAAGAAAATGTGGCACAAAATAAAATTTCTGAGATACTTGAGAATCCACGAAATTAGTTTTTATATGTGTAAACTAATGCAGATATGCCTGATTTTCTTCTACATTGGTTTCTTTCAGAATTAAGTTGTCCAATAAAGCAAAAACCTCATGTATTTGTAAAAGAGAAGACTAGCGATACTAATACTTAAAACAGACTTAAAACAATTCTTTAATTCATCCACACATAAAATTGACAAATAACTTTTAAGTGAGAAGACAATTATTTTTAATGTTTGCATATTAAGAAAAAGAAAATATGAGTTTTTTACAAAGCAACAAGTCATTTTAGCTAGTAAAAAAAACCCAAACAACTAAACAACATCAACAACAAAAAAGGCCCTGCTGTACTAGTAGATCTCCATGGACTATAGAGTTTGTTGCTACAAGAAAATGTTTGAGAATGAATGGATATTTACTAAATGATTGTTGTATATAGCGTATTATATATAATGGTTTGAGTTTCCTTTAACTAAAAAAGCCTAGCTAAAAATATTTTTACTTCTTTTATAAATTAAAAGGAGTTACTTTTAAAAGAGGAAAATAGGAAGACGCAGAGAAGGAAGAAAAAAAGGAATTTCAAATCCTTGTTATTTTTCAACAGAGATGTTATCTTTCACTACCTACTTAATGTGTTTCCACCTTTAAATAATGTTATCTCTAAAAACTACATACATGATACAGAAATTTAATAGCAAATGAAAGTAATTTTCTTAGTCCAGTGATTTCACAGTGTTATTGAACTATGAATTAACTAAATAATTCTCACCTCTCGTTACTACTTGCAATCTCCCAACTAACAATAAGGGTCTCCATAAAGTGATTTATCTTCCTTCTCATGGGTACAGAATCAAAATTAATGAGATATTAATTCAAATAATAAACTTTTTGTAATTCTTAGTATGTGAGTCTCTACTGAACATTGCCACTCTTGCTGATATCATATCTTGATATGTTCTTGTTCCTTTCTCGGATATTGAGCGTCTATTTCATGACTCAGTAGTAAAGTTCATACATGTAGTAAATTATAGCGTGAGTACCAAGTCCATATTCCTCCTATCTTTGTTGAGCCAGTGATGAATCAGATACTTTTGTTCAAGATTTTGAGCTAAGAGTCAAAGAAAACAGTCTCTGAGTCACCCTGATGGTGGAACATTAGAAGGAATGTCATTCAAATACCCCTGTTCATGTCCCCTCGCTGACATCGCTACTGCTCATGTCCCTCGACCCCTCATGCTCCATTGCTTGTATCAAGACATGCTACTCAGGTCACCATACTCCCAGCTTTCTTCCTGGTTATTCCACTTTTGCTCAAATTCCATAAAATACCTCAATACACTTTCAATACAACTTTTGCTCAGCTTCTATAAAATGTCTAAGTACACTTCCAAAAATTCCAATAAATTTTGAAGAAAATTGCAGCAAGTAGCTTGTGTGTGTGTGAATACACTAATCTACATACAGTACATAATTCCTAAAAACTACTTTTCTTGATTTGAAAGAAGGAACTTACACAAACATGAAGGAAACTGGAAAATATGTATCTGAAACAGGAGAGACTCTCAGAAACTCTGACATAGAGATCTTCACATTTTCTGGGCTTCATATTATAATCTGGGTTTGGCTATGTATTTAGAACAAAGCTAACCGTCATTTATTGCATACATTGGTGGAGAGAGGAAAAAAACCACTATATTTTTGTGTAAGAATTTTTGTATGTTTAGTCTACATAAATATTGCCCAAATCTTGTAAAGTAAGACAAGTTAAGTACGAGTTAGCAATTAAAAGCACATTTGCAACATCTTTTACTGTGTGTTCATTATTTTTGAGAGTCAAACATATAGCACTACCAAAAAAAGTTCTTCATGGTTGTTCAAAGCGTATGTATACTCCTTTCTTACCAATATGCTTATTGAATCAAGAAATTAAATATTAAATTTTGTTTTGACTAATAAAAATTGGTAAGATATAAATGTTCAATTCTAATGATATAATGGAATTCTCCAGATAATAAAACAAGACATGGAAATATATAGAAAACAAAAGAACTTCTATTACTGCATTACAGAGTCATTCTCTGTGGACACTCTACTTTCCACAGCCTCGAACAATCAGGCAGGGTAAATGGTTTTAGAGTAGGATCATGCTTAAATAAATACATTCTCAGCCACCCAAGCATTGGCTGATTTCTGGAAGTCCAGAAACATCGGTGAATGTTTTGCATTTCTGGTTTCTGACCTGGGTTGAACTGGACACACTGACATTATGTGAGAAAGACTGTTTTTTGGCTAGAACTGGAAGTAAATCTGCCAGCTTTCCCATGAGCATGCCTTTTTTTTTTTTCTGTCAAGATCTGACTGTTTGACAAATCAAATTATGTTAGACCCAGCCCTTAATCTCAACGACAGCTAGACCATGAAACTTTTTTGAGAATGATAGAAATGTCTAACCCAAATTGTGAGGGTGGAGCTTTTGGGAGGGCTGGCATTGCCAACAGCCAGAAACATTGGGTGAGTGAAAGAAATGAATTGTCAAAACGTGTGTCAGTGGATACTTTGTGCCATCCGGGTGCGGTGACCTGAGAGTAGCTTCTCACCTAGACTGTGACTAATACCACGCCAGACAGAATTCCCTAGCAGAGGTTTTTGAGATATGTTAGTGATAGCCCATCATCCACATTCAGTGGTAAGCGGAAGGTATACCAATAGTTAAATCTCCAATTTAATCGTAGCATATTAAGCTCATGTATTAGTAATAGGATATTTGAGATGGCATAACTTTTATAAGTACCTGTAAACTTTATTAACCTTCAAACTGATCTCTTCCCACCTGACATTATTTTTTACTTTTAGATTTATAAAATTTTTCAAAGAGGAACACGCAGTAATGACTAGTCTGAGGCTGTGTTTTATTATTGACATTCTGATAGCTTTTTTCCCCCCTCATACTTATTCTTTTATCTTATATAAACGTAACTTGGTTCTCTTTTAGAACCATGAAATAGAGTTGAAAGCTCTCTTCAAAGGTCAAAACATCCTAGAATATCCTTTTGAAAAAAAGAGTGGCACATTATCCCCAAGTTATGCAAACGTTACATTTTGCCCAGGCCTAGGTCCACAAGACAATCACAAAGGAAGCCCATTTTTGCCTTTTCAGTCACCGGTGAAGGAGAACAGTTGGCTCCTCTCCTTTGTATATTCATCTTTTATAGACTTAGAGATCAGGCTCATCTCTCAGTGTTCAATCAAGACTAAACAATAAAGATCCCTTAGACTCTACTCATCACTTTTATTTCCAGTTCATCAATAATCATGTGGATAACCCCTGAATTTTTTTTCATTTTTCCCCCTCTTAAGTTGTAGAATTAGAAGCAGGAAGAGTAGTCCTCAAAGAACTTAGCCAACCCTGAAGAACATACGTTTAAAGAATTTCTTTATGGTTCTAAAAGTTTTTGCACATTACCTTACTTTCTGTAATAAGCATGACACATAGCTGACATTATTTCACCCACTTCTAGCAATGTTCTGTGAATGTGCTGGTGGTATATATTTTCCTCTCCATGTGTGCAACATTCGGCCCCAGTTCCAATCAAGAAGCTAAATATTTACATTTGATTTTGACTGATAACCAATCTCTTGTCTATGTGCCTGTTTATATATGAGGAGTGTTAAAATATTGCCACCGCCCATGACAAAGATTCTAAAAGCATCTAAATTCACTTAAATGATTAAATAGATAGAAGAAAAAAAATTTCAATAGAAAAAGCATATTCCAGAATCAAATATGCAAGGATGAATTACCCTGTAACTATTGCTCCAAATCAAACTGGAATTAGATTTTCCAATGGGCTCTGCTATGTAGTTATCTATAACAAACACAGGCAACCAGAACCAACACTTCAAGGTTGGTGTCCAAAGTTGACTTTTGTCATTAATGACAAATTCAAAAGCATAGTAGTCCAAAACATAATAAATAGATAGATTTCCATGTTTATTATTTTATATAGTCTGTGTGCCTAGTAGCTAAAAACAGGGTGCCTAAAATATACCCATTAATAAGGAAATTGATTTTTTTGTTTAAAATATCTAATATTCTCTGCCAATATTCTCATCAAATACTATTCTCTAAATGGTTATGTTGGTTAGGAAATCTTTGACTATAGATAACAGAACACCTGACTGTTTAACCATAAAAATGTTTATTATTTACTTAACAAAATTTCTCTCAATATTGGTCCAGCAGCTCAAGGATGTCATCAAGGATCCAGGCTCTTTCTCACTTTCTTCTCCACCATATTTGTATATTTCCTATTTGTCTTTTGATTGATAGATTCTTACCATAGCTCAAGACATTATAATGTACATCTTCAGAGTAGGAAGAAAAGGAAAGAGGAGGTTCATGTAACACTAGTCTCATATTTGTCTCTTTTATTGGAAAATTATTTTTTTTTCTCGAGTAACCTCCTTCAGGAGAATTTCTCTCTAATCACTTGATCACTCCCATCTGCAAGAAGTTTAGAAAAATGAGTTTCTATCAAGTGAGAATAAAGTTACATGATTGGTGTAAACTAATCACAATTCATTTCCTAGTTTTGGCAGATTGCCTTATTTCCTGGGGATCAAGACCTCTCAGTCCACCACTTAAACAGACTTGATTTCAGTTAGCAGAAAAGTAAGGTTTGGGAGTGGCTGAGTAGGCAGCCAAAACTGTCTACCACAATAGCCATCTCCTCTGATCCATTATGTACTTAAACCAGTACCATTCACAACCAAACATGTCTTGGATAAGATATGCTTCAGGAAATAACATCAGATAGTCTTATGTAAAAGTATGCAGGTATTTATAAGAAACAAAACTGTTGTGAGCTAAAGAAAGGCTGGAATGTAGAGCTCAAAAGGGCTCACTCTGTCTTTGGCCCCACATCAATGTTTCACCTGAGCAGACAGCTACTGGTTTCTCTGGGGGGCTGGGCTGATGCTGAGAAAGCCCCTGACATTCTTAACGTTCCTTTCCCCACAGTGATCCTGCTTTCCCCACAGTCAGGCTGGCTTCCCTCCGTTGGGAACTCCCCTCCCCCTTCTTTTCCATGTAACAAGTTTCACACATGAGCAAGATTCAACCCGTTCAGAGCCTCAGGGAGACTCAACCAGCAAGGGAAGGTGTCAATTACACAATGCATTGTGTCGAGAGCTATAAGGAGACATGGATCACTCTATGCTTCACTTACCTCACCTGTAAAATGGAGATAATAATTGCAGCTGCTTCACTGGGTTGTTGTGAGGATTAAAGAAGATGGTAAGAGCCAAGTCAAGGGGCACCTGGGTGGATGGCTCAGTTGGTTAAGTGTCTGACTTTGGCTCAGGTCATGATCTCGGGGTCCTGGGATGGAGCGCAGTGTCCTGTCTGGCTTCCTGCTCAGTGGGGAGTCTGCTTGTCCCTCTGCTCCTCCCCCTGCTCATGCTACCTCTCTTGCTCTCTCAAATAAATAAAATCTTTAAAAAAAAAAAAAAGCCACATCAATGTAGTAGTACTACTATAAGAGATGTGGATTTACATATGAAGTTAAAGGTAAATGGTGACTGCTTAGATATCACTGGTGAAATATTTGAGGTTCAAAGGTAAGTAGCAACAGAGGTTTCTATAAAAAGATAGAAAAAATAAAAGATAAGAAAAAATGTTATCTCCACACACACACACGCACAATGAGAATCATCTCATTTTTCTCCTCTACCACATTAGAAGTTGGAAGACACTAGCATATCTACTGAGTTTTCAAGTGAAAAGTTTAGGACCCAAGACATTATTACTCATACAATACAAGCAATAGAAAGATAGTTTCAAATCCTCAAGGACTCAGAGTGTAACCCACGTAGTCTTCGTGGAAAAAAAAAGTTATTCAAAATGTACTTTAATCAAGAATAGCAGCCAATGTCATCCTTCTAAAAAGTAGGTCAGATTATGTCATTATTTTGTTCAAAACCATCCAATTGCTCCCTATTCACCTTAGGGTGAGTTGGCAAGAGTAAAAGAGACCAAGAAACTCTGGCCCCAGTTACTTCTTTTACCTCATGTCCAATTACCCTCACTGTTGGTTACTTAGCTCTAGTTGCAATAACTTCCTTGCTGTTCTCAAATAAGCCAGGCATTTTCTTACCTTTGGGTCTTCTCAGAGATAGCCCTCTCTGCCTGGAATACTTATCCCAGAGTTATCTGCAAGATCCTTTCATCTTCTTGCTCAAATATCCCTTCTCCCTGTGGCTTCTGATCAGTTGTTTATTTGATTATCCTTATCCTCATTCCATTTTCTCTATCTGTGCCGTCTGTAGTATGTGCTAGAATATGGGTTCTCTGCATCTTCCATATCTATAAACTCTTTTTCATCTTTTTTTCTTTTTCTGTTGAGGTCTGATCATTTTGCTCCACTTTGTTTCCAATTTCCTAATTCTTTTTTTTTAAATTAAATCGATACTATTTTAATTTTTTCTGCATATTTTGAAATTTTTTAAAGAGTTTTTCTTGGTCTGCGATTATTCCTATTCCCTAGTATCTTGTTTGTGCTTTATGAATGATATAATCCCTCAAATATTTCTAAGGATACATACTCAAATTTTTTAATTCTCTACTATTTCTTGCATTATTTCCATATCTGGGATCTGTTGTTCTGATTGCCCATCTTGGTCTTTCTTTTCCAGGCTGTTAAGTATTCCTCAGAGGTCTAAGAGTCCTTGGTTAATGATTCATATTCATAAACAGAATTTGATCTGACTCAGCATAAATTGCTATCAGGCTTTTCCTTTTCAGTAGTGTATGTCTGTCAACCTAAACAGGAATGGCTGTAATCTTCATGTAAGTTAATGGATCCTATTGAAAATCAAGCTTTTCTTTATGGTACATACCTGGGAGTAGAAAGGCTAGCTCAAGAACTCCACAAATGCCAAAGTAAAGTATATGTTGTTTTGGAAGTAGACTTTTCCACAATATACTTCTTACAGGCACTGTCTCTTCCTATAGTATTGTGGTAACATGGTGTCCTTTCAGGTTCTTCTTTACTTCCTTCACCTTACTACACAGACTATGACTGATCCCTCCCCAAATCTATTACTCGTTCTGTCTAGAAGGTAAATCTTGCATTTCCATCTGCGAACAAATGTTCTAGAGTGCTGCTCCAAAACGGCCCCAGAAGATAAGGAGCCAACTGAGACCATATGGATTTCTGCCATTTGTTGTCTGCCAGCTCCAAACTTGGAATTTCTCTGGAGCTCAGCTAGGAAGAGCTTTTCCCTCATCTGCAGCATCTTACTCCTGCATCTGTTCCATGCCATGACTTTTTTCACCCATCTGATTTATCTATTAGTATAACCCCTTCCACTTTCAGAGTTCCAAAAGTTTGTAAAATCTCTAGTTTGCTAGAGGAATCCTCTCTTGTTTACAGTGGTCCCAGGGACTCATTATGTTTTATATCTTTAGTGCCATTCAACAGGATCTATGGATGGAGGAGAGAAGCAAGTATGTGCCCAGTTTGCCACTATAGACTGAAAAATAGGGTGAAGGGTTAACTGTACAGTGGCAAGAAACATATTTCAGATGAAATTAGAATAATAGGAGTAGGAATGCAAACTAGTGATTTTCCTAAGAGAAACCACCATGCCTATTACTCATTTTTTAACCACTAGGAAAAGGAACTTCACTGTGTTTTTATATCCTTATGACTTAGCTTTCCTTGCTTCTCAAGGTTTCTCATGACTATAATGTAATGGCCCACTGGAGCCAACACCTATCTTTATAGTCTATGCATAGGGATTTCAGGAAAAATAAATTCAGAAATCAGCCAGAAGCCCAGGCTCTGGTTTTAAGTCTCATGGCAAAGGTAGTAATAAGTTTCACCAAAGAAAAGAATGGCTCGGGTTCCAAACAAATTATTTGAGTGTGACAATAATTTTATAGAAACAGTCTATAAATTTCCATGGACAAAACTTCCCTCAAACATATTTTAAAATATCCTTATTCTGACTCTTCTGTCTTTGTTGATTTTTTTTTTGATTTGGCCCTTTGATTTGTTATTTACTCTTTCATCTCTACCTCCTCTGCAAAATCTTTTAAGAAAATAATTCAAGATGATAGACAAGGCAACATCTTAACTTCATTATGGTTTTCCATCCCTTAACAATTATCATGACTAGAGAATGACAGATGCAATTGGCCCAGGAGCCTAATACTAAAATTGAGCTTTTGAGAACAAAAGTCAAGACATCAAAGCCAGCAGGACAAATGAGGCAGGCACAAACCTCCTACATTCTCTAATTTGAAACAAAGCAATGAAAATCCTTTTCATTTCAAATTGATGACTGAAATAAATTACAGCAGGAGAAAGTAGGATATGATAGGATTGTCTAATGTGATGCAAATGTTAATTTAAATACCATTATTTTCATATTTGCCTTAATAACTACTGAAATGTACATATGTTGATGATGGCTGTTGCTTATAATTTGAAGTTTCATTAGATGGTGGAAAGTCTCCCTTGGAGGCTTTATAATTAGCATAGACAATCATCATCTGTTTTAGATGATTTTGGAGACAGAATTTTTAGGTCCCTTCCAGCTCTGATCCTGTGTCTCGGTCTAAACAAAAATGAATCATTTCCAAACAATTTTCCCAAATGCACACATCAGCATTTTCTGGTACTACCATGTCTCAACTACGAGTGTGAATTTGGAAATAACTGCTCACTAAGCTTTATCTCAATATAACTCACCTCAAACACACTTCTGGCTGTGGTCTTCCCAGGATGCTCCAATCCCACCTTTTCACACCTGCTCCCCCTTTCTTTCCCTACTCCACACCATACTTAAGTACACACACCTGCTTGCTCTTTCTAGCTCATCAACTAATCCCTCATTTCCCCTCCAAGTCAGGCTGCCCAGCTGCAAAGAGCATCATTAAATCATAGTTTATATGTTCTCCTTCCTGCTCTGATGTGAAGTAAATCACTGTGTCTCTGGAAAATTCCTTTCTGTTTTCAAAGAGCCAAGTTTTTACACAAATAAGACGATTAAAAGTTTTGGCCTTGGTAGGAAAACAGAAGTTCACATCAGCATACAATGATCCATCATTGAGCAAAATTATTTATCAAGCCCAGTATAATCCATCTTTGATGTATGTTATAACATTAATCCATATCTGATATATACTATAATATGTTATTATAAAAATTTCTAAATAAAATTAGTGTATCCAACAAAATTACTT
The DNA here is from genome assembly GCF_054177405.1 of Leptonychotes weddellii. Classification (NCBI taxonomy): domain Eukaryota; kingdom Metazoa; phylum Chordata; class Mammalia; order Carnivora; family Phocidae; genus Leptonychotes; species Leptonychotes weddellii. Next base: position 41,492,481 of record NC_138371.1, on the reverse strand, counting down.
TAGAGTCAAGTGGGTTTATGAATTCTATCTCTCCGCTGACTTTCATTATAAAATAAGAGCAGGAAAAGATGGAAATAATAATAGTTAATGTTCCTTGAGCTCTTACCATTGTCCTCAATACTCCAAATAGAATAATCCATTGAATCCTCACAATATCCCCAAAGAGTGGGTGTATTTCTATCCAGATTGTGTGCATAAGGAAATGAGATACAGAAATTTTATATATCCCACCCAAGATTATTGCTACCAAGTGGCAAAGTCAGGACTCAGACCTATAACCTAAACTCATGTTCTTAATCAAAATGCTTTAATGCCTCAAGATATAATAGACTAGTGCTAATTGTCCTTGAAAAAATATTTAATGGAAAACAAAATTATAGAGCACCAATGATGACACTGAACATTTTAATCTGGATAATCTTATCAAAACAGGTTAAAATGAAGAAGAAAAACAACCCAAAGCATTTCTATAGTAAAATTATGCTATGCATATGATATATTTACATACTCCCCCAGAGCTACTGTGAAATGACTGATAAGTATACAAAATGCAACATGATTAGAATTGAAGCTATGTCTGTATATGTCACATAATGATGATTATCCTAGTGCCTATTATACCAAGTATCCTTTGCACAATAAATGTTTGTTGAATTGGATGAACTTTTATTGGTAGCCCTATAAGAGGCATAAAATATTCAAGTGCCTTCTTTGAATTAAGTTGAATTTAATTCTTTAGGATTTAAAAACTTTGGAGTAATCTTTTTTCAGAAGCCTTCAGCAACATATAAGCAGGTAAGTGGTTTGTCCACAGGCTGTGAAAATGTTAAAGCAGAGCCATTAGAAACTTTCTAGTCTAATCCTCTCATTTACAATAGAGGTAAATGGGCCAAGAATGGTTCACAGACTTGCTGGTTCACTCATCAGCTGGTTAATGGCAAAGTGACTAAAACCAGAGTCTCTTGATGCCTGGATTGACTTGAGAAGTGCACATGTGAATACAAACATGCACAGATTCCATCTGCTCTATGCTGTCTTCTCACCAGTATGCCACAGTTCTGAAATCCTAGCTTTAAAGGATATGGTTACACATATTTGTCTTCCCTGTATTCAGTGCTTCTGCCAAAACTGCCATCCATGGATTTATAGAATGCCTTATCTTCCATCATGGTATTCCACACAGCATTGCTTCTAATCAGGAAGTCACTTCACAGCAAAAGAAGTATTGCAATGGGCCCATGCTCATGGAATTCAGTGGTTTTACCATGTTTTTAATCATCCTGAAGCAGCTGGCTTGGAAGAATTGTAGAATGGATTTTTGAAGACTTGGTCACAGCACCAGCTGAATGGAAATACCTTGCAGAGCTGGTGAAAGGTTCTTCAGAAGGCTGTACATGCTCTGAATCAGTGTCCAATATGTGGTGCTGTTTCTCCAATACCAGGATTCATGGGTCCAAGAATCAAGGGGTGGGAATGAGAGTGACATCCTTCACTGTTACCTTTGGTGACCCATTAGCAAAAGTTTGTTTCCTGTTTTCATGACTTTATGCCCTGCTGCTTAATGGTGTTAGTTTCGGAGAGAGGGATGCTTCCACCAGGGAACACAACAATGATCCATTGAACTGGAAGTTAAGACCGATACTCAGACATTCGAATCAATAGGCAAAGGAAGGAGTAACAGTATTTCCTGTTATTAACATGTCCTGCAACTAAAGTCAATAGAAAACTACATCAACCCAATCTAGGGAGAAATATTAATAACCCAGATCCCTTAGGAATGAAGGTTTAGGTCACCCAACCAGGTAAAGAATCATGACCAGCCTTGGTGCTTGCTGAAAGCAAAGGGAATACAGAATGGGTAATGGAATGAATTGGCTCTAAATAATAGCTATGATCATGTGACCAGTTACAGAAATGAGGATACTAATTGTCATGAGTATTTTCTTCTTATTTTGCTATGAACACATGTGTGTATGTGCATGCATATGTTTTCATCCCTCTCTTATTACCCTATTGTGTTAACACAAGGTATATTGATTTTATATCATACTATTTAAGTGTTGTTAATTTTACTCAGAGTATTTAAGTTACAGCATATCAAGAAGAGTTAACATTTCTATGTTTCTGTGGAAAGAGTCAAAATGTCCATCAACAGATGAGTGGATAAAGAAGATGTGGTATATATATACAATGGAATATTATGCAGCCATCAAAAATGAATTTTTGCCATTTGCAATGACGTGGATAGAACTAGAGGGTATTATGCTAAGCGAAATAAGTCA
>NC_138371.1:41482277-41489699 GCF_054177405.1 Leptonychotes weddellii | reverse complement strand
AAAAAAAAAAAAGAAGATAGCAGGAAGGGAAAAATGAAGGGGGGGAAATCGGAGGGGAAGACAAACCATGAGAGACTATGGACTCTGAGAAACAAACTGAGGGTTTTAGAGGGAGGGGGGTGAGGGGATGGGTTAGCCTGGTGATGGGTATTAAAGAGGGCACATACTGCATGGAGCACTGGGTGTTGTATGTAAACAATGAATCAGGGAACACTACATCAAAAACTAATGATATAATGTATGGTGATTAACATACATAATAAAAAAATGTAAAAAAAAAACTTTAAATTTTAAAAATAACCTTTTTATGACCTCACTTTCCCTGCCAGCAACAGATCCATTCATCTACTTTCCTTTACAGCAACCTCTCAAAAAGTTACTCAACTTTCCCCCCAGTATACTCTCTGAATGTCACACAATCAAACTTTCACTCCTATTACTCCACCAGAGCTGCCTTTATCAAGATTAGTAATGACGTTTACATTGCTATATCCAATTGCTAATTCACAGGCCTCATTTTAAATCACTGATCAGGAGCCTCAAATAAAGCTGATCACCCTCACCTCCTTAATATATTTTCTTCACTTGACTTCTTATCTCACTGCCAATCTCAGGTTATTTTACTGGGTTCTCATTTACTTCAATTCTGAGCCCTGTTCTCAGTTCTTGGTTCTATTCTTTTACTCTGCTTATACTTACTACTTCGGTGATTTTTATCCAATCATGGTTATAAATTGATATACTGAGGTCTTTCAAGTTTATGTTTCCAACCCAGATTTCTCTCTTGAATCTGAAACACTTATATGGTATATGCAGCTATCTACTTGATACATTGTCTTAGCAATCTAATAGATATCTCAAATTTAAGTCTAAAATCTACTCTTGACCTCCTCCCACCCAAAACTGATCCATCTGAAGTCTACCCTTTCTAAATTGAAGACAAAGCTATCCTTTTTGTTTTCAGAACAAAAACTTTAAAATCACTTATGATTTCTTTCTTTTCATTACTATCTAGATTCAAACTGTCAAGAAACCCAGTTGGGTCTATCCTCAGAATATATTTAGAATCTTACTGCTTCTCATCAGCTGCAACACTACATTCTATTATATATCTTGCCTGAGTTACTGAAGTAACTTCTCTTTATCATTTCCTCTCTCCCCCACAACTGTAATACATTCTCAATATAGAAGCCAGAGTAATACCTTTATGAAAGCCGTATTACTCCTCTATTCAAACCCTCTTAGTGGTTCTCCTCCTAAACTTTATGAGCCAAAGTTCTGTTTAAAAGACTGAAAAATCCTATATGATGTGGGTTCTTTAACTTTTACTGTATTCCCGCTTTACTCATAGCTCATTGTCCATGCTTCCTCCATGTTCCACAAACATGCCAGGCATGCTTTTATTGTAGGGCCTTTTGCACGGACTCTCCCTTCTGTCTGGAATGCTTTATCTCAAAATATCAATATGGCTCACTCCTCTACTATAGCATACAGATATAGATGATATAAATATGGACATTGAAGAAATATGGCCAAACATTACCAAATATGGTAAAACACAAACACCCACAAATGCACAAATCCAAGAAACTCTAGGAGCTACATACCATATAAATACAAAGGAAACCACACCCAGATCCATCATAACCAAACTGATGGTAAAGCAAAAATGAAAATAAAAATTTTAAAGTAGCTAGAAAAAAATTACACATTATATTCAGGGAAAAATCAATGAATAAAAGTTGGCTTCCTTTTAACAAACAAAATAAAACTTAAGTTTTATCACCATGGAATTGTATCCTTAAATTCTGAAACAAACAACAATAATAACAAAAATATCGATGACCACCAACACCATATCCAGTAAAAATATCCTTTAGATACGAAAGGAAAAATAAAGAAGTTTTCAGATTAAAATGGACAAAATGTATTTCTAGTAGTTCTGTAATAAGAGAAAAGCTAAAAGAATTCTTCTGGCTAAGGGGACTAGAAACCAGATAAATACTTTGTTCTACAGGAAAGAATATAGAAAACTAGAAATGGTAAAGATAAGAGAATACAAAAGGCTATTTTATCATAACTTCCTTGAAAGGCATATAACTGAATGAAAATAACAGCACTGTTGTAAGATTTGTACTATAAGCAAGAAGCTGGAATATATATGACAATATCAGTGACCAGATAAAAGGAACTTTGCTATTAGAAAGTTATTACCTTTTATTAAAGTACGATGTTAATTCTAAAATAAAGAATGCATATTGCAATCCTTAGGACAACCACTAAAAATAATGTAAATAGTTATAGCTGAAAAAGTAATAGAGGACTGAATTAGAAATCAGTATCCATGAGATCTCTAGGAACTCCCCAATTATTCTGAAATTTGACACACTACTAGGTAACTCACAGCTCAAAAACAAATTGCAAGAAAATTAGAAAATATTTCAAAGAGAATGATAATGAAAATACACCACAAAAAATTGCTGCATAAATTTGAAGTTGTGTTTAGGGGAAATTTGTAGCTTTAGATGTTTATATTAAAGAAGAATAGTCTAGGGGTGCCTGGGTGGCTCAGCTGGTTAAGCGACTGCCTTCAGCTTGGGTCATGATCCTGGAGTCCCAGGATTGAGTCCCGCATCGGGCTCCCTGCTCGGCAGGGAGTCTGCTTCTCCCTCCGACCCTCCCCCCTCTCATATGCTCTCTCTCTATCATTCTCTCTCTCTCAATAAATAAATAAAAATCTTTAAAAAAAAAAAAGAAGAATAGTCTAAAATCTATTCTCAACTTTTTCCCTTAAGAGGCTGGAAAGGAAGTGCAAATTAAATAGAATAAAGAAAATAATGGCAAACATCAGTAATACAGTGTGAGAAAAAAGACAAAATTAACAAAGTCAAAGTTTGGTTCTTTGAAAAGATTAATGAAAGTGATAAGTAATTCCAAGATTGACCAAGGAGAGAGAGAGAGACAGAGAAAGGAAGAAAGGAGACAGATTCAGGCAGAAATAATAAAGCAAATTAGGCAGAAACATAAAACAATTGCTGAGGGGTATGTAGGAGCTCTTCGTACTATTCTTGCAAATTCGAGAGCATATCAAAAATTTTAAAATTAAAAAAAAATCCCTACATATTACTTGAAATCAGCATAATTCAGGCTAAGATGAACTTTTCTCCCTTTTTAAATTTTGCTGAAGCTGGCTCACATCGGGTTCCAGTGGCTGTTGGTGGGCGTATTTAGACTATGGAAATCAACAAATGCCACCCATAAATTGGGGTTTGATTTATTGTTTTGTTGATTGGCTAGACTTAAGAAAATGATCGAAGAAATGTTAATAATACAGATTAAACTTAAAAGTAAGTCAGTTATGTAGCTTTTTAATATTTTGAATAGCACAAAAACAATTAAAGAAATACTCTTCCAGTATTCAAAAGCTAGTATGAGATTCAGCAAAAAGAGTTGCTGGAGGCATTGACCAACGAATGAATTTCTGATATGTGTCTTTATTATCTCACTTGGTCTTACTCATTAATATAAATGAAAATGTAAAACAGCATTGGTGTCGGAATTACGTTTATCCATCATTTCTAATGATAGATTGGCTATGGATACAGAGTTCAACAAAAATCCAAGAGAGTAATCTGTGAGACTTAATTGGCCATGTGGAATTGACAATATTTTAGAGTTTATTGTTATTTGTAAATTGTGTGCCACACATCTTTTACATAAGTAAAAATTATAATGATGCAATGTAGATATGTGAATTTATCTATAAATATAATTATATATGTGTGAATATATATGCGAACATTTATTTTTCAACAGAGCCGATGGTTAAACACTTAGGAGCACGTCACTGAACTGTGGGCACATCCCTTAACTCTGAAAATTTCCTAGACACAGTTTCACATCTGAAAACTAATATGACTAAGAACTACCTCATAAGTTCAACATGAGAATTACTGACATCATCTCAAAACTGCCCGACCTAGCACCCAGTAGAAACTGGCAACTACTACGACAAGATTATAATCACTGTTATTAGTATTCTTGCTACTGCTAAATGACCATGGCTGATCTCTGCTGCTCCGTTTCCCTCAGGTTATTCCCCACTTTCTTCATGTGTCTTAGAGAAGTTTATCTGAAATGTATCTGTCCCATGTATCAACCCCTCAGGTCTTTTTTTCTTTCTGTTCTGGTTTGTTAACCTCAAAATAAGAAGCAAAGTCTAAATTTCTTTCTAGGCTTTAATGTTCCCATCAATGAACGAGGGGTGACATAGAGGCATACACATCCCTTTGTGAATGAATGAATGCATGCATATTTCCTAATATTGAACCAGCTTTCATTCCGGAAAGGGGTCTGTTTAGGCAATGGATATTAGACATCGATACATTCACTTTGTTATACACTAGTTTTCTTTAAGGATTAGAACAGGTATGTGCCTATCTGACCAATGTGCATAATAGGACAAACGTGAAATTTTGACTACCAGTGACCTGGAATAAAATTCTGACCTCCTGATTTAGCAGCTGTGTGACTGATGCAAATTAGAATCGCTGGGTTTCAATTTTCTCATCTTTATGCAGAACTATTACAAGTTGCTGCATAGCAATTTTTAAAGGATAAAATGTGAGAAGATATATAAAACCCTAGCAAGGGCCTCTACTCTCAGTAAATGTTGATTTACCTGTTCTGTGAGCTAACAACTAAGAAGAGCTGCATAACACGTACACATGCTTTCAAGTGGATCCGGGTGGCCTTTCTCCTGAGTTACATTGGAAGAGTCCAACTGTGTGTCCATGATAGCAAGGGTGATATAAATATCACACTAAATAAAATATTTTTTGACTATTCCTACTTCAGTAAGAGCATTCACTAGTGAGTGAACCTCCTGGCTGGGGTTCCTTTCCAGCAATCTGTCTTTTGCATAACAGTGTTTGATCCAAACAAGTGTTCTTGTCAAACCTTTCCCAGGACTCCTTATTTATAACTACACCATGGCCATGTAGTTCCCTCACATATAATCTCTAAAACATATTTGCAATTGAATCATTATGCCATTTCTTTCTCTGAATTTCTTTCTAGGACACATGGAAAGGAGGAAAGCCACTGTTTGCATAGCCAAACATCCTCCTTGTCCAGAAATTTCCTTTGGCAGTCACTGTAGTCGGTTTCTAAGTATGATGAGAGTGCATATTACATTGTGATTTGTGAAAGGGGCTATACCAGCACTATGCCTGGCACAAACCAGGTTTTAAATAAACACTAAATAAATGAATGAATAAATGAAAGAATAAGAATTCAATGAAAAAACAAAAGAAGTTATTTATTTGGAAACTATCTTAACACTTTAGAGAATTGGGAAAAGTGCTTTAAATAGAAAATACAACTCATCCATCCATCCACTCATTCATTCAATAAATATTGATTGAGGTTTGTTATTTTCCAGACACTGTGCAAGTCACTATGAATATTATGCTCACTGTGACATGTTGGCCCATAGCGAGATTGCAGACTGCTGAGGAAATAAATATTAAACACAGTTCCAAAATTACTGCCAGTCATGAATAAGTCCAGTTACACAAGTATAGAATAGGGAATAGAAACAAAAATTTCATGTATTATCTATAAGATTAATCTACATTTGTACTGTTAATGTTCAAGGACAACAATCAAATATATATATCATGATCAGGTTCTGAATGTTGGATTGATCTAAATTGTAGTTCAAGGTCCAGTGCTAAATAAGCTTATTATAAATTCATCAACTACAACATCAACGGATCATATGCACTATTGGAGGATAACATTGAGATTCAGTTTGGAGAATGGCTGGTCTATTTTATGAGATAAATATCTCTTTCCTGCAACATAGCAGCAAAAAATAATAATACTACTTGAAAACAGATAGCTTAATCTTTAAATGATAATCTAGTATAATTCATAAAGTCCTAATCCTGACTAGGCAAAATAACACAAAAGAGAAAGCAGAATAGCCTCCAAAAATTGAAATATAATCAAAACAACAAAATATACTATGATTCAGTGTAGAAAAAAAGGTAAAGAAAAATTACAGATGAATTTCACAGAAGATTGAATTGAAGGCTTTAGATAGATAATTAAGAAAAGAATACTTTTAGACCAATCTGAATCTACAAGCTGAACATGGGTAACTTTCATTTCTGGTGAGATAAAGCAAACCAGTTAGCATGTAGTATGCTCATCCCTGGCAGTAATTATCAGACTCTTTTGCTGCCTTGTTCCTATAATTTTCTGACAAAAGTCATACGACCCTGAAGATCCATCAGCTTTTATCCACACAAATCCCACTATAACTACATGAGGAGATCTTGATAAGATCCCTAAAAGCAACATGTATCAGCCTCCCATGCTCCTCCTGCTTTGAGTATAGTAGGTAGAGCCCCTCCTATCACCTCCTACCCTTATAATCTTCTCAAGGAGCACGGACTACAGGAAAAACAAGATTCTGGAAGGCTGAATAAACCTCCTGAAGCAAGGGACTGCCAAGGCCCAACCTTCCCCTTAGAAAGGGAGGTGGAAAAGTACAGTGAACACAAAATACGTATGAATATTCCAGTGTAACCATATGAATATTCCAATATACTCAGCACACTCCCCTCTCACATGGATCCCTCAAATCAAAATTTTAAAATCCCAAAGTAACATCAACAAAAAAACAAAAATAAAAACAAAAAATCTCACCACCAGTGACAGCTGCATTGTCAAATTCACCAGTCAGACTTTTTTTCCCCTCAAACTTATTAGTTATTGACCTGATTTTGTATAAGAATAAGCTTCAATAAAAAATTCATTGCCAATTGAATTGCTCAGCTGTTTTCAACAGTTCAGTTGGCTCTTCCTTCTTCAAACATTCCCTTTTCTTTCACTGCAAAGCGACCTCTTGGCTATATTCCTAACTGATCATCTCCCAGCCCCCTCAACACAACTGTTGCAGTTCTTCAAGGCTACACTCTAAGCCTCCTTCTCATTCTACTCATTTAACTCAACAGCTTCCATTATCAATCTAGCCAACTGTGATTGGCAGTCTGTGATTCAGCAATCTTACACAATTCACAGCCCTCACCATAGCACATACCCTCCCCAATGTCCATCACCCAGCCACCCCATCCTTCCCACTCCCCACCACTCCAGCAACTCTCAGTTTGTTTCCTGAGATTAAGAATTCCTCATATCAGTGAGGTCTGTTGATACATGTCTTTCTCTGATTGACTTATTTGGCTCAGCATAATACCCTCCAGTTCTATCCACATTGTTGCAAATGGCAAGATCTCATTCCTTTTGGTGGCTGCGTAATATTCCATTGTATATATATACCACATCTTCTTTACCCATTCATCTGTCGATGGACATCTTGGCCCTTCCCATAGTTTGGCTATTGTGGACATT